>NC_028458.1:37871651-38209422 GCF_000263155.2 Setaria italica | reverse complement strand
GGGGACGTGAGCGGGAGGGTAGACCAGAGCTCCGCGCCGCCTCCTCCGAGATGAAGTTATGCGTGCTGCCGGAGTCGAGGAGGGCGACGAGGGACGCGGCGTCGAGGACCACGGCGATCAGCATGGTGCTCGCCATGGGCACCCCAGCCACGGCCTGCAAGGAAAAACACAGCACCTCGGTGTCGCACTCCTCGTCGTCAGCGGCGTCCAAGGTGTCCTCGAGCTCCACGCTTGCAATGAAGAAGAGGCGCCGGCAAAACCGGTTATGGCCCCAGGTATATTCTTCATCGCAATAAAAACAGAGGCCCAGACGGCGCCGTTCCGCCATCTCGTCCGGGGTAAGGAGCCTAAGGTTGCCCTCTATACTGCCGATTTGGGCGGCCACCGGAGGAGCAGGTAGCGCCTGCGGATCCTGGGGCGCCGGGAGCGCTGGCCGGGGCGCGGGCGCGGGAAGGAGGCCGCGCGGAGGCCCCTTAGGGAGAGGTGGAGTTATGAGGCCAGGTAGATTCCTCTCGCGATTTAGCCTATGGGTTCTGCTATTGGTTTTTTAATTAGCTCATATTTAGTCCTCCTAATTAGCATCTGAACGTGTGATGTGACAGGGCTAAAGTTTAGCCCCTGACATCCAAACGCCCCCTAAGTAATGCTTGCGACAGTCGGTGCTCGTATTGATTGAACATTAGGTTTTGTAAACTAAGCGTGGTTCTCGTGCTGGAACGGAAAAGAGCATCGTGGAGGAGCAGGATTCACAAAGTTCCCTTTCTTTTCTCTGTTTTTTTTTTTGAGATCTCTTTTCTCTGTTTTTCCTAGGGCATAAATGGAGAGAGTTCAGAGCCGGCCTGCCTGGTGGAAAACTGGCCTAACCAGGCCCAAGGAGCCCAGTTCCACTGCAGGTTCCACCAGCCTACGATAGCGCACGATTTTTCCCCGGTTCCTCCGCGCGCCGCGCTTCTAGAGCTCTGACTTCTGAGGCCGCGGCGCTGGCGGCTGTGTGGCCGGCGCGCTGAGGCCGGCAGTATGCCCGGCCGTGCCTCGCCGTACCAGCCCACGCGTAGAAGCTCGCGGACGTGATTGTGTGGCGGCCGAGTGGTGACGTGGTAAGGCCCCAGCAAAACAAATGTGTACAATCCATTATCGTTGAATGTCAATTCGAGCACGGGATCGGATAAAATTTTATTGCCGACGATCGATCGATATCGATGGAGATGGGGCCGGGTGTCGGCCGTTAGGTCTTAGTTTTCGAACTGTCTTAGAGCTTTGGCAAGATGGGGACCGACCTACCACGAATTAGGTCAAATAGCTGAGCTCGCCAGTGAAGCCGGCCGGCTCTCGATCGGCACATGGTGCAATGCACATTCTTCTCGAGAGGAGCTGGTGTTTGATTGGACACACGATAATGGTGTATTTTGCTTTGATAAGCGACATGATTTGTGAGGGAGAGAGCTCCAAATTCAGATAATAAATTTTATGTTTTGACCTATATTCAACTTTATCATGGAGTTTCTGAGTTGGTATTGGCCGGATGTTATGAAATATGGATAATCATCGTTGTAAAATATAGATAGTCAGAAGCATGCATGGTTCTCGTGCTGCCGTCCCTGATGAAAAAAAGGAATACGGGGAGGAAGAGAGCCTTTATTGTGAGACGAAGAAGTCAACCTCTCTATTGTGCGTTTATTCATTTCTGGATATCGAATTGCCGTCCAAATATATAATAACCCCGTTTGACGATGCTGGATTTCTGGGCCTGGGCGCACCAGCGCAACGGAGCCCATGAGGCCCACCAGAGTCTGCAAGAAGAAATTGACTGCAGATCGCCCACCCTGTTGCTGCTGCTGGGGGCTCCTACTAGCTTCCGTACGCTGACAAGCAATATGGCTTTAAAGTCCATTAGATCTAACTGATAAGGTCAATTTATAGATAAATAAATTTAACATTTTTGGAAGATTATATTCAACATTTTCTGAGCAATAGTTCAACATTTAGAAATACTACATTCAATATTTTTTTAAAAATAACTACTTTCAACATTTTTTTTGAACTATTCCAACATTTCAATAGAATGGATTCAACATTTTCAAAAACTAGATTCAACATTTTTTAAACCTAACTTAACATTTCGAAAAAATAATATCTAGTAGCATCTTCTTCGTCGACGACGCATCACCGGCAGCAATGGTGCAGTAGTGACGGGGCGGGCATCGGCGGGCGCCGGCATCAGCGGTGGTGGCGGCAGCGCGCAATGCGGGCGTGGCGGCGCGGGCACGGCAGCAGCAAATGAACAAAAATATTTGCATAAATCTCAAATACTGGAAGCCATGGAAGCCATATAACACATGGGCTTCGGGAAGCTAGGATTGCCGGCTGCTGCTTTGTTGTGCTTGCTGTGCAGCCTGTCGAGAGAGAGAGATAGGGAACGGCCCGCTAGTGATGGAAATTGTAGCAACCCACAGATTGATCAGGGGCCCACCGACTTGCGGCGGGCGATGGGCTGATGGCGCATATGGTTTGCAGGACCAAAGACCAAAGAGGAAGGCCATATAATTCGAGATTCCCAGAAAAAAATATTCTACTTTTTTTATACATACATAGTAAGCACACAACCACGCACACTACACTCACACCACATACACACATACGCGTGCATGTCCATACACACGTTAGAGAAAAGATTGGAGAGATTACTACCCTTATGCAGGGGAAACGTGTAGTACCATTGGACGCGCACGTGTGTACCTATAGCAACCGAGGAATAAATCCTAGAAAATCCACCGGAGTTCGTCCCCATCGGGGATCGATCCTGCGACCTCTTGGGCCAGGGTGCTACTGAGGTCCTAATGATCCACCGGAGTTCGTCCCCATCGGGGATCGAACCTGCGACCTCTTGGACCAGGGTGCTACTGAGGTCCTAATGACCAACCCGATCACAAGGCCGTTCACGAAATTATTCTATTCATTTTCCACTGTTTGAGATTGGTGCGAATCTAAGAGCATCTCTAGCAGTTTTCCAATAAATCTTTCCTAACAATTAGTTGATTGAGATATCCTAATATCTTATTCATTTTTTGGGAGAGTTGCTTTTGCAGTTCCCCAATGATCTCATTCAATTCCAACGACCATATTGGGAGAGTCACAACTCTCCCAAAATATTGGGAGAGTTAGGGTGAGTTATTGATATGTCCCCATTATTATTGGGAAAAGAAAAAGGTAAAGGTGATCTGCTGGAACACATTTGGATTAGGGAAAGGAGGATGGTTGGAGAGAGATGCTCTAACTAATGTACTAGATCAATGCTGATGGTATGCGTGATCGCACAATGGCTTTTAGTTGTGGACCTGTACACGTATCAGATGATCTGTGCATGGTGGGATAGGGAGATTCCTTTTAGATTTTAAACTTTAACTTCATTTTTATTTCAAACTGTAAATGAGTTTTGGATTCTATTTGAACCTTAGTGCTATTGAGAATTTATGCAACAAAATAAGATTCGACATGAATATATTTTGATTTATTTAAAAAATCAACATTTTTCAAAAATTTGTTGAGGTGAATGTAAAAAAAAAGTTGAAGAAAAATGTTAGTGTGAGTAAAAAAAAGTTTTGAGCCATAATATTAGTGAATGTAAAAAAGTTGAAGAAAAATGTTGGTGCCTATAAAAAATTGATCAACGTTATGGTCATAATTAAGCTCAGTTTAAAGAAAATGTTGATGAATATAAAGAAATATTGGTGAATGTAAAAAATAATTAAAAAAATATTGGTCAACATCAATAAAATGTTGGTATATTCGAAAAATATTCAAAAATAATTTGGTTCAAAATATGGTTAAGTGTGCTCTTGTTTTGTAGATCTTGACACACCATGATTCAATCCAAATTTGATTTGGACACTTGGCTTGCAAACTACGGATTTTTTTCTTCGAATCTTCATGGCGCATATCAGAAGCTGGTGGCTGGTTTCAAAGTTAACGCAAAAAAAAAAAAGCAGGCTGCCTGATTTTATGGATCAATGGGCCGTGAGCAGGTTATGCGATGCAACGCTTATCCACCTTCCGGAATACGTACAGGAACCCCATACAATCGGTTCGCACACTAAAAAAATTCCTGTTCCAATGTTCTCGTCTATAAAAAGGGGACGCAGTATTGGTTCCATTCCAGTTTAACGACAACTTGTTTGCCAGAAGATTACTGGCTTACTGCTCAATCATCATCTAGAGGAATCACGATACGACGCTTGGCAGATTGATCCCTTGCGTTGCAGAGTCGCCACCGTCGCGCTTTCTTCCTCCTCTTCCCATCGATCTCTGTACCTGTCGTCCAGAGACCAGATGCACTTGAGCACCCTGTCGTACACGTCGCGCCGCCGCGCCTCCAGGTGCGGCTCCCCCACCTGGTCCGCCAGCCAGTTCATGTACTCCACCTGCTTGCAGCGTAGCAAATGCAAGAACAGCCTCGGAACTTTCAGTTTCAGTACCCACCACTGCGAATTACATTTCAGAAGCCGATTCGCTTACCCATTCAGGCCACAGCGCGTGCGTGTGGCGCTTGGGCCTGCCGGCCTCCTCCATCCGCCGGTAGTCCTCCCGCACGGCGGTCATCATGCCCTCCTCGCTCGGCAGCGCGGTGTGCCCCGACAGGACGGCGGCGACCCACTTGGATTCCAGCTCCAGTGCCTGGAAGATGATGGTCTGCAAAAGCACGTCAAGCTTTGGTAGACACAACACAAACATAGCATTGTGCTGTCCGAGCAATGAATTTTTGTAAGAAAACTCTGGTTTTTCATCTCAGCTGAGGCTCCGCCGTAGTGCCGTACCTTGAATGGTAGCCCGACGAAGGAGAGGTTGGGTGCGTACTTGGGCGGGAAGACGTGCCTGTACAATGGTCCGACGCGGTTGTCGTCGACAGTGAGCCCGTCCAGGTCGAGGAATGGGAAATGGTAGCGATACCTGAAGGCAATTTCACGCGTTTCCTTTCAAGCATGCGTGATAAGGAGGGTACAAGAAACGATTTTGAGAGAAATCCTACCCTGTGCAGTAAAGAATGGTATCTGCAGCTACTGCTGAACCTTCAGCAAAATGCACTCGGCCATCGTCTTGGATGCCATCTATCTGGTCAACAAATATTCATAACGGTGCATAGTTTCATATACTCATACATGTTAGCTTGGAGGCTAAGATGTTCAAGAGAGCTAACAAAGTCCAGAATTTTGAACCTCTGCGTGCATCCAGACATTCTGGTAGAGTTCGATCTTCCCAAGCCTGTCTTCCGAGTATCTTGCCGCGATGTGCACTTCCTTGGCAACACGCGAGATTTCTGCAGCAATGTCAATTCCGCTGGCTGCGAATCCTACCACAACAACACTCTGTAGAGAGTGTCACAGACTGGAAGTCTGGAACTGATCGAGCCAGACTGCAAGAAGTAGAAGGCAGAAGGAGAAGTACCTGATCTCGAAATGGTTCTGGGACGCGATAGTTGTGGCTGTGAATTTGCTTTCCCCGCCACTTGTCAATTCCTTTAACACACAAGAATCGCTAGATATTTTCTTTCTTCTTACCTGAGATTGAGAAGAAAAGTGAAAGGAGTACCTCGGATCTTGGGCACCAGAGGCGCCGTGCAGTGGCCATTGCAGACGACGACGGCGTCGAACACCTCCTCAGCGACCTCGCCGTCCTCCCCGCGCCACGCCACCGCCCACCGCTCTCCCTGGCCTAGGGGCGCCACGCGCAGCACCTCGGCGCGGAGCCTGACGCGCGCGGCGACGCCGGACTCCTCAGCGAAGGCGTCGAGGAAGGCGAGCACCTCCCGGTGGCCCGGGAACGCGCGCGGGTCGCCCGCGAAGACCCGGCCAGCCATCGGGAAGCCCGAGAAGCCCATGAGCTCGCGCGGCAGGTTGGTGCGCAGCGACGCGTAGAGGCTGCCGTGCACGGCGCCGGGGGAGGCCGGGTCGCGGCCCAGCGGGTCGGCGTCCGCGCGCGGGTCGTACGCCCAGGTGCCCCCCGTGCGGCCGGACTTCTCGAAGAAGGCCACAGCGTGGCCCTCGCGGAGGAGCTCCCGCGCGGCCACCAGCCCCGCCGCGCCGGCGCCCACCACGGCCACCTCCGCGCGCCGCATTCTATTCCAGCTTCCGGTTGAGGCCTCGGCCCCTCGCGGGCTAGTGCCGTGGTGCGTCGGCGCGCTGTGGCGGCGCGCGAGGCGTGGGGTGTCAGGATGTGATGGCTGGGTCCAAGTTGCCGGAGAACGTGGCTGTTTGCGCTTGGTTAATCGGTGTGCTAGCTGACGCGACGTAATCAGTGGGTGGCTGGTGAACGGAAGGGCTGTGCAGCCTACAATGCGACACGCGCGCCAGGAAATTTTCGGCGCCAAGGGTTGTGAAACACGAACAGGTCGATGACGTGTTGCCAGCTCCCTTGTGAACCATCCAATCAATATGAACAATATGGTATTATTATTTCAAAAAAAAGACAACAACATGGTAGTATTTGGAATTTGGCTTTTGATTTTCATTCGGGAATCCGCACTTCCGCAGCATATCTTAAGCCGGGAGTTTCATTCTCCATAAATGATATGCCGCATAAGCAAATATGGTGACATGATATTTAAGTTATGAAGAGATAGATGAAATAAGTTTTATGGGGTAAAACTCAGTTCACACAGTTACCAAAATACTACCACGCCAATATCATATTGACTCTCTTTCGTCCAATAAGAGGAGAGTTACTTTATTCAAATTCTCTCCTTTCCAAAGCTCCACAAGGCAGGCATACTATGTTATAGCCCGCCCTTGCCTAGTTGACAGCTTTTGCTTTTGATATCTGCTTTTATGACTCTATTGACTGTAAGCCAACGTTTGACTTCTTGGAAAAGAGTGATAGCGCCCCGTCTCGACCGAAATCCATGCCCAAGTACTCATCACTTCTTGGGTCGTAATTACTATCTTGCTAGGTTCAGTTATCATAGCTGTTCGTAATCCACAAACCATCCCAACCGACGGTCAGAATTTCTTCGAATATGTCCTTGAGTCGAGACTTGAGCAACTCCCTATGCCCTCTTTGGATGGGGCTGGATCACCAGAAAAACGGTAAGGTCAAGGGCCAGGCATGATGAACCAGACGTCTTCATTTGAAACTCTTCTATGTATGCATTGAGAGTTGGAGTTTCATTTCATCCCATTCCATATCCAATTCGATGCTTCCACATCATTCATGAATTAAATGCTATGACTAGTTTAGGAAAAAGTGAAATGAAATTTTGCATTGTAGGGGATGTTTCATTCACAATTTTCACTCTATATGAGGTGGAAGTCTTGGTAGTAGTGCCATGAAATTGGCCATTGAGAGTGGCCTTAGAGCCCCTTTGGCTGGGTGGTTCCTTGAGGCTCTGGCTCCTCCGCTGTACCTGCACTGTAGCCCCAAGGAGTCGGAGTCGGTGGAGCCACAATTCCTTGGGGTTTGTGAGGGGGAGGAAGAGGTGAGAGAAAAATTACTCCCGTGAATAGTGCTACTACAGTGTGCGGAAGTGCGGTGTAGGCCAACCACCTAGTATTGCACACGCCTCAAGTCCATCGCTGACACCCAGCACGACATTGATCTCCTTGTCTCCAAGCCAAGCTGAGTATTGAATTGAGTGTGCAATTTTAGTCTCGGTGGCACGCAGGGGTGGATCCAGAATAGGCATAGATCTTGAACTGAAAGCGTTGATATCAGAAAATTTGGGTTAAATTTAGCCTCCTCCTGGCCTTCTTTTTCTTTAGTTGAACTAGTGAATACCATATTATATATAGGAGAGTAGGTGAGCCGGACCGTGCTGCACTCCCCCAGCCCGGGCTCCAGATCCGCCCCTTGTGGTAGGCATCAATACGCCATCCCTACATATCACCTTCAAGAAATTGTCCCACACACCTTTGTGAGCGCCAAGTCCCTAGGGATGGGCACAAAACCCGATACCAAAACCCTGAACCCGAAAAACCCGAGCCCGAACCCGGAATACCCAAAAACCCCGAACATATCTCGGGTGACAAACCTGGGAACCCGAATTTATTTTTGCTTGTTCGGGTTTAGAATCCCCCATGATTTTGGTCGATGAAGCATCCACTATTGCAGTGTCATATCAATGATTTCTGAGGCGTACATCCGTTACAATACTGGGCTCATTCAGCCGATGCTTCAGCTTAGGAGCAATGGGAGTGGGACCCCTTTTTCACGTTTTGTGCTGTCCTGCCTTAGCAAGGTAGCTATTGGCCAGCATCTCACATCAATAATCACTTGCTACTAGTTATTTCGGCACACAAGAGGCCAGTGAAAGAAATGCAAAGTGACGAGTAGCATAAGCATAAGGGTTACTTGGACCTACCTCATCTGCATCCTGCGTACTCTCTGTCAGCATCTAGCGTGCGAGCTGCGGAAGACAGCAGCACCGTCCTTGTGAACACATACAGCAGATCACCGGAAACCTATAGCCATCCCGTGACCTTATTACCTGCCAAGACGGCGCCGATCTCATGCATGGATCTGATCAGTCTTTACTCTACGGATACAGAGAGGGCGTGTAGCCATGTACATATATTATCACACCCCAGAGAAAACTGTCCATTAGGGCCTAGGGATTCCGCTAAACACGAGGCCGCTTCACGCGAAGCTACATTAATTGCTAAACACGGATTAGTTTTAGAGATAATCCGGCCGTGCGCCGCAGCTCGGTAAAACTCCAAATTTGCCACCGCTGTCACCCACGATCCGCAGCGCCTGCCAAGGTCTCCGGCCAGCCCACGGGTTGACACCAGCCGCCGGCCATGGGCCATTTCTGCCCGTGCGCGCATGCCTGCATGTGTTTATCCAGTCACGGCTTCTTGTCCGACGCGGCCCGTCTCCCGAAGAAGCAGCGCCGTGCCCTATTGATTTCTGCTCCACCTTGTTCTGTTCTGCCGATTCTTGCGCACCCTTTGGTCAGCTGGATGAGCTAGCAGTGGTGACCTCGTCTTTATATAACGCGAGCTTCTTCACCAGTGGGAGACTCACACACTTGCAGCCGCCGCCGCGTATTGGCTTAGCTGCTTGGGGTCACCAATGGCGTCCAAGGCGGCCCTCTTCCTTGCCCTCAACCTCGTGCTCTTCGTGGTAACCAACGCCTGCCCTTACTGCGGCGGGGGCAACAATGGTCACGGTGGCAGCGGGGGCCATCATGGCGGCGGGGGCAGCGGCGGCTACGGGGGTGGCAGCGGGCCGGGTAGCGGCAGCAGCGGCGGCGGCTGGGGAGGCAACAATGGCGGTGGTGGCAGCGGCGGCAACGGCGGTGGGTACGGCCCGATCGGCGGCGGCGGCAACGGCGGCGGGGTAGGGCCGATTGGCGGTGGCAGCGGTGGGATCGGACCCATCGGAGGCGGCAGCGGCGGCGGCATCGTACCCATCGGCGGCGGCAGCGGTGGTGGGTACGGCCCCATCGGTGGTGGAGGCAGCGGCGGCGGCGGCAGCGGCAACGACGGCACGAGCGGGTGGTACGGCCACTGCCCGACGAACGCGCTGAAGCTGGGCGTGTGCGCCAACGTCCTGGACCTGATCAAGGCGAAGGCCGGCGTCCCCGTCGACGAGAAGTGCTGCCCGCTGCTGAACGGGCTGGTGGAGCTGGACGCCGCCGTGTGCCTGTGCACCGCCATCAAGGCCAACGTGCTGGGGCTGAACCTCAACATCCCCGTCAACCTCAGCCTCGTCCTCAACTTCTGCGGCAAGGGCGTCCCCACGGGCTTCAAGTGCGCCTAACGACCATGCATGCTCATGCGTGCGCACGTCGTAGAATCCAAGTGCAAAAGCACGCGTTAGCACGTGACAAATTTGTCTGCGTGCCAACGTACCTGCATGAGGGATTGGTAATAAGCGTGTCATTGTCATTGCTAAGTTGTCAATGCATTGTTAGTTTCGTTTCAGTTTCAGCTAGCATTATTAAGTTGTCAGTGTAGCATGTAGTGTCTTTGCATTTCAGATTCGGAGGGTACATGGTGTCCAGGTAAAGTTCATGGTTACTTGTACTTCTCCGTTTCGTATTTGAATTCACCTTTTCAGATTTGAATTTAAAAACGTGCACGGCTGCTCCTATTCTTTCTCTGTGTTTGCTTCCAAGTGTCTGTGTCTCTGGAGGCTGACTACAAATGTGTCCGTGTCTCTGGAGTCTGACTACTAAAATGTACTGGCATGTTTTGATCCGGAAACACCAGAGTGTGTTCTCCCTCTAAATCGATCATTCCGCATACATCCAACATCTTTTTTCTAAAAACGAGATCAACTCTTCTTTTATTGAAAGCAAATTTTCAGATCACAGTATAAAAGGCTGGGATAACCAGCTTAGCTTAATCATAACAGGTCCATCATGCAACAGGAAACGAACCGCCGACGTCCAGTTATTCAGAAATTTAAATCATTTTTTTCTGAAATTATTTATCGGCATTTCGTAACCTGCTTTTGTGTTGGTGACAATAGAGCGGTAAATTCCTATATTTTCATCCAAGATAATACTCTCCAAGTAGTGATTTTACAACCATACAGTGATCGGAAGGTTAAGACATGCTGCGGAAGTGCGGATTCCGAATGAAAATCCAAAAGCCAAATTCCAAATACCATATTGTTGTCATATTGATTAATTGATTGGATGGTTCACAAGGGAGCTGGCAGCACGTGATTGACCGGGTCGTGTTTCACAAGTGTTTTTTTAAGGGAACTACGACGGACAAGATGCCACCCTGAACTTGTCATTAAGGATGTGGCAAACCACAGATTACATTAGCAACTGGTAGCGCAGCTGAAACAAGGAAGAGTACAAAAGGATTATATCCTGAGTTGCAAGCACATTGCAACAAAAACAAAGGAGGACAAAAGAAAGAAACAGGAAGCACAGCTCTCAAAAGAAGGGCAAAGGCCACGATTTGTACAGGTTGAAAACGATCAACCATTCTCCACAAAGCACCAAGACAAAGCAACATGCTTGTTAACTTCACAAATGTCAATGTGCTACCCACCACCCCTCGTAGCTACACCTCGCCGTTGCCACGTCCAACAAGGGGTGGAAGCCTTGAAGAGATGAGAGACACCACAACAGAAAGGGTACTAAAAGTGGAAGGAGAACACCAACCAAAGTCAAGGCCCATGACCAAGAGAAGAAGAAGACGTTGTAGCTTATTAGGGCGAACCCACAAGCTTCCTTGGTGATGGACCATGCGGAGGTCAGCTGTGGAGACCTCACTCCGGGAGTCCCATTGATCACATGTATTAGTCCCTGGATCAGTAGGCTAATATAGTTACCATCACAGTTTAGTATTTTAAGCAATAAAAGGCATATAATTTAATAAAAGGAAGGTTTTCACCTTAGCGAAGCGCAGGTACCCATCCACTATCAAAATGGTCAAGAACACGTAGAAACCTGTATGATGAAAGCAAGGCTGAGTACACTTATAGTTGGTACTCAGCAAATCCCAACCTTAACTAGTATATTAAATGCAATATGGGAGGTAGTCAAGGAATATGGTTGAGGGGGCAAAACCTATGCCTAAAGCATCTCACATTTGCAAAGTGGATTAAAAGGTGAGGAGTGTAAAGACTCTCTAATAAGGTTATTATTATATTATGAAAGTTGTGGTCCTAAAGGGGGAAAACTACCTCCCCTACCAGTCCCCAGGTTTTAATTCTGGAATCCGATCCACGACCTTCATCCGGCATTTTTATCACACTAATTCCCACCCAAAGACTAATCATGGGGGCTTCAACAAAGTGGGCTCATAACCGCGAGCATCGGCTATCGATAGATCAAAACTCTGCGCAGAGGTGTACACATTCATACATTCGTCAGCCCATACATCCCGAGAAATGTGCACAAATATATACATAGGGCCTCTAGCCCTCAGGGTCTCTGACCCTCTAAGTAGTTGACCCGTGCTGACTGGACCCGGGATTATGCGAAAGTCCTGCTCTAGCATATCTGTTGCCCACCTTGGCCCCTTGGGATGGATGACTAGGTTCAGCTACCAGGTTTGAATCAAGGCCTCACATGAACAGGTACTATTGAAGGCTGTACCTTTTTAGCATATATGGCTGTATGTGTCACAAGAACGATTCTCCCAATGAACCGGTCCTTTACATGACCAGGGTAAGTGCCAGGGCAATATGTCCTCCAAGGAGTTATCCTCTTACCTGCAGGCCCAAAATAGACCCTAGGGGTTCAGTTACTATCATTTTATAATTAACTCACGCTTTCCCCAAAAGGAAAACCCTGCCTAAGTCTTTTATAGAAATACAAATTTTATGGTGGGGTGCTAGATCCTCCCCGTAGAGGATCCAACCATGTTTTATCCCTATTTACGGGGCATGACTCAACTTGTCTAGCATATCTATTATAGGGAGGGTTGGAGGGAAGGTAGTTTTCCTAGGATAGTTTGGCCTGTGGCATTTCAATAGCAAAAAGGGTTGATCTAGTAAGCATGTATTTCTAAAGAAATAGTTCTTAAAAGAAAACAATGCAATCCGTATTAGGTTGGCAATATTTATTGCTCTCGCGCTCAGTAGGATAAAACATAAACTAGGAGTCGGGACTTGCCTTCATCGAAAATCCTTAATGTCTCCTAGGGTGACCAGGGTTCTTGGATTCATGCCTTCTGGATCCTCAGGTTTGGGCAGAGCCTAGTCGTCTACCGACTGGCGAAAGCATACAAAACGACAATCAATAAAACAATACACCAAGCAATTCCTAAAAAATGAAAAGAAAGAAAAAGGATGAGTATTCTGGGAATTACCTGATAATGAAAGGTGAATTCCTAGGTAAAGGAGGGTTAATTCATTAATTATTTGGAGATCGGTTTCTAAATAATTAATGGGTTGGGTGGCTGGATATTCAGAAAATTCTTGGGAATTTTTATGATTAATTCCCTTGGGTTGTTTAAGGTTTTGGTCGGGTGGCACAACGGCTAGGTTTGGACGATATTTGAGATTTAGGTTGAGCGGCAATATGGCTAGGCTCGGTTGATACTTAGGGTTTTAGTCGAGCAGTATAACGGCTAGGTCTAGATGAGACTTGAGGTTTTGGGCAAGCAGCATAATGGCTATGCCTGGACGATATTTGGGGTTTGGTTTGGGCAATATTGACGCTCGTTATTAACACACTTTTAGTGCCATTTGAATAGTATTTTCACGCATATTCTTATACTAACCTGCCACTTGGCACATGAAATAACCCCATATTTGCATATGTGTTGTGTTTTGGACCATATTGCAAAATCACAGGAAATACGACATAAATGAAGGGTTTTTCTACAAGTTAGATTTTAACCTGGACTTTGGACAACACAAGAAGTCTACATGAGAAAGACGAGGACAAGCGAAGACCAAAAGAGGGTAGGCCGATTGGCCTAGGACCCATAGGCCGATCAGCCTGGACCAATTCACTATCCAAATGCATCCACATTCGATGAACTATCATTCTAGATTACATATAGGCGAAGTATGTGGAGATTTGGCAAGTCGATCTCATGGTCAAGCTAAGGGAAACCCAAGATTGGAAGGTCAGAAGGCCCGCAGAAGCAGCAGATCTTGCATGAAGCATATCTCCCTCATCCCGACTCTGATTAGGGCGAATTTGGTGTCTAAATTGCATATGCTTGTTCCTTATTCTAATGCAAGGTTAGACTAGATAGCATGCTTTATGTAATCATGGTGATTAGATCTAGTATGTTGACCCTTCTTGATAGCTAGACATGTTCACCTGTGTTCGTGCCCTTAAACTACCTGCGCCGATAAGGGGGATCGTGATGGGGTCTGCTTCCGTATAGGGCGGGGGTTTTCGGGAGGTTGATCGGGGGTAGCAGTTTAAAGGTTGCTGTAGATCAGATGCATGATTTGCTTGCTCATTGGTTAGAACTACAACTAGAAGTTGAGAGGCTTTTGCTACCATTGGTGGTGTTATCATATATATCTGTGGATGTGATCTACCTTCATTCACGATATTCATCTTTACATCAAGGTTACCCTTTATATGCAATCTATGCCTCATGCTAGGATTAGATCCGTTGAGCTAGATAGAAAACCCTAGTCAGTTCGCTGCCGATCCACGGATTGATAAACCTTGGATGGAATACTCAGGAAAAAGCTGCAATGATCCGTGCACTTGCGGTTCACAAATTGGCGTGCTAACTGCCGTAGAAAAGCTTTTCTGGCACCGTTGCCAGGGATCGGCAACTCAAACCCTGGGGCGATCTATCTAATTTTTCAGACTAACCTTAATTCTTTTTATTGCATATACTCTATTTTTCTTCTTTGCATCCTTGAAAGCACGTAAATACTAGATGCCAGATGATCGAACATGGACTTCATTAAGTCTCAATTCACCTTGATAAGATGATAACAACATCAAGCCCAACTCTTTAGTAGTAGGTGTTAACTTTGTTAGTGGCCCAGCATCTACTATTGAGTTCACACTGTTAGGTTACGAGGTAGGCTACGCTAGCGCAAATCAAAATTTTCTACCGCGTATAACCAGGAAGAACTGCCGTATAAGGATTACGGGATTACCACTCAACGCACTACTGGTGCGGAAGATGTAGATATGCGTCGGTGCAGAGAAGACGATCACGTAGTCGTACGTAGTCGATCAACGTAGTCGTACGTAGTCGATCACGTCCAGCAGCTCCTCAGCAGCTCGTCCACGTGCAGCAAGATCGCCTCCGGTACCGCGGCTCGTCGTCGGCTCGTCGTGGCTCGTCGGCGGCTCGTCGATGGCTCGTCCAAGTGCTGCAGGCGCAACACCTCCAAGGTATCCACACGTGCAGGGAGGAAGCGTCGCAAGCCGGACTGCTAGATCCGCGAGTTGCAACAAGCGAGGGCGTGGGAGGCGCGGCAGGTGTGTTCAGCCAAAAGGTGTCCAACCCTAGGGCGCCCCCACCCCACTATTTATAGGGGTTCCTGATGGGCCTCTGGATCCGAGGCCCATTAGTACTCCTAAACCTAATCCAACTCGGATCAGATCCGAATTGGGCTTCCAGCCCCTTAAGTGTGTGACCCTATGGGTTCGGATACGTATAGACATGGCCCGAGTACTCCTACTCGGCCCAATAGTCGGTAGCGGCCTCTAGCAAGACGTGCCAACTCCTATACGCATACGAAGATCATATCAGACGAACCATCACAACATAATATACATGCTATTCCTTTTGCCTCACGATATTTGGTCTAGCTTCAAGCCGACCGCTCTTTCTCGATCCTGTGATTCGGAATCCCTTTGTAGGTTAACTCTTAACCGTACGTAGCATGGCCATGCATTTTCGGATCCGATCACTCGAGGGGCCCAGAGATATCACTCTCAATCAGAGAGGGGCAAATCCCATCTTGATTGACCATGTCTCATAGCATGCTTCTTGACCAACCCGAAAACTACCTTTATAACTACCCTGTTACGGTGTAGTGTTTGATAGCCCCTAAGTAGGTCAATCCACATCTAGAATACATGCGACAATCTCAGGTCTAAGGACAAAGCGTATATGTTGTTTAAAGAGAGAACTACTTCTCGTGTTGGGTCAGTCCTAACACATGTCTCCACATGTGTCCACATTATTAGTTCAACATCTCCATGTCCATGACTTGTGAAACATAGTCATCAACTAATACATGTGCTAGTCTAATATTCATGTGTGTCCTCACATGAACTCCGACCAGGGACAACTTTAGAATAACCATACAAGTAAAGAGTTTCACATACAATTCACATAATTGCAAATCAATTCAAGTAGCCTTTAATGGATATTCAATGAACACAATATACAAATCATGGATACAAATGGAATATCATCATCTCTATGATTGCCTCTAGGGCATACCTCCAACAGTCTCCCACTTGCACTAGAGTCAATCTAGAAGGTACCTAATACCCATAGCTCTTACATGCGCATCATGCTTAGCTTGCGGGAGTGGTTTTGTCAACGGATCAGAAATGTTCAGATCTGTGTGTATTTTGCATATCTTGATCTCACCCCGGTTAACGAAGTCTCGAATGAGATGAAATCGCCGCATTACGTGTTTGTTCTTCTGGTGGTTCCTTGGCTCCTTTGCTTGCGCAATTGCCCTTCAATGGGCTGGACGCATTCGGGAACACACCAAGCTCAATGAGGAAATTCCTTATCCAAACACCTTCCTTCGCGGCTTCCGAAGCCGCGATGTACTCGGCTTCTGTCGTAGAATCGGCCACCGTCTCCTGCTTGGAACTCTTCCAACTAACAGCACCACCATTCAGCGTGAACACAAATCCTGATTGTGACTTTGAATCATCTCTGTCGGTTTGGAAACTAGCATCGGTGTAACCTGTTACAACGAGCTCCTCCTGACCTCCATAAACGAGGAACATATCTTTAGTCCTTCTCAAGTACTTAAGAATGTTTTTCACCGCTGTCCAGTGACTCTCACCTGGATCAGATTGGTGTCTGCTTGTCATACTTAGCGCATATGAAACATCTGGGCGAGTACTTATCATTGCATACATGATAGATCCAATAGCCGAGGCATATGGCACTCTACTCATGCGATCCCGCTCATCAGCAGTCGAAGGACACTGAGTCTTGCTGAGATGTATGCCATGTGACATAGGCAAGAACCCTTTCTTTGCCTCTTCCATGCTGAACCGCTTCAACACTTTGTCAATGTAAGTATCTTGGCTTAAACCTATAAGCCTTCTCGATCTATCTCTATAGATCTTAATACCCAGAATATATGCCGCTTCCCCTAAGTCCTTCATCGAAAAACTATTTTTCAGTGAAGTCTTTACGGACTCAAGCATAGGAATGTTATTTCCAATCAGTAATATGTCATCCACATATAAGATTAGAAATACTACAGAGCTCCCACTAACCTTCTTGTAAACACAAGATTCTTCTTCGTTCTTGGTGAAGTCAAACCCTTTGACCACTTCATCAAAACGAATGTTCCAACTCCTAGATGCTTGCTTCAATCCATAAATGGATCTCTGAAGCTTGCATACCTTTCCAGCATTTTTCGGATCGACAAAACCCTCGGGCTGTATCATATACACGTCCTCAGCTAAGTTTCCATTCAGGAAAGCTGTCTTGACATCCATCTGCCATATCTCATAATCGAAATATGCAGCTATAGCTAGAATAATCCGAATGGACTTAAGCATCACTACGGGCGAGAAGGTCTCGTCGTAGTCAACTCCTTGAACTTGTCGAAAACCTTTTGCGACAAGTCGTGCTTTATAGATGTGAACATTTCCATCCATGTCCTTTTTCTTCTTATAGATCCACTTGCACTCTATGGCTTTAACACCATCAGGCGGGTCAACCAAGTTCCAAACTTGATTGTCTCCCATGGACTCTATTTCGGATTGCATGGCACTCTGCCATTTTTCGGAGTCTGGGTCCATCATTGCTTCTGCATATGTCGCAGGCTCATCATTGTCCAACAATAATATTTCTCGCATTTCGCGGAGCCTTGCCGACCTTCGTGGTTGTGGCGGTGCTTCTCTTGCCATGGGTATCTCAACTTGTTCTGCTACGTTAGCATCACTCATTGATTCTTGCCCGATTGGCTCATCTTGAACTTCTTCAAGATGCACTGTCTTTCCACTCTTTTCTCCTTTGAGAAACTCTTTCTCTAGGAAAACCCCGTTCCGAGCGACAAACACTTTGCCTTCTGATCGGTTGTAGAAATAATATCCCAAAGTTTCCTTTGGATATCCCACGAAAATGCACTTATCCGATTTGGGTGTGATCTTGTCCGACTGAAGTCGCTTGACAAACACTTCACATCCCCAAATCTTTAGAAAAGACAGACTAGGAACCTTTCCAGTCCATATCTCATATGGTGTCTTAACTACGGATTTAGATGGTACCCTATTTAGTGTGAAAGCTGCTGTTTCTAGAGCGTATCCCCAAAATGACAACGGTAGGTCCGACTGGCTCATCATTGATCGAACCATGTCTAACAAAGTTCGATTACGTCGCTCGGACACACCGTTTCTCTGAGGTGTTCCAGGCGGCGTAAGTTGTGGAACAATTCCGCAACTCTTTAGATGATTGCTAAAATCGTGGCTCAAATACTCGCCTCCACGATCAGATCGTAAGGCCTTAATTTTCTTGCCACGCTGATTTTCAACTTCATTCTGAAATTCCTTGAACTTTTCAAAGGTTTCGGACTTGTGCCTCATTAAGTAGACATAGCCATATCTACTAAAATCATCAGTAAAAGTTATGACGTATTGGAATCCTCCTCTAGCCGTCGTGCTCATTGGTCCGCATACATCACTATGTACGAGTTCCAACAAGTCTACTGCTCTCTCAGGAAATCCTGTGAAAGGCGTCTTGGTCATCTTGCCTAGCAAGCAAGCCTCACATGTCTCGTATGATTCAAAATCAAACGAAGTTAGAAGTCCATCAGAATGGAGCTTCTTCATGCGCTTATCACTTATATGACCCAAACGACAATGCCACAAGTAGGTAGGACTCAAATCATTTGGCCGAGGCCTTTTAGCACTTACATTACAGACAGGTGAACCATCAAGATTTAAAACAAATAATCCATTCACAATGGGTGCAAAAGCCATAAACATATTATTCTTAGAGATCACACAACCATTGTTTTCACTCGCAAATGAATAACCATCCCTCATCAAACATGAAGGAGACAAAATGTTTCGACTTAAACTAGGAACAAAATAACAATTATTCAACTCCATAATAAATCCTGACGGGAGGTGGAGTTGCATCGTCCCGACGGTCAAAGCAGCAACTCTTGCATTATTGCCCACGCGGAAATCAACTTCTCCTCTTTCCACGCTTCTACTTCTTATCATTCCCTGCATCGAATTGCAAATATGAGCAACCGATCCGGTATCAAATACCCAAGAATTAATAACTGTATCAGCGAGAAATATGTTGTCTATAACATAAACAACAAGCGTACCTGAGGTAGAAGTACTCTTACTTCCGCCGTTCTTCAACGAAGCTAGGTACTGCTTGCAGTTTCTCTTCCAGTGACCAAGTTCATGACAGTAAAAGCACTCTTTATCTGGAGCAGGTCCAGCTTTAGCCTTGGGCGGTGGGTTTGGCTTGGACGTTCCAGCCTTGCCCTTCTTCTTCCAAGAATGGCCCTTCTTCTTAAAAGTAGGCTTGTTCTGTACAGCCATCACATGGCTGGTACTAGCGCTTTTCTTAATGTCTACCTCTGCTGTCTTGAGCATACCACACAGCTCATTCAGACCCTTCTCCGTCCCATGCATATGGTAGTTCGAGATGAAGTTCCCATAGCTAGGCGGAAGAGATGAGAGAATGAAGTCAGTGGCCAACTCTTTGCCCATTGGGAAGCCCAGCTTCTCCAATCGCTGAGTGTAACCAACCATCTTGATTACATGTGGTCCTACTGCTGCGCCTTCTGCTAACTTGCACTCCAGAAAGGCTTTGGACACATTGAACCTTTCGGTCCTAGCCTGTGTCTGGAACATGTCCTTGAGCGCCACGATCATATCGTAAGCCTCATGATTTGTTTCGAACTGCATCTGCAGCTCGGGTTCCATGCAAGCAAGCATAAGGCAGCTTACCTCAAGATTAGCATCAAATGCCTTCTTGTAAGCAGCCTTAACGGCAGCAGATGCATCATCAGCAGGTACTGGTGGTAGTGGGGTGTCTAGAACATCTTCCTTTTTCTCAGCCCTGAGAACAATTCTCAGGTTACGGATCCAATCCGAGTAGTTTGTTCCATTCAACTTGTCCTTCTCAAGGACCGAACGCAAAGCAAACGATGCGGTGGTGTTGCTAGGTGCCATTTAATCTACAACAAAAGTAATGCAAAATACACTAAGACAAACGTATCCATGATAGAGCAAATTACTTTAAACTATTTTAACAGAATCTACTCCCACTAAAATCAATATCCCTCTATTGAAACTTAGTGATTCAGGATCCACAACTAACAAGTTCACTAGTGAGCTTTAGCATCACCGCTAGCAAACGAGGTAGATCGGTAAGCAACTTTTGCTAATCATATCAACATATGACTCCTGTTGTTGGGTGACATCTCTATGTCTCGGCGCCCAACCTTTATGCCCCAAGGTCCTTAACCGTTAAGATGACCTCGTTAAGCTAACCAACCCTTATGCGTGTAAGTGTCCGACACAAACCCGTCTAGTCAAGGAAAACTAGTGGCACCCTAATTTCATAGACCCACCACTAATTGTACAAGACATGGGACGGTGCAAGTTTTAGTTGGGAGGGCATACTAACTTAAACTTTGCGAGGGATCGTTCTACTTCTAACATCACAGCATGCAGAAAGTAAAACATAAATAGAATAGCATTCACACAGCTTGTGACACAGTATGGCCCGTTTTCATATGGTGATCTCCATCTCCATAGAACCTGTTCACCATGGTGATCTCCATCTCCATGTTCCATGTGCGCCATCCTTCTAGTGATGAGTCCTCCAAGAACTAGAGCATGCTATTACGCCTAATAGCTAGTAAAGAATCTAGTAATGAAGATTACACAGTTGCTTGGATCATCACAGATTGGTACGCAGACCATTAAATACATTAAAGTGACAACACATATGGCTCCTGCCGTGTTGCCGTACGCGTGACACGCAGGTCACGAATGAGTTACACACATGCATCACATACACAAGGGGGCCATACTGATCACAAGATATATACATACATCCTGCAAAAGAGAGTTAGGCGTCCTAACGTTCCAAACTTCGGAGGCCCGAAACTCCATCTTCCAAGCCGAATTTGGCAAATCTAATTTCGCCGAAAACGGCAAAGCGGTTGAAATTCACGTGTAACTTTTTCTGTAGATCAATTTTCGTATAGAAATCGCCCCGATCCGAGATCGTACCGAAAAGTTACGGCTGATTTACCGCAGCATGCGCATACGGCAAAATCCCGACCCCGGCAGTAGATCCCATCTACTATAGCACATCTAATGCGCCTGGCGTATGACCCTGGATCTCGATTCGACCAATCATATTGATCTTCCCTCACTGCAACTGGGTTTACGTGTATCACTTAACTCCGATGGCGGAAACCGACCGGTAGGAGTATGTCGTTACACTACCATTGCAGCAAGGGCACGAAATCAGGACATAGATCAAACAGAGAACTCGCATATCTCCATATGCACACATCCCGAATCCAAAACTAAGCAGCTAAGGCTCTGATACCACTGTTAGGTTACGAGGTAGGCTACGCTAGTGCAAATCAAAATTTTCTACCGCGTATAACCAGGAAGAACTGCCGTATAAGGATTACGGGATTACCACTCGACGCACTACTGGTGCGGAAGATGTAGATATGCGTCGGTGCAGAGAAGACGATCACATAGTCGTACGTAGTCGATCAACGTAGTCGTACGTAGTCGATCACGTCCAGCAGCTCCTCAGCAGCTCGTCCACGTGCAGCAAGGTCGCCTCCGGTACCGCGGCTCGTCGTCGGCTCGTCGTGGCTCGTCGGCGGCTCGTCGATGGCTCGTCCAAGTGCTGCAAGCGCAACACCTCCAAGGTATCCACACGTGCAGGGAGGAAGCGTCGCAAGCCGGACTGCTAGATCCGCGAGTTGCAACAAGCGAGGGCGTGGGAGGCGCGGCAGGTGTGTTCAGCCAAAAGGTGTCCAACCCTAGGGCGCCCCCACCCCACTATTTATAGGGGTTCCTGATGGGCCTCTGGATCCGAGGCCCATTAGTACTCCTAAACCTAATCCAACTCGGATCAGATCCGAATTGGGCTTCCAGCCCCTTAAGTGTGTGACCCTATGGGTTCGGATACGTATAGACATGGCCCGAGTACTCCTACTCGGCCCAATAGTCGGTAGCGGCCTCTAGCAAGACGTGCCAACTCCTATACGCATACGAAGATCATATCAGACGAACCATCACAACATAATATACATGCTATTCCTTTTGCCTCACGATATTTGGTCTAGCTTCAAGCCGACCGCTCTTTCTCGATCCTGTGATTCGGAATCCCTTTGTAGGTTAACTCTTAACCGTACGTAGCATGGCCATGCATTTTCGGATCCGATCACTCGAGGGGCCCAGAGATATCACTCTCAATCAGAGAGGGGCAAATCCCATCTTGATTGACCATGTCTCATAGCATGCTTCTTGACCAACCCGAAAACTACCTTTATAACTACCCTGTTACGGTGTAGCGTTTGATAGCCCCTAAGTAGGTCAATCCACATCTAGAATACATGCGACAATCTCAGGTCTAAGGACAAAGCGTATATGTTGTTTAAAGAGAGAACTACTTCTCGTGTTGGGTCAGTCCTAACACATGTCTCCACATGTGTCCACATTATTAGTTCAACATCTCCATGTCCATGACTTGTGAAACATAGTCATCAACTAATACATGTGCTAGTCTAATATTCATGTGTGTCCTCACATGAACTCCGACCAGGGACAACTTTAGAATAACCATACAAGTAAAGAGTTTCACATACAATTCACATAATTGCAAATCAATTCAAGTAGCCTTTAATGGATATTCAATGAACACAATATACAAATCATGGATACAAATGGAATATCATCATCTCTATGATTGCCTCTAGGGCATACCTCCAACACACACCAATGAATATAATACAAATAATGATAAGCGAGATATGCCAATGTGTCAATTATTTTTATAAGACTAATGGTTCTTGGAGATTTGTTTGTTCAAGTGACAAGTGTTGGAAGTAACCGTGTTAAGCAAAGAGATACGATTGGAGGACCTCTCTACATAGAAGGCAATGATTTGGAGAGGATCAATGCTGGAGGCAACAAGATTAGAAGATACTACCAATCTTCTCCGGTGGGATGCTCAAGAGTTTCTAATTGAGTGATGCAACTAAGGAAGAAAACTACTTAGATCATCGACACAAAGAGCAAGAGCCTCCTCTAATCCTAGCACCTTGTCTAAAGAAAGAATTATGGATACAAGGCATCATTGTCGCCATGCTACTCGCTGGTGCAGCAATGGTGATGCCCTTGATGCCAAAGGATGTGTGACACAATGCCCCAAAGACCACAAGATCAAGATCATCAACATCTCCGGATCAATTCATAAAAAGCTACTGTTGTCATCAAATTTTGCACGACCTCAGAAGAAAACAATAGAATATTTTTAGATATTCAGAAGCTCCATGCAGTCTACATTCCAACGAATCAAGAATCAAGGTAATCAGAGGATCCTACAAGCGGTTATGGAAAAATCATTGAACGTTGCGCGTCCTAAAATCAATTCTGGACAGCACGCAGTGTTGAAATAAAATGGGCATAACTCTCTCATTTGAACTCCATTTTAGATGAATGACCACTCATTGGAAAGGTAATTTCTAAATTTTTTAATAAATCTATATTTTGTTATATGTTCTATTCTGGGCGTAAGGGAAAATCCATGAAGAAGAGGCAGCAACAAGGCGATGAAGAACAAGGTGAAGGAGATGGAGATGACAACAATGAAGAGGAGCTTGAGCAATGCTTTCATCAAGTGTACATAATCAATTTCAGAATATTAGAACAAAATAAAAACCTCCGGAGCATTGACACATGAAGACACAAGCAGACTACATTCAATACATGAAGATGTTAGAAGCAAACCACGATGGATTACAAAAGATGACATCAAGCTGCATGGACACTTTGGATTCTCACGCATAGGACCATGGCTTTGCATGAATGTGAGAAAGGTGAGGCGTCTAGCTATATGACTAGGTTTGCGAGAGGCAATCCATCTTTTTATTTATTTTTATTTTCATAAGATGACTATTTATATTGTGCTCTTCAATCAAAAACATCAAGTAACATTGTACCTTTGCTCTAATAAATACTGCAACCACATGTTGTATTCTTTAAATAATATTAAGGGATTATTATCTGATCTTGGAAAACTTATAGACCTTTTTTTTGTGCTGTTAGTATTTAGAGTCTTTTTCTTTGTGTCTTTTTTAGAGAGAAATATGAAGTATGGCGCCACCCTTCAATTCTAAACTTGTGGCTAGTTAATTTAGGATGACTTTTATTTTGTTTTAGACCACCTCCATATCATGCCACTTTGTTCTTCCACCTCATGCTGCATTGCGTTTTCATGTTGTTTTTTATCAAAACCTTTTTCCACCTAAGCCTTCCTATCAGCCCCGCCGAAAACCAGAGCCAACAGAGCTAGGTTTAACTTGTGTTGATTGGCTTGCTGCACCATTCAGATCGACATGACTTGTTTTTTCCTCTGTTCTAACTAGGCCTTTTACCAAAGCCACTCTTCGTAATCCCAAAACCATTTACACTACACCCTTACCTAGAGCCATCCTAAAACCATAGGTTTTTTCTTTTCATCCAAAAATAAGGCTTTTCTTTTCTTTTTCTTTTTTAAAAAAACCTCCTTAGTTAGAATTTATATGCTTGATTTCTCCAAAATTCTTATTTCAAGCTAAAAATATAGGGTACCTATGAACCTACCCTTAGCCCTGTTAGTTTGTTTGTTGGGGATTTTTGATGAATGATTTTCTTGTTGACATTGCTTGACTTTTTATGAAGTGGCCAGCCTTGCTTTGTCATTACTAAGCAATTCTTTTTGACTTAACTAATTGAGGAACAATATCGATAGTCTTTTCAACCTTGCAAGCCCCCTGCTTTTGCTAACCTTTTTGAATGTGCATTTGCATTTATTCCATCATTCATTTGTTAGCTTGGCTTTCTCCTAAAACTTTTTGATGAATGATTTATATCCATGTTAATGCTGCTAGGTCATTTTCCTTTGCAAACTTGTGTAAGCATGATGTTTAGACATGATTGTAGACCATCATCATTCAGTTTAATAAACCTTGCTAACTTTTCATGTCATCTCCATATTGCATTGGTTGGTTTATAAGCTTTACATTGCGCTCTATTTTTCTTGTGCTATAAAGAGTTATTGATCTTAGGGATAAACATGGTGTTTGACATTGATTAATAATTTTGTATGGCTATGGAGAATTTCAGCAACCTAGTTGTAAGCATGGTGTTTAGAACTTGGTGTAAACATTGTCTTTGTTTATATTCCTTCCTATCATTTGCATTCACGCTTGCACACATGTACACTCATTAGGTTTTTGTTCTTATTTCACTGAATTAGCTATGCCACAAGTTAAGGTCTTAGGGAAGTCTTTGGTTTGTTGGCAATTGCTTCTACTCCCAACAGTCACCCTGGGGGCAATATGTGCACTTGAATTGCTTTGCAGGCATGACAAAGCATTTTTGTGAAAGGAAAAGAGAAGAAATTGAAGGATAATAAATGCGACAAAAATGAAGAACAATCACTAAAATTCTTCATCTTCTTCTTCCATGTCTAGTACAATGCTAAGCATAGGGGAGGACTTGGCAGACGAAGATAAAAATGCTATATGCAATACAAGAATCATGGTTGCCAGAAGATGCTCATTTTTCTTCTTCCATGATAAGCACAATGCTTAAGCATGGGGGAGGCTGCGCTACACTTTAATACAAGCATCGAAAGGACGGTAAATTCTTCCTCAACCTTCTCTTTGTCCATCTCTTTATAAATGTCCACGTGTTTAAGTCTTCAACCATAGACTCGATGCAACCTTTGTATATCTCTCGATAATAACATGGCTACTAGGAGTACAACCTAGTTTTGTTTTCAATAAATCATGATTACCATCACCTTGTGCTCACCACAATGTTAATAATTTTGGTATAATCTTGCTTACAAAAAAATAATGAAGGTTGCCGCTTTGTTTTACCTATACAATGTTGTATATTACTTAACTAATTGCTCTCTATTTAATGAACCTAAATTGATTAAATACCGACTCTTTTAATTATGGAGGTTAAATGACTAAATTCTAGACCCACAAACTCTATTTTGCTCTTTGATTTAAGTTTGCAGATGACATGATAACTTGATTTATTTTTATTTAAACTGAATTCATATGCTATCTACATTTGTGAGTCTCTTGCAAAGTTCTACCTACCAGAGCCTATATTCATGCATGATCTTTATTTCATGATAAAACCTTTAGATTGCAAGCTTATATTTTGATGAGTTGGATTAAGATTGATTTATGTGGTATGAGACTTAGAAGCTAGTCATCTCCTTTGTATAAACCTTTTTCTTGCTAGCTTTTATTTCCATGCATTGTGAGTTTCTACACTGGAAAGTTCATAAACCTTGCTGGGCTTCCAACCTAAACCCAAATTATCGTTTTTGTGACTACCTCCTTGACCACAACCTATTATTGAGTATGCAAAAATGTTTCGATAAGGATCCAGAAGATATATCAGTACCTTTTCATAAAAAATAATATTTGGAGGCGTCCACTAGTGTGAAAACTAAAAATCGAAGGAAATAGAGGCTAGGAGGGGCCAGGCTGATCGGCCTGGGTTGTTTTCCCCCCTGGACCCTCTGAATTTTGGGGTGGATTATCCTCGACAAGAATAAAATAATTTTCTGATGAAGATTGACGATTTTAGTACTTACCTCAGCAGTTTATCTTTCTTTCTCTTACATGCTCAAGGACAAGCATCATCTAAGCACGAGGGGAGAAGTGATCGCTTTATCTCGAAGTACTGTTGAGTAGTACTATGTTTCAAGAAGTTTTGAGGAGAAAAAGAAAAAAATATGAGGAAAAAGAAAGAAAGAAGAAGGAAGAGAAAAAAGAATGAAAAATAAAAAAATATAAAGGAGAAAAGAAATAAATGTTCCTCAGTTCTTTGAGCCTCATTAAAGTTCCCAGTGCTCTCAAGATTAAAGATTGATCCATACTCATTTTCCAACCATGTGAAATCCAATTACGAGAACTTCACTTGTGTCTCGCGATCACCCTTTACCCGTGCACATGTCCACTATCTAAAGGTGTGTGTTCCATCCCTCTCCCTTTCTAACGTTTATTTTCCATGGCCTTTTTGACAAGTCTTAGTAATCCCAATAGATCTCTCTCTTAGTTTGATAATATTTCAGATATAATGTTTTGCTAGGATTGTTTTTACCTACCAAGCTCTACATAAGCCTTCCACCTTCATATATGAGTAGAATAGGTTGAAAATAATCTAGCATAGATTTGAGTGACTTGATGAGATGAGTGTTTACATGAGCTTTTGTAAGAGAATCTCACTTATGTTGGATTTGCATCTTTTTGAAAAACTCTTCATGATGGAACAAGGTAAAGTTCTGAAGTTCACTTAAATTCAAGAGCATTGTATATATTTATTATGGCATAGTCTTTACTGCTAGTCCATCTTCCATGACAAAAAATAGCTGGTCACAACTTGAACTTTAAATGCTAAATACTTGAGAGAGCAATGTATCTTGTTATGTATAACTGAGTGTAGGGATGGCATCGAAGAGCAATGCTGATTTCTTGATTAAGCAAGTATCCTGGACTTACTCGAGGACGAGTAAGGTTTAAGCATGGGGGGATTGTTGATGCTCATTATTGACACACTTTTAGTGCCATTTAAATAGTATTTGCACGCATATTATTATACTAACGCACCACTTGGCACCTGAAATAACCCCATATTCACATATGTGTATTGTTTTGGACCATATTGCAAAATCACAGGAAGATATAAATGAAGGGTTTTTCTACAAGTTGGATTTGGACCTAAATATGCTTGTTCCTTAGTCTAATGTAAGGTTAGACTACATAGCATGCTTTATGTAATCATGGTGATTAGATCTAGTATGTTGACCCTCCTTGATAGCTAGACATGTTCACTTGTGTTCATGCCCTTAAACTACCTACACCGATAAGGGGGATCGAGATGGGGTCTACTTCCGTGTAGGGTGGGGCTTTTCGGGAGGTTGACCGGTGGTAGTAGTTTAAAGATTACTTTAGATCAGATGTATGATTTGCTTGCTCGTTGGCTAGAACTACAACTAGAAGATGATAGGCTCTTGCTACCTTTGTGGTGTTATCATATATATCTATGGATGTGATCTACCTTTACTCATGATATTCATCTTTACATCAAGGTTACCCTTTATGTGCAATCTATGCTTCATGCTAGGATTAGATCCGTTGAGCTAGCTAGAAAACCCTAGTCAGTTCACTGCTGATCCACTGATTGATAAATGTTGGATGGAATACTAAGGGAAAAGCTGTGATGATCCGTGCGCTTGCGGTTCACAAATTGGCATGCTAACTGCCATCAACAGGCAGCATAACAGTTGGAATGGACCAGAGGCTTGGACAGATCCTTAAGGGGTTGGGGTCACTAGGGAATTATGGAACGATCCTAAAAACTAGAACGTGAGAGTTTGTGCGACAGTTGGTCTGTCCCGGCACTATGGGATAGCACACATAGCGACAGACGCAGTAGGGCAAGATCAAGTAGGATTGAAACTAGAGAGCTTGTACGACGGACACCACTTTATCCCGATGCTAGGGGATAGCACACATGGCGACAAATAGGCCAATACAAGATCAGGCAGATGCGCAACAACGATAGGGGTTAGCGGTGACAATAGGGTAGCGAGGAACAGCCAGTTGGGTGCTGTTAGCAACACGGGTAATAGTGGCTAGAGGACGCACGGCACACTCGGCTTTGACCCGAGGCCTTCGACCTTACAGCGGGTGGAGGTGGTGCGACATCTCTCCTAATGAGGTTGGGCTCTAAGATCATAGTAAAAGATAGAAAAGGGACTCATATGAGGTGAACTATAGAAAAGAAAGGCATGGATAGTCTTTTGCGATTTTATGGGATTTTTTGCAAATATTTGGGGATTTTTTAAGGTGTGGAAGGGCTTGAAATAGGTTTGTGTGTACACACGGCCAGGTGCACGTAGCATTTTTGAAGGTGCTCACGCGAGGGGGCAGGGCCGCGGGTACTATGCTGTGGTCCATGGACCAAGGGCTATGGACTGGGGCATGGTTTGAGTCATGGGTGTATGAGACCTGGGTGCGTGGGACGGAGGGAGAGGGGGTGGACGGCGGAGGGAAGCGGCGTTAGCCGGGTAGGCCCACCCATCAAAATTACATAGAGAGGGAGGAGACGGAGGGGGCTGACGGATGCAGAGGCACGCCGGGGCTGCGCCGGGGCCAACACCAGGAGGAAGCAATGGAGACAGCACCAGGAGGAAGCGAGGATCGCAGGGATCCTCCTGGTGGTGTCGTGGGGGTGGAGAAAGGAAGGGAGGGAGCTCAACCATGAAGAAATGAAGGAAGGGGATGGTTGGCTTGGTGTGAGCTTTGGAGAGGGGCGGAGGGGACTATTTATAGTTCGGAGCGACTAGTGGGAGGCGACCACGTCGCCGAGCTTACATGGTGGCCACGGAGGAGGGAGGGGAGGATAGGGGCTCTGGTGGATCAGTCCGGCTGAAGAGGGGGAAGGAACTGGCGGCGGCATTGATGGTAGTTGGCAGTGGAGTAGGGTTGCAGAGGGGTGGTTAGCTTGATGGCTAAGCCTGGCAGGGAAAGACGTCCGCGTGGCGGCATGCAGTGCAGCGCGATGTGTGGCACCGGTGCGGGTGCAGCAACATTCGGGTGCGGTGGCTTGGCACGCAAAGAAGAGGGAGGAAGGGAAGGGGAGGCACTCTGGCGCGGTGGATGGGGCAGAGCAGCATGGCCCCACGTGGTGGTGATGGGTGCGACATTGCAGTAAACCTAGCGACCGCGCAATAAGTGCGGCACGACGGTGTCGGGGGAGCGGATCACCTGCGGTGGCGACGCTGCGTGCAGGAGGAGGAAGAGGAGAGGCGTGCACTGCTGGGCTAGGCTGGGTCGGGCCAGGGGAGCAGGAAGAGGAGAGGCGTGCAGTGGGGAAAGGTGGGTTGTGAGCTGGGCCGAGATGGAAGGGGGGCCAAAAACGAAGTTGGCGGCCTGGATGGGGAATAAAGGGTTTGGTTGTTTATTTGAAGGATTTTTTAAGGGGTTTGTATTCAAATTTGAAATGGTTTCAAATTTAAATAGAAGATAAGGTGTGGGCTTGGATAGGATATAAAAATGGGGCTTTTGGAAGGATCCTTGACTTAGGAATGTTTGGCTATGATGAGGTGGAAATTTTATAGGGTTTTGGATGTAAATAATACTCAAATGGATTTTAAATATTATTTCTAGGGTTTGGAGGAAGAAGGATTTGGAAATCATATATCTACGTTTTAGAAGGGAGGTTCTAAGGAAACAATCAAGTGCAACACATATGTAGTTTTAAATGCATAGTTTATTTTGCAAAATAGGTTTTATATATTTCGGGGAAAGGAGTTTAGTATGTATTTAAAGAAAAATTTTAAAAAGTATTTATTTTTAAATACTCTAAAAAGTGGGATGTTACATTAGCGACCTCCCCTGCGCACCGGGCACGACGCTTTCACTGTAGGATTACCAACAAGACAAAATGATGCAACGCAGCGAGTGGAGCAATGGACACTTAGGGATTCAGCAAACCTATAGGCAGAGGTAGGGCACCTCCCACGCACCAAGCGTGGCACTTTTGTTGCACAGCAAGAATGGTGAATCTCCAGCTGGTCACCAATACGGAAGACGATGTACGTCCAGAAAATGGAAGTACCCGCGCCACCACCACAGTCGTCCACAAATGGTGATGGGAATGGAACCGGAAAATCCTGACTAGGACCCATGGCACTCCAGGGGCACTTATTGATGCTCGTTATTGACACACTTTTACCCCTGTTTATCTTCAATAATGAAGTGAATTGAATACCTAAACTATTGATCACACCTAATAAATCGGTCATTTTCAATTGTGCTTTGTATTTTGGAGGATATTCTATTTTTGCAGGAAATTAGACCTAAAAGCATACTTTTGTATAAAGCCCTGAATGAGCAACGAACAAGATGAAGATGAAGACTAGCGGGCATAGAAAGGGCCTAAGTCGATCAGCCTAATGCTCCCTGGTCCCACCTCGAGCTCGTTTTTGGCAAGCAATCCTCCGAGTAGACTTAGGGGCTAAGTTTATGAAGATATGACAAGGATCACTTTGGGATCAAAAAGAAATTAGAGAAGATCAAGTGGAGATTTGGAAAGTTATTGAAGATCAATATCATCTCAAAGCTATCGACGTGCTAGGTCCACATACAAGTAAAAAGAAGACTCGAGAGCATCGAGGGAGACTTGGAGACGAAGTAGGACACGAGGGGCCAAAAGGAAGGCCTAGGCCAATCGGCCTGGACCCTCCTATGCTGATCGGCCTGGGGGTTTCCTTTGCCCCCTCACCTTTCAATTTTTGCCACGCGCTCTCTGGACTATAAATATCCCAAAAATCCATCGAGCCCCATATCCAAGATGACGTACTCGATGTGAAGCAGCAGAGAAGCAGAATGAGCTTGAGGGACACCTCTTCGGAGAGCCGAGGGTCGTGCAGTTGTCGGGGGTTAGCGTAGCTGAACCTCTACCAGCGTGATCACCTTGCAAGGAAGATCACACTGGAGTTCTGGAGCTTGGAGTCATCAAGATCAAGGTAGGATCCCGATGGTGATCTTGTGATGTACAATCATTCCTGGCAAAGTAATATATGTGTTTGTATTCTTAGTGATTTAAGTATCTCCTTTGATGGTTTTATACTTTATCGGGTTTGCTTGCTTTTCAATCTATTAATTGATGATAGATTGCTTAGGGTGTTCTTGTAGTCGTGGTGACCAGATTTGCATGCCTGATCTACTGATGAGTATGAAATGTTCTCTTGATCGTGCCCTTAACCTTCTTGCGTTGATAGAGGTGATCATGACAGGCTTTCTTGTGTAAGGTGGGGGGTTTAGGATCTGGACCGGAGGTGTAGATTTAAATATGCTTTTACTAGGATCATATATGTGTTTCTCTAGATTGATTACCTCTGCTTATCTGTTATCTGTCTGTACATGCTTAGTAGATTGGATCTAAATCTCTCATAAACACCAAGATAATACTAACAATACTAGTTGAAATAGATCTTGTGCTATAGGTTCCACAAATGGATAAACCTTGGGGGAATACTCTGAGGGAAGAGCTACAACTGATCCGTATGCTTGCGGTTCACAATTGGCATGCTAACAGCCATCAACAAGCTTTTCTAGCGCCGTTGCCACGGAACTAATAGTCAAGTTCCAGTTTAACTATGCATCTATAGATATAACTTTTTGTTCATAATTTTTCAGTCATTTCTTTTTAATATTTTTATTTTTGTGCAATCTCAATCAAAATTTCAGATCTAGTTCTTGTATATATGTGTTTTCTTTCACTAACGCTAACAAGAGATGGACAACTACCTCTCTAACAAACTAAAATTTTTTGTGGATGATCCAGGAAAACTTTTAAGACAAGGAAGCACAAGCAAGAAAGCTGGAGATCAAGGCTTCAGCTGTTAACGAGAATTGGAAGTGCTAGAAATATCATCGTCATCATCATCTTCTTCAAAGTTGACACCACCAGCAAGTCCAAGAGGGGCGCCAGTTGTGCCAGTTGCGCCAGAAGTAGCAGAAGCACCTGCAGTGGGAGATCAACCTGAAGAAGAGCATATGATCGGGACAATGCATATCAAACATCATTGATTTACCTATCCATGAGTTAAATGATATTGGGGCACCATTCACCATTGATACTTCAAGACTCAGGATGGTGCAGAGTTCACCTTTCACAGGCAAGGAGGATGCTAATCTTCATCTACAAGTGTTTACACAGCTATGCAACACCTTCGATATGGATGGAGTTAACAAAGATCAACTAAGAGCAAGGTTATTTCCCTACTCTCTACTTGGAAGAGCGCTTCAATGGTTTTATTCTCTACCATTCGCAACAATTCAGAATTAGGATGAGTTGATGAAGGCCTACATAGCAGAACATTATTCAACAGCCAAGACTTAGAACTAGAGAAGTAGGATGGCTACTTTGCTCAGTATTCTACTGAGAACATTGCTGAAGCATATGAGCGCTTCAATGACTATGTCCGTGCAGTTCCACATCATAAGTTCCTGAAGGAGGATCTAGTCCAGAAGTTCTATCAAGGGCTAACACCGGCATCAAGGGTAATAATCGACGCATCGGCTGGAGGATCAATCATCGACCTCACCCCAACTCAATCTTTCATGTTACTCAAGAAGGTTGCAGACAACGATGTATGGGTATCATCTGGATGCCTGTTCCCAGTTATTCTCAAGGTGTGTTGCAAGTGGGGATTAATCAATTACTCAAAGGGAAGATCGATTCGCTGATAAGAAGACTGGAGAAGATGGAGATAAAAGAAGCTCATGCTATAGACCTAAGGCAGCAGAAGCAAGATCAACATGTGAAGAGTGTGGTGACTACGATCATGTCAGGAAGAAATGTCCAGAGGAACCAAGGTCTCTAGACTACATGAAGGGAGAGTAGTTTCCACCATCCAACTATCGGTATGGATAGAATAGATCTCAATTCAATGCAAGCTCATCTATCCAGAACACAGTGCCTCTATGCATTCAGTTGAAGGAGTTAATGGAGGAGCAAGGCAGGATCAACAAAGACACTGTCACTAAGTTCAAAGATATGGATAAGATTTTGGAAAATATTGATAGCAAGGTGACACAGGTCAGAAGTTTGAACCACCAAGTGATGAACATGATGAAGATGCTGGAGACTCAAGTTACATAGTTAGCTAGGCACTTTACAAGCAATGAAGGGAAATTTCCAGGACAACCGAGGAATCCAGAGTTAGCTAAAGCTATTCAAGCTTGCTCAGGCAGGGAAATTGAAGATCCTGAACGTCCGGCGAGAGCTAGGAAGCCAAAACCAGCTGGTGAAGCGAAGATGACTTCAAAGGATAAGACACCTACCCTAGCTCTGAAAATTGAAATAGAAGAGCTAGAGTTTGAGATGGTTGATCAAGATGACACCAAGATTCTTCCGGGAAAGCCACGCCATTGTCTAGGTAAACTGACGAACAATTTGAAAAATTTGTTGAAGTTGTGCACAGGTTAAACATCAATATGTCACTGCTGGATGCTCTACAAGTTCCAACCTACGCTCGCTATTTCAAGGATATACTAATGAACAAGCGAGAGATCCCGCAGTTCACTATAGACCATATCAAGATGACAGAAGAGTGCAGTGCTACTATCGCTAATCAAGCTTCGGAGAAGAAAAGAGACCTAGGATTTCCAACCATCCCGTGTTCAATTGGAGCGTTGATGTTCGAAAGGGCAATATGTAATTTTGGCACAAGTGTGAGCGTCATGCCTAAAGCTATGTTCAAGAAGCTACGCCTGCCAGAGCCAGAACCAACTGCTATGTGCCTGGAGTTGGCGGACAACACCGTTCGCCATCCCGAAGGCATTGCTGAAGATGTACCTATGAAGATCGGGAATCACTTTGTCCTTGTTGACTTTGTGATACTCAAGATGGGAGAAGGAGTTAAATCCCCACTCATCCTAGGAAAGCCGTTCCTAAAGACCACAAGAGTGAACATAGACGTTGGGAATGGCGAGATCAAGTTTGATATTAATGGCACTATGAGCGCGTAAAAGTTTCACCTACACTTTGAGACATGCAACATGATTTCTCGTATGTATATGCCGCCACACCATCGTGTCAAGCAGGAGAAGAAGAACATGAAGGTAGAAGAAAAGAAGCCAGCACAAGTTACTATCATACAGAAGAAGAAAGAACGCCAGCCTATGAAGACCAAAAAGATAGCCAAGCTTGTGCCTACGTCGAAGCCAAATATATTGAAGAAGTGGGTGCCAAAGACTGCAGCTCCGACACTGAGCGTTGGTCCGAAGTGAAGAATTGAAGAGTCTAGCTATAGACTATAAACAAAACGCTTTGCGGGAGACAACCCATCGAGACAAGTATAAGCTACTCTGAGGACAACCCTAAAGACTTTTGGATTTTCAAATAAGTGAGCCAAGATTTTGCTACGTCATACTTGGTAAACATTTAATAAGTGGCAGCTTCAGTCAAGACAATTTTTGAAATTTTATTCGCTCAGTCATTTTCTATTCCTCTCTTTTTTTTAAACCAATTACATGAGCCATCCCATGTTTTTATTCGATTTTTCTTGGAAAACCATAACCAAGTATCCACATCCTATCAAGACTTTTCATCTTGACCATGATGATTAGCCTAACTTATTTTCATGATAAACACACGAGTAGAGCCCGCGTTGTTCTTACTTTGTAAATTTTGACGCATGCTAGGACTCGTGTGACCTTAGGATTTTTGTTTACTAAAACTTGAAAAACTCATCAGTTTTCCCAGAATTAGAATTTTTCTCAACTATCTTTAATTTATTTCATTCAAAATTCTTGTCTCACTTTTGGCCAAAATTAGAACCTAAACCCACTATCCCGCGGTTGAAATCGAAATTGCTTCATCTCAATTCATAAGAATGGACGATACCGGTGCAACAAAAATTAATGTAGTAGGAAATCCTTTCGACTTACAAATATTTTTGATGCTTCAAAACTCCTCTCAAATATATTTAAACTCATTATTAGCTCTAATTTAATTTTTAATTTTCGAAATAGAGGAGGATTAAGCATCTAAATATGATTTGGTGGGTTTATGAGCTTCATTAGCACTAATGGCTTGATTTGTGATCACGGCAATGATTATGGAGGCACTCTCACCTACCACACGTGCATAAAGAAACAAAGAGTGGACTGCCATGCTTGTTTGTTGCAGCTTAAAGATTAAAGCATTCAGTGAAATTGAGAAAACAACAAAGGTTATGACACATAAGTGCATGATTTTCAACAAAGTGACAACACAAAGCAATGGAGGAGATTGATTTGGCGGTGCCCTTTATGTGAAAACTTGAATTTTTGGTGCAATAATGATCAAGTGGCCATGTGAAGAAAGATGGGGACCAGAGGAGGCAATAATGATCAAGTGGCTATGTGAAGAAAGATGGGGACCAGAGGAGGCAAAACCAAGCTAGGCCGATCGGCCTGGTGTGCTTCAGGCTGATTGGCCTGGGGTCTTTTTAAGCCCCCTCATGGTGCCCTTTGCCAGGTAAGTCACTCAGCTCATTGTTCATCATATTTTCCACCAAGAGCACCAGGAACACCTCTGGTTAGCCTCAAAAAAATTTCAAACTCTATCCACACAAAATTCCAGCAAATAAAAATTTCAGCAAGCACCTCTTGCTAGTTCCTGCTCTTGTGCAAATTCTCGTCGGCAAGAAACCCCGACGAGAAGTTTTTCTTGAAGTGTGCAGACATGAAGAGCATTGGAAGGCTTTTTGGAAGGTTGAAGAAGTCGCGATCGTTGACCGAAGCTTCATCTACATCGAGTGCTTCGCGGTGATACTTGGGCTCCGAGTCACCGAGAGGCGGTGACATCGACATGGAGGCACCGCGCAGCGACCGAATGCTGTTCGGTGGGATGAACACTAGAAGCTCTTCCATGTGGTTCGATGAACCACGTGGAATTCCAGAAGCCACCACAACCTTCAAGGAGAGCAACTCGCTCTCAGAGTGGCTACATCGAAAAAAAGTCGATATACGGCTTCACAATAAAGAGCAAGGAGGAAGAGGATAGGCTCAAGAATATTGAAGGAAAACTTGTTGCCAACCGCTATTTTGATGAAGATTTTCTTCAAAAGATTGGTTTCCACAATGATATCTACAAGCTTCTGAGCAACATTGGTTGGATGCAATTTGCTCTCAACGGTCCTGTCAGCGTATAAAAGGATGTGGCTGTCGAGATGTCATGACTATGAAACAAGTCATGAGGTGGAATAAAGAGATGACCGAGCAAATTCCATGTTTATCCTTCAAGATAAGAGATGAAGAAAATATTGTCACATATGGGGGCATCACAGATATTCTTGGTTTCAATCCACAGGCCCCAGAACTTGGAGAAGTTGAAGAAGAAGAGCTGAAAGAATTTTGGAAGAAAATTTCCAAGAAAGATAATCGGCAAAGGAAAAATATTTGCAATCCCATCCTGCAAATATTTGATTTTTGGATGTGTCATCATGTCTCTGGGAGGATGAAGGAGACCAAAATTACAGACCTAGAGATGAACTGGCTTTATTGCGCAATTGTGAAGAAGCAAGTCATTGACCCCTCCTACATCATGATCAAAAGATGGCTCGCTGAGGCTATGTATGGAACTGGAGTTGTTGGGTCAGGATGCTACCTCACTATAATAGCGGCGTGCTTAAAGCCAGATATTGAAAGGCTCCCTAGTTGGTTTATAAAAGCTAGAAGCATCGATGCCAAGACTATGAAGAATGCACATTTGATCGGCGGCGATGAAGAAAATGGCTATACAGTTGGGATCACCAATTCTAAACTGCCCGATAGAAGACTTGGAATTTATCATGCGGGCAAAACCAACTAGCTAGAAGAGGGAGTATTATTCCCAGCAAAGAAAGGCAAAAGAGGGCAAGGAATTGAAGAAGGCTCATCTTCGCAACCAGCTCCAGAAGTACCACCACCACCACCCAGCTCAAGCTACTAGCAGACGGAGTTCCAGAATGCACCAAGCTATGAGGGAGTTTCTGAAGGATGGCAGTAGGAGCAATGGCCAGAGACATTGGTAGAAGCATGGCTGCAAGGCCCGTTTGCACCACACTTTAAGTAGCCGGCGTATCAACCACGACCGGAATTTTAGCAACTGGCACATTCACTACCGCCACCACCATATGCTTTTCATGGTTACATACCACCTCCTTTTCAGGGACCCCCATCATATGCTCCATTGTCTACTCAGTTCAGCCACCTGCCACAGCCACAAAGAAGTGCGCGCATCATCAAGCCACCGACAGGATTGAGGATGGAAACACAAGCATCACCTATCAGTTCGGCATGATGGGAATTGTGCCTCAAGATCAGTATCAAGGTGGAGCGCAGGAACACTACGAGCAGGGATATCACTAGCACCAGCAACAAGGATAGCCACATTATGAGCTTCCACAAGATGACCTGGATGAAATACCGAAGGGACCGAATAAATACGCACACGTGTGGTTTGAATTTTCTTTTATTTATTTATTTCAGCATTGTGTGTTGGGTGTCCGTAATATTTTCTGTCTTATTTTCTCTTTATTTTAAGTTTGTGTGTTTATTTCACCATGTCATGCTTAATAAAATATGCATCACCTGAACCTAATGATATGTTATTAATTATGATGGTTTAAGTTCTTGTCATGTTGAAAGATGATGATCGTTACCACTTTGTTTAAATTTCGTATATGGTTATTGCACTATTGAACTAATATTCTCTCTAACACGACCTGAAATTGACATAAACATGACCTTATCTTTTTGTGGAGGTTATGATAATTTGGACCCATATATTTGTTTATTCCTCTCTCTTTTAAATGGATCAAAGGCTCTTTTATTTTTGTTAAAAATTATGCTGACCTTGTCAATAATCCTTCTTGCAATTGCAGCCATAGATTGCAAAATATATGTTTGGGTGAATTGATTCAGGATCTAATTTTGTGGTATGAGACTTAGAAGCTGGCCATTCCTTTTTGTGTAACCTTTTATTGCATGCTTTTCTGTCCATGCATTATGGATTTCTACACTGGAAATCTTGCAAACCTCGTTGGGCATACAAACCTAAACCCAAATACATCATTTTTGTGACTACCTCCTTGACCACAACCCAAATGAGTATGGAAATTATTTTGATGAAGATTCAGAAGATTATTCAGTACCTTTTTAAGAAAATCAAGACCTAGAGGCAACCACCAGTGCGTGGAATAAAAAGTGAAGGAAACAAAGGAGGCCAATCGGGCTGGACACCCACAGGCCGATCGGCCTGGGGTGTTGCCCCCTTTGTTGACCCTGAATTTTGCTGTGGAAGTCCCTCCAGAGGAATTAAATAATTTTTTCTAGACAATCAAAGATTTTGGTACTTATATTAGCAATTTATCTTTCTTCCTTTTCATGCTTGGGGACGAGCATTGTCTAAGCATGGGGGAGAGCCATCGCAGTATCTCTGACTACTGCTGAGCAAGTAATATGTTGCAAAGAGGTCTGATAAGAAAAAAAACATATTATGGAAAAAGAAAGAAAGAAAAAGGAAAAAAAGAAAGAAAAACAAAATGAGAATAAAGTACTCTCAGTTTTTGAGCGTCATAAAGATCCCAAGTGAATTCAAGATTAAGGGTTATTCCATACTCATTTTCCAACCATGTGCAATCCGATTACGAGAACTTCATCTGTATCTCGCGATCACTCTTTGCCCTTACACATGTCCATTATATAAATGTGTGTGTTCATTCTGTCCCTCTCCATAATCAATTATTTTCCATGACCATTTTGACAAGTCTCTATAAGATCCATCAGAAGTCTTTCTTCTTTTGATAATATCCTGATCATAATATTTTTGCCAGGACTAACCTTCCTAAAAATCCAGATAAAGCCTCACACATAAAGGTTGGAGAAGTTCTAGCATAGGTTTGAGAGACTTGATGAGCTTAGAGAACCTGAGCAATTGCAATGAAGTTTAATTTGTTGATCTTGGTTCAGTTTCTTTTGAAAAAGTTTTATTGAAAATCTTCTGAGGCTTGTTTAAAATTGAGAGAAAAAGAATAAATTTATTGTGGAATGTGCTTAAATGATATCTACCCTCCATATTATAGAAGCCTGGTTGCAACTTGAATATTAATTAAAAAATTCTATGAGAGCATTATATTTTCTTATGTGTAACCAAATGCAGGATAGAACACCGAAAGTCAACGCTGATTTCTAGTGAAGACTTACTCGAGGACGAGCAAGGTTTCAGCAGGGGGGATTGTTGGCACTCGTTATTGACATACTTTTACCCCTATTTATCTTCAATAATGACATGATTTAATACCTAAACTATTGATCACACCTAATAAACCGGTCATTTAAACTTGTGCTTTGTATTTTGAAGGATATTCTGCAACCTAAAAGCATATTTTTGGATAAAGTCCTGAACGAGCAATGAACCATACGAAGACAAAGGCCAACAGGCCAAGAAAGGGCCCAGGCTGATCGGCCTATTGGGGCTCAGGCTGATCGCCCAGAGGCTCCCCGATCCCACCTCGAGCTCGTCTTTGGCAAGCAATCCTCCATGAAGACTTAGGGGCTAAGTTTGTGAAGATATGGCAAGGATCGCTTCGGGATCAAAAAAGAATCAGAGAAGATCAAGTGAAGATTTGAAAAGTTGTTGAAGATCAATCTCATCCCGAAGCTATTGACGTTCCAAGCCCACATACAAGAAGAAAAAAGACTCCAGAGCATCAAGGGAGACTTGGAGATGAAGCAGGACACGAGGGGCCAAAAGGAAGGCCCAGACTAATTGGCCTAGACCCTCCCATGCTGATCGGCCTCGGGGTTTCCTTTGCCTCCTTGTCTTCCAATTTTTGCCATGTGCTCTCTAGACTATAAATACCCCGAAAATCCACCGAGCCCCATATTCGAGATGATGTACTTGATGTGAAGCAGCAAAGAAGGAGGAGGACCTTGAGGGACACCTCTTCAAAGAGCTGATGGTCGTGCAGTTGTCAGGGGTTAGCGTAGTTGATCCTCTGCCGACGTGATCACCCTACAAGGAAGATCACACTGGAGTTCTAGAGCTAGGAGTCATCAAGATCAAGCTAGGATCTCAGTGGTGATCTTGTGATATACAATCATTCATGGTGAAGTAATAGATGTGTTCATGTTCTTAGCGATCTAAATATCTCCTTCGATGGTTTTATGCTTTATCAAGTTTGCTTGCTTTTCAATTTATGAATCGATGATAGATTGCTTAGGTAGTGATTGGTTGGCTACATTAGAGTTCCTAGCCAAGCTAAGACTAACTCAGCCAAGCTTCACCAGGCTAACTCAATGCAAGTTACCTGTGATTGGTTTAGTGGCTTAAGATAGCCTGCATCGACAGAAGCTCGTGTTTGGTTGGGTGTGTAGTGTGATATGGTGACCTTGTATTAGTTGGAGGTGAAGTTACCACTCATTCATCTATATCCCCTACCTTCTTTACCATCGACTGCTGCAGCATCTATGGCTACTAATTTTTTGGTCCGAGACCTCGCCGGTTGCTGGCGACAGCACTGCGGACTCTGGATGTTGCAACCGCCATTGCTGTTGTTGTGAACCTTCTAAGAGAGAGATTCATGCAAAGATTTTTCTGAACTTTGAAAACACTAGATTGTCCAACAGCATTTCCAGAGCTTGATCTAATTTTGAACTCTTCAGCATTCTTACATCTAAAAAATGATCACCTAAATGCCTGAATCTCAAGCAAAGCAAGAGGATAAATGAAGAGTACATTCAATGGGAGTAGTGCCAAAAAAACAAAGAATAATGTCCAAGGAGTCAGAAACTGAGGGTCATGTGATCCCACGATTGGTAACTGATCGATTTGGATTAGGAAAAAACTCGATTTGATATCTTGTGAGTTGAATTTGTGTACTAAGACACTAGATTTGGTGGAGAAAGAATCGAGGGTGAATTATCGCACCCTGCTGCCTGGTTGCTGCATCACAAAGCTTGTGATTCACCTGCTTCTGTGGCCATGGCGCTTGGCTTGCTCCATGTTAATGAGGACCAGGACAAGGATGTGTCCTCTATGCCGTAATCAATGGGATGTGGCACTCCTAGCACCTGAACCGTGGTAGCGGCAGGTCCATTGTGCTGGCACGACGCCCTTGTCGCTGTTCACGCCTTCCACGGCCTCCGGCACGGCAAATCAGCATCACTGTCTGAGTCAAGAGGGAGGTGAGCCAGGCTGCTAGCACGCTGCTGCAGCGGAGGCTCGGCCCTCGAGTCAGCACAAGTGCGGTGCCCCCGACAGCAATGGATCCACTGCACCGGCACACCACCCTTGTCGCATGCCGTTCACGACCTATGGCACAGCATGAGTCAAAATGGATGTGAGACAGGCCGTCAATGTGCCGCCGCACTGCCGCAGTGCAGCCTCAGCCCTCAAGTCGCATGAGCGCAGCGCCTACAAGGAATTTGTCTCAAGGAGGGAGATGATCGGAGCTTCATGCGCTAGCAAAAGGACACGGTCGATGTAGACACTGGAGGCGACCCGAAGCCCCAAAGCATCACCTGTGCCACTGACACCATTGCACAACCTGCATACATGGAAACACAGCTCATTTGCATCTCCAGCTAGCTAGGCTCGGGGGCTCCTTTTGCATTACCGGAGCCAAGCTAGTTGCCTGAGTAGGCAACCAATCATAGGTAGATTGCACTCTATAACCCTAGATATAGGGCACCTTTGGTTTTCTTGCTCGCCCACCTCACCTTGCCTCGCCTAGCAAGGCTAGGCTTGCTAGCTCAGGAGAGTCAGATTGGCTTGCCCAAGGAAGCAAGGAAAAACTTGCTTTCACAAGCATCGAGGCAGCGAGCAAAGGATCCAAACAATATGTACTGTGCTAAATTCTTGCCCATCAAGGCTAGGCAAGCTCCGGTAAAGGTTCCAAACGTCCCTATAGATTAGCCACCCTACCAATCACAACCTTAGGGTGTTCTTGTGGTCATGGTGACCAGATTTGCATGACTGATCTACCAATGAGTATGACATGTTCTCTTGATTGTGCTCTTAACCTGCTTGCACTGATAGAGGTGATCATGGCACAATCTTTCTTATGTAAGGTGGAGGGTTTCGGGATCTGGACCGGAGGTGTAGATTTGAAGATGCTTTTACTAGGATCATATCTTTGTTTCTTTGCTATCCATGCTCAGAATTACAACATATGCATAATCTAGGTTGCTCTAGATTGGTTACCTCTGCTCTATCTATTATCTATCTGTACATGCTTAGTAGATTGGATCTGAATCTGTCATAAACATAAAGTTAATACTAACAATGCTAGTTGAAATAGATCTTATGCTATAAGTTCCATGATTGATAAACCTTGGGGGAATACTTTGAGGGAAGAGCTACAAATGATCTGTACGCTTGCGGTTCACAATTGGCGTGCTAACAGCCGTCAACAGTGCCACACGCATGCAGCAATGCCGATATTAATGCCAGAGTCCACAGGGCCCTCACTCCCTGCGCCCCCGGTGACCACGGGGTACTCACCCCATGGACCACTGTAGGTCGACGCAGGGTAGCAGCAGGGCCGCGCTGGTGAGGTGGAAGCCCAACCCGGTGAGCCGACAAAGAAGCAGTAGCCGTTAGTAAAGCTGGGCCTGACCAAGCGAGCTCCGCCCCCCACTAGTGCCCTCCCATGGATCCTCCATGGGAGGCCTAACGGCCTAGGTGGCGCCATATCCGGGGATGTCGGTGCCGGATCAGGGTATCACCAGCCCAGAGGCGTCGGCCATCGCCGGCAGCTTCCATAGCAGCAGTAGGAAAGGTGAGGGTGAGGGGGGATGTAGAGGGGGAGGAGGGGGCTTTGTGGGGAAGGAGATGCACCCGCCGCCGCCCTCATCATGGATGGACGAGCTTCCGCCGACAAGCTCTAGTGACGGCGAGTCAGAGGGGAGGAAGGAGCGGCACTGGAGGTGAGGGAGGTAGCGCCGCCCGAGTTGCCCCTAGGGTGAAAGGGAAGAGTTAGGACTTGTTTCACAAGTTTCACAACCCTTCACTCCAAAAAATTTGTGGCGTCGCATGTCGCGTTGTATGCTGCATATCCCTCCGTTCACTAGCCACCCACTGATTATGTCGCATCAGCTGGCACACCGATTAACCAAGCGCAAACAACCACGTTCTTCGGCAACTAGGACCCAGCCATCACATCTGGACATCCCATGCTCCGCGCGCTGCTGCACCACAACACTAGCCCGCAAGAGGTCGAGGCCTCAACCCAGACGGGGGAAAGCTTGAACAGAATACGGTGCATGGAGGTGGCCGTGGTGGGCGCCAGCGCGGCGGGGCTGGTGGCCGCACGGGAGCTCCTCTGCGACCGCGATGACCATGTCATGACCATCTTCCTGCAGTCCAGCCGCGCGAAGGGCACCTGGGCATACGACCTATTGGGCTATTCCTCCCAATGGAGGATGACTTTGATCCCAGCAAAGTTCAAGAAAAACAGCCTACAAGCCTAGCTCTTGTGCACCATTGATTTGTTGCTTGAATCAATAGTTGAGATTGCTCCTTGAGAGGAAGTAGCAAGCAAGAAAACCCTAGCCCCCATTTTCTCCCAAGTTCTAGACATCACTTGGAGAGTGAGGGAGAGCATAACACACACAACACAACCAAGAGAGGAGATGAAGAAGAAGGAGAACCAAATATGTCCAGATTTGGTTGCTCCGGGCAGATCAACCTCAAGCTCATGATTGCAGGCTCAAACGTACTTGGATTTACACTAAACTTGGTGAGCTCATTCTACACTTAGATTACTTTGATTTGGTCAGTTGCTTTGAGGTTTGGTTCAGCAGAGCATCAGATTTGAGAGTAGTTTTGTCAGTTCGGGTGACTCTAGTTTCAGCACTAAGCAGTTTTGGTAGATGATCAGTTTGGATGGTGAAACGGTGTCCGATTGATCTAAAACTTTGTCAGTAGTTTGAGGACTCGTGGAACTACATTCCTACCAAAATCTGTGCACAGTGGAAATGTAGTTTGTGAGATACAATCTGATTACCTAAGGTGATAGAATCTGCATATTCTCTATTTGACAGTAGCCACACCTCTTGTTAGTGGTTGTGGTTGTTGTTGCAAATGCCAAGTTGCATTATGGTGAATGTGTTGCTACTGGTGTAATCCTCTAGAGGTCCTAGAGAAGACTCCTTATAATCATTTGATTATAGTGGAAGTTTGGAGTGGACCGATTGATCCCGAGAGTTTTTACTCCTCACCTTGAAGAGGTTTTCCCATGTAAATTTATGTATCTTTGTGCATGTGATTGCTATTATTCCGCTTTGTATCTGTTGGTATAGATGTTCTCCTCATTGTTCATCCCAAGATGAGTGATTAATTGGTACATTGTTGCTGCCATTTATCTCAACACGACCCACGCGCGAACACCGACCCCCTGGGCCGCGACCCAGCCTCCCCCGGCGCCATGCACGCGTCGCTGCACACCAACCTGCTGCGCAAGCTCATGGGCTTCTTAGGCTTCTCGATGGCTGGCCGGGCCTTCGCGGGCGACACGTGCGTACCTCGTCTTCGTCGAGGAGTCCGCCGCGCCGTGCGCGTAAGGCTCCGCGTCGAGGTGCTGCGCATGGCGCCCTTTGACCAGGGGGAGCAGTGGAGTGGCGTGGCGTGGGGAGGACGGCGCTGAGGCAGAGGAGGTGTTCAATGCCATCGTCATCTGCAACGGGCACTACATGGTGACTCTGGTCCCCAAGATCCAACGTGTCGTCTGCTGTCTGCTCCCTCCGGAGCGGGAGTCTAAATGGGTGGCCACCGTCCTGTCGGGGCAGGCGACACTGTCGAGCGAGGAGGGCATAATGGAGGAGGCCGGGAGGAGGCCGGGAGACCCAAGCACCGCATGCCCGCACACGCATGATCATGCTTGAGTAGGTAAGCCAGTGAACTCCGAAAGACTCGACGCACGTTGCCGATCAATGGGCAACCGGAAGTTTTCACTTTTCAGGCTAGATTCAACGATTGTGGCTGAGACTGAAACTATTTATGCTTGCGGATGGTTTGCTATGACGACCAGGAGCCAGGAGGAGCACATCAACTGGCTCGCGGTCGCGGACCAGTCGGGGGAGCCGCACCTAGACTCCTGGAGGCGAGGAGGTTGGATACGTTCGAGAAGGCAATTTGGGGGCTCTTGGTCGCTGGACGAAGGACGACAGTGGCACAAGTGCACCTTAAATAGGATCAAAGGATCAAGAATTTGCAACAAGTTGCAATCTATAAGCATCCTATTGTTATCCTACTCTCTAGATGCTTACTTTTTTTGTTTTCAAAATTCTTGGAATAATTGGGGCGCTCTAAACAAGAAAAGAAATGGTTTCTTGCATTGCTTTGAAAAAGACATTGGTCCTCCTTCTTGGGCCTATTGGCCCACTAATTGGGCATCGCGTAGGCCATTGCCGGGCCTCAAATTCCATCCATTCGATGGACATGGGCCTTCTACAACACCGGGATGGTTGTAAACACAACTTAACGAAACTATCAGATTATAACAGGTCAAGGTCAAATTCAAATAAATTTTAAAAAATGGATGGTTTTCCTTCGAAATTTTGTGTTCTGTAATCTAATAAAGACACTTCCTTGCTGTACGTAAGTAGCCGAGCTCATTCTTCTGCTGGGAATCATAAATCAGTTTACATAGACACTTGACAACTCAAATAACAAATTTTGAACATACATACAAATCCCATGAATAACTCAAATTACAACCATAAACAAATTTGCACACGCACAAATACACCACAAATGCCCCTGCGAAGGCAATGAATAAATACCTCATGCATGTATACCCCCAATAAACTAGCACACCTGGGCGTACGTGGAACACGCGCACGGCGCACCTCTCTGTGTACCGCTTAACTTATTTTCAGACACGCACGCACAAGTAATCACGCGTCGAATCAGATGGCAACGAACACAAGTCTTGCGCCTTAATCAATTTTCTTAATTTATAGTGGGTGAGTAGTTGTACTCTGGCTTCTGTTCATGTCCGGTCCGATCAAAAACACCAACCGGAAGCTGCAAACGCCGGTGCGGCGACGGCCGGCCCCAGGCGAAGCCTCTGCTTTGCCTGGATCAGATTTGCCCTGAGGCTCACCTCCTGCATCTGCACAAAATGGCAAGAGAAATAAGCTCAACACAATGCTGAATGCCCTACTTGTAGCTGGTGGTGTGTCGTGTTGATTTCACTCCTTAGCGTGAGTCAAGAACAAGTACTGGAAGCTGCGAGACACTAGCTTGGAAAGCGAATAATGGAGTATCCGGCAATCAATATATCCAGTAGTTTTAGTACCGCCTTGGCTACGGCGAGATGCCGAGACATCATCTCTCGAGAATGACCGGGCACCCACCTGCAAGCCGGTGACGATGCTAGACAGCCGCGTCGCTTCCTCCAGGCACTCCACCTCCTGCTGGATCGTCCGCGCGAGCTCGCCCAGCGCGCCGCTCGTCGCGCCGGCCTGCAAGCACACGTGTGTTGTATACGAAATCGTGATCGATCTAGCTGATGAGCGTGCGGATTCGCAATGCGTGTCCTAAGAGTAGATGCGTGCGCTGCGTACCTTGGCGTAGAAGGTGTCGACGATGGCCTCGATCTCGTCGACGGTGCCCACGCAGGAGAACACGGTCTCGTGCAGCGACTCCACGTCGGCCTCCGCGCCGGCGGCCAAGGGGACGCTGGTGCAGGCCGCGGAGAGGACGCGGCCGAGGTCGGCAGTGGCGTCGACGTGCGGCCTAGAGAGGGGCTCCCACGACGCCAGCAGTGGGAGCTGCGGGCGCAGCAGCCGGGCCAGCTTCAGCTTCTGCCGCCGCCGCTGCGCCACGATCCGCTTCGCCGCCTGGATGTTGCGCAGCTCCGCCACGCGCAGCCACGTGTAGAACAGCTTGTTCTGCGTGCACGCGCCGCGCCCGTGAGAAATCAAACGGAACTATCGAGAAATCTGCAGGCGGCATGCTGATGGCTCACCTCGGCGGCGGAGGTGGCGCGTGCCATGGCCTTCTCCATGCGCGCGTTGGCGAACCTCCACTGGAGCAGCCGCGCCGTCAGCATGCGCGCGCGGTGCGCGGCCTCCTCCTTCTCGGGCTCCTCCTTCCTGCGCGGCGCCATCATCTCCCGCAGCGGGCCGGACGGCCCTTTCCCGGCCCCCGCGTCATCCGTCGTCGTCGTCCCGGTAGTGCTCCGCCTCCGCCTCGTCGGCTCCCAAGGGCCCCTCGCTGCGGCGGCCCCAGGCTCGGGCATCGACCGGCGCGGCGACATCATCAGGAGCGCCGCGTCGCCAGGGCTGCTGCCGCTATTCTCCTTGCTGCTCAGCGTGCGCCGCGGCGGCGGCGCGTCGGCGCTGGGCAGCGGCTTCTTGTGGGCGAAGGAGGCCGCCTTGCGGAGGGACCGCGTGAAGTTGGCCGCGGACGTGGAAAGCGGCGTCGCGCGCATGCCGTCGTAGACGAAGGCGCCGGAGCCGGCGCGGGAGGCCGTCGTCGCCGCCGCGCAGGGTCGCCGCGAGGACGCCGACGACCGCGGCCGCGGGGACCCGCCGCCGTAGGACTCCATGGACACGAGATAAATATGGATCGATATATAATAATTAATATAATAAATTAATAAATACAGGCTTCTCTGTTATCTGGCTATCAGTGCATTGCTCAAACGGCCTAAACACTCGACGAGAGGAGGAAGAAGAACCAGGCAATGCAACGGCTGCCTGGCTGGGCTGAGATAGCTAGCACACGAGCTAGCTTGTGCTTGGAAGAGATCGAGTTGCGATGTTGTGATCATGGCGAAAGAAGTGCTTTTTTTGTGAGGGCAAGTCACTCTCATGACATGATAGAAGAACTATATGATGTATATTCTCTCCATTAGGTACGCCTTTTTTTTTTGACATTTCTATAACTCGATCATCTTGTGGTTTGTTCGCGTTAAGAGTGTGAACCAAATCGGCGATTTCGCACGCTGATCAATTACGCTGAATGATTGGAAACTTTTACTTGGCAGTTTATATGTGTATCTATCGAGATGCATATACGGGAGCATATTTTCATGATGTATTTGGAGGCGAAAAAGTTGTTTGTGATGGGTTTTTTGGAAGCATGTGAAATGGATGTTGTGTATTGGGGTGGTGGGGTTTGGTGGGAGAAAGGGAGAGGGAACCATATTTAGAGTGTAGAGTGTTGATCGAGAGCTCGTACGTAACCGCGAGCTGAAAACGAGACGCGGAGACGGTTCGGCCGTGCCCACGATGCAGTTTCTCCTTTCGTTTCAGCCTCACACAAACGCACCCATGTCAAGAAAAAGCGAAGGAAGACAGGTGTCAACGTTGGGCGAGATAGGTGGGATATTTGAGGGTACGCCGTACCTGTCTTACAAAGAAGTTTGTAGCTCTATACTGATAACTGATCCAAGGTCAGATATCATGTGTCCCATTCGTACCTCAACTTTAATGGGCCCAACTTCTTTCCCCAATTTTTATTTTCAGGTTCATCCCTCGTCCCGACTAACCATCCACTCTAACATGCCAGATCACTCACTTCAACAGAAAAGAAAATATAGGTGACTGTCAAAAAAATGTGATTCTCAATTACCAATTGTTTGTCTGAACAAAACACCCATCATTTTAAACAAAAAGGAACGACCGTCGTCCACCGTTGAGTTGTAGTATGAAGCATGCACAAAAGAAGAATAGTCTTTCCTTAAGCATATTTGGATGACATAACATGCCAACGTGCAGGTGCTAAGCCAGCAATGATGGCCACCGGGGTCATCAAGGCTAATAAACGATAACAAACAGTACTTTATGTAGGATTAGTAGAATTTTATACCCAACAGCAAGCTTTAGCTTCGCCCCTACCAACGTGAATGGGCTATCAAGAACGAGGGACTAGATGGAACCAAAGAAAGAGAAGTTGGAGGACTAAAATACCCTTGTGAAAGTTAAGGGACGAACTTGACATTTGAAGAAAAATTGAGAGATAAAAAGATTCAAAGGAAAATAAGATTGAAAGACAGTTGAGACATGCATACTTGATGTAGAGGGATGATGGTCGTGTATGTATCAAGGGGCAGTTCCTATATCTTTCCATATATTTCCGTTTCCCACTACATGTAAAAAGAGACGAAGATTGAGCTGCTATTTTGGGTGGAGATTTGGCCGGATATTCGTTTGCTTGGATAAGGGAGACAAACATATATATGATTTGGCCATCATACGGATTCTTTAGTTTTATATAAAGCTTTCATTGTATTGACATTAACTCTTTGGGTCTATTAGATCATTATAAAATCCAACGGTCTATATTCTTCTCTTTTTTCTAATTAACGTGGAAATTTCTAAACTCTCTCGACGAATGTGATGGTTTCTTTTAACACTATTGTATTAAGATAGCTAGCAAGATGCCCACGCAAATAATATGGGTAGCTAGCTTTTTATTATTGTTAATATTCGGATGCTTTATTTAAAATAAACGGATATATACAGTTGTGTTAGTCCTGTCATTGTAACTGATCAAATTATTATCACATTTTTCTATTGCCATATTTTGTGAAATTTCTTTATGAATATAAATTAAAGAGAACACAGATACCTTATAAAGGAATATATTTTATTGGTATTTATTGAAGCAACATAAAGATTTATACATTTTTATAGGAATATAATTTATTTTTAGATTTTTATGAAGATGTACATTTTTTAATGTGAATTTTTGTTATGATGATAAATTACCTTATATTATTATATTATTTGTGTCGATTGGTTTAAATAGATTTGATTATTTGACCTTTTACATGAACATATTTTATATTATTTTATTTGGAAACTTGTATTTTTACTTATTATATTCTAAATGGGTTGTTTATTTAAGGATTTTTATTACCAATATCGAGGGCTTTTGGAAAAGCATTTTCTCATTATTTTAAAAATAAATTTAGTTATTATTAGTTGTATTTTGAGTGGACTCTTTATTTAGCTTTTGTACTTCCCAAACCATATAGAAATTAGCTTCTAATTTTCTTGTTTTTACATATTTTGAATGTATAAATATGTTTATTAGTTATATTTTTAGAAATATTTTGAATTTATAAATATATTTATTCCTATTTTTCCACCAAAAGGTTTGGACAGTCCTAAATATGGAGCTGGACACCGAGACGTATCTGATATGGAGACTATGGCGCAGGACGGCGTAGTCTACGTGGAAAGATAAGAACTAGTCGAGGATTAGGAAAATTACTCGTAATAATGCGAATAAAACTCCTCTAGTCAAATCCGACTAGTTTTCTTGTAACCGGACCTGTAACCGTGCCCCCGGTAATATATGGTGAGGTAGGGACCCCCTCCAAAGCAATTCAATCGAACCTACATCCTCACACAGGATGTAGGGTATTACGCTATTCAGGTGCCCGAACCTGTCTAAATCGTGTGTCTGTATTTACCTTCGAGTTCTAGATCTCGACGAGCCCCACTAACCAAAACACTACCTCGGCCACCCCCCTCGGTAGGTTGCCGGGTCTAAACACTGACATCATCCGAGTTGTATTGTGGCGTCTAGCACCCGAGCTTATGCGGCAGGTGAGCCGTAGAAGCCACGTTGAGTAGTTATTTGGCACTTAGCCCCTGAGCTTGGAAGCTAGCTAAGCCACTGGAGATATTCCGAGTAGTAATTGGCGTTTAGCTCCCGAGCCTGGGAGCTAGCGGAGCCATTGGAGGTACGCTGAACGTCCTGGAGAGTCGTCGCCAAAGCTGCACCTAAAAAAAATATGCATACATTATGTAGCATATTGTGGAATATTGAAACTACTAAAATTTATTCAGTGATGAATGTAAATGTTGTGTGTCAAGCACATGCTTTTTTTTTCTAATTTTATAGAATCCCCTTTTCCTATGCCAATACTTGTTTAAAGAAATTCTCAAGGGAAGTAGGGCTTCAAGGAAGTAGACAACCACTTATCGGGGAGGCACTCTTGTGGCTAGGCCTTTCAAGTAGGTTGGCTATGAAAAGTTCTATCATAAAAAGCATGTAAATATAGGCTGTGAGTTATGATGTGTGTAGCATAAACTCCGTTTTTAATACACACTCAGAACTAGAAAGAAAGCTATTGAAGAGGAAGGTTGTGGCGGAACCGCCCAAATTAACGTGACTAAAATGCATTGGAGTCGCCTGACACGCGATCATGCACTTTAAGCAAGCCAACCTGGTCGACCATCGGATTTCATCCGATAAACCACATCAACAGGATCAAGAAGCATCGCTCACACGAAGGTGAGTAGCACAGAGATTACAACATTCCATCACATTAACTTAGTCTCACAAATTATCACATCAAAGTTTCTGAAATTCAAATAAGTTGCAGGGTTCGAAAAGTCTGATAAAACAAGCGGAAGCTAAACGTCGATACATGACATCACGACGGAGCCGATCATGACATCAAAAATCCCTTCCCTCGCCATCCGAGTAGGGATCCCACTCGACTGTCCAGCCCGGAGGGAGCTGGGTAGGCCAAGTGGTACCAGCAACCAAACTATTGACATCACCTGAAAAGATTAAGCCACAACAAGGCTGAGCAACTAATACTCAGCAAGACTGACCCGTCGAGTGAAAAGCTTGACCAAGACCTAGACATGCAAGGCTTTCTGGCTCTAGGATTTCTTTGCCAAAAGCATCTAAAGTCGGTCCTTACTTTGAATATTTTAGCTCATGTTCTACGTTCTTTATCCAGTCTAGATTAGCAACTTATACTAAACAAACATGATTTCCAAGCAGTTAAATAACAAGCATCAACTTCATCTCGTAATCATGTTTCATCGTTCCTCAGTGCAGAATAGCGATCAAGTAGTCCCAAACTGTGAGAGGCAGACGAATCGATTCGAATTTATTAACCATGCATGGCGAACCTAATCTCACGACATCCGCGCACCACAGAGGGTCGCTTCATTTGTCAGCCGTCCCCATCAATCCCTTAGGCACGTGTCAAGGCCAAACTGCCTTTAGCATGCAATGCTCCACAGTCCCGGTCTCTGTCGTACTGTGACCGCCATTGCACCCACATGATGCACCATGGGAACGACGTTCGAAGGACTAAGCAGGAGTATAAGCCACGTCCAAGTTCAATCAGGTACCAGGCTTCCCCATCCCATACTAGGTATGAGATTAGTACTTTCAAACACTTGATCATGAACACCGACACGTTTCAACCTTAGTCCAATTTCATTTAGACAGATGGGGCAAACCACCAAGTATCGAACATAAGCCCGACCCCGTCCGTCGTCCTTATAGTTGCAACATAAATAAAACATTCAATTCCTATAACTCACGAGTGACAGGAAATCACTCGACTTTTACCGAGACCTATTAAGCATTGCAACTACTCGACCTTAGCAACTAGTATTCAGATCAAGGTACTAAGTTCATGCATCTACGGTTTCAATCAACTCCTACAAACGTAAATGCACAATCATACGCATTGTAATTGGCATAAAAGTAAAACAGGGAATTCATGCACTGGGGCTTGCCTTCAGGAAAAGTTAGCGGGTCCTCAGGATCTTGCTCCGGTTCGGGCTCGCCTTCCAAGTGGTGAATCTCCGCAGCGGGGTCTTCTCCGGTGTCGGGTGGAGCTCGTAGGTTCCGTCGGCGAGATTTGCTTCTATACGACATGCACATGCAAACGTTTAGTTGGACTCATGCGTTTATTCAACGACACAAGGCATGGCTTAAGACAAAGAGTCACAACAGCCACAACAATTTGGTGAGGTTTACTTTCTTTTAACTTCAAACTTTAAGCCCCTCCTCGTAGTTCCACAGCTCAGGGAAAGGATTGTGTACATATATAGTTTTCTTGCATTTAGAGTTGCATAAAGAGAGTGAGAGGTCGTGTTTGGGTGGTTTGGGTGCATTAGAATAATTACTTACTTCTGAATGTTTTTATGTACCTCTTTCAATTTCCACTTATTTATCGAATTAGAATTTGTGCTTTCCTTTTATTCCTTTAGGTTGATTAATTAACCGAAATGACTTCATATCCATATAGTGGTTAAAGGCATTGATAAAATTACAGCACCTCAATTAAGCCATCACTAGGTTACTGTAAAAGCTTGGGGGCCAAATGATGACTTAAAAAGAAGTTACATGCATTTTACTATTAAAGGTAAAATAAACTTAACTTTTTCTATCTTCAAAGTTACTGTGCAACAGGGGGTGAAACATAACCAGTGTATTAAGGGTAGGTTACAGGAGCTTTGGTGAATTTTTAATAATTTTTGGAGAAGGTTGACTATTTACTCTATTTCCCTTTTTAATAAAACATACTTAGCAAGGAAGGTGTTTTTCTTTCTGATTTGCACAACAATTTATATTTTTCCTGCAAACTTCACAGCAAAACAAAATTAACCCAACTAGTTCCACATTTTTTTGAGCTCTGGATCAAAACTTATGCAAAAAGGAAGATTTATACTTAGATTCCCAATTTAAAGTCAAAACAGTGATTTAAAGTGCTAGACAAGAGCCCTAACCATTTTTCTAAACTTTTACACAGAGAAACAAGCATCACAGAGTTGGTTTCATATTTTTCCCACTGTTCTTCTATTTATTAGGATTTAAAAGGCCTAAACCATGATTAAAAGCATAGGATATTATTTACCACAGTAACATGAGCAAACTTATTTTTCTTAGGAACTAGACAGAGCAAGGATTCCAACAAAAGTGGTTTGGTATTTTTATGATTTTTCTACGATTTACTAGGCATTTCCAAAGTTCAACCATATTTCTACCTATTATATAAAAGAAAAGCCGTGGCAAATTGCAAGCAAGCCCCTGGGTTTAAGGTTTAACTACGCAGGGGTCCCTGAGTTTTGCGCCCAGGCCCCTGGAAAGAACAGGGACGATGCAATGTAGTCCCCGGGGCGCGCGCGGCGGCGGCGGGGAAATTCCCGGCGGTTCGCCGGCGAGGATGGGGCAACAAGTGGCCGGAGGGGTGCGGGGGCTCACCTGAGCTCGGTTTGGCGGGGTTGGGGTGACGGAGATGACCGGCGGGGATCGGAACGTGGCAGCGGCGACAGAGCTTGGCTGGCGGCGGTGCAGGCGGCGTTCCGGCGCACCGGCGGTGTCGGGAGGCCACGAGCTGCTCAGAGACGTGCGCGGAGGGGTGGCGAAGTGGGCGGTAAAGTCGCCGGAGTGCAGGGTGGCACGGAGGGGTGAGCTCCACGGAAGCTTAGCGGCGGCGCAGAGGAGGAAGCGGTGGTGCGATTGTGGGCGGTGGCAAAGGGGTGGCGCTGCCGGTGAGGGGGACCTTTTTATAGGGCAGCGATGGAGCGGAGGGTCGAGGTGGATAAGGCCGGATGCGGCGGGTGTGCGAGCGAGGTGGCCATTGGCCAGCGGCGCCATTGGGTAGAGGAGGCGGAGCTCCGGGTGGTCTCCGGTGGTGATTGGCCTTAGGCGATGCGCATCTGGGGCTTCCGGTCTATCGGGCGGGCGAAACGGAGGGCTACCGTGGGGGTTGGGCGAGCGGGCGGAGGCGCGGGACATCGTTGGCGTGGTGGCTTCTCCAGCGGACGGGCGGAGCGCGGTTGGCGGAGCAGAGCCGCGGCAGGGGGAGAAGGACACGCGCGCGGCCGGCGGTTGGCCAGCCCGGCGTTCGCCCCGTCCTGTCGCAGGCGCGGGTTGGGCGCCGTGGCCCTCACCCTGTCGCTGTCTCGCCAGTGATAGGGCACTGGCGAGCTGCCGGTGGCCGGCAGCCACGCGGCGCGCAGCGCGCGGGCGAACGTGCTCTGGCACGCGGGCGTCGAGGCCCCCTTCGTGAAGCAAGCCCGACCAGCTTTTGGGAGATCCTACTCCAGATTTTGCAACACAACTTCCAAAACTCTTTTAAACAAACTTATTCAACTCTGGATGCATTCAAACTTGGTTTAAGGTGCCGGTTTAGATTGTGAAAGGATTTGGAGATATCTCGTGCCAAAGTTTGCTAAAAATCTGGAAATCCAGACTTAGCCAAATTTGGCCAGAGAGGTGGAATTTCAGGAACTTAGCTATGTTTGAGTCAATTTTTGGGCAGCTTCCATGTTGAATTATATCAAAGTGTTATTGAATGAGTTGCTCTCCAGACTGAGTAATTCAACTTTTATTTAGGGTATTTCTTGAGTTTAGTTCAGAAATTTGGAGGAACGCCCTCGCCAAGAGGTGCACTCTGCGCAGTTTTTCAGACTTAGCATTTTGGGGCATGAGGGGTGAGTTGACTGTTTTGCCTCACTTTGACCAAGGTTTTGAACAGGTTCTGCCCCGATTTGGACCTGGGTTAGTGTAACAAAGTTGGAACAAACTCGGGGGACTACAACTTTTATTTAGGGCCTGACTTGATTTTAGATAGGAAATCGTGAGATAAAGGCTTGCAAAGTTGGAGGAAAACTTGAATTCCACGACTTGGGAGGTTTATAGGGTTCCTTAGTAATCCAGTTTTGATTGCTGTTTTTGACTTCCTTGCACTCCGAATTAGTCAAAGTGCCTTTAACAAAAGTTGTTTGAAATTAAAAGTTTACAACTCTTATTTGGGCAGAATTTTAAGTTTGCATATAAAATTCCATGTTTTATTTCAAACTCCAAAAAGAGCTTCTTAGGGTTAAAATGGTCATTTCACCTCTTTAATTAGGGATTAACCACTGGTTTACTTTTCAAATCACTTAATTTAGGTAGATTTGTTACAGCCTACCCCCCTTAAAGAAATCTCGCCCTGAGATTCAAGTGCAGAAAGGAATTAGTGTGGCCGGTGCAACGTACCTCCCTGGTCGAAAAGAAAACCGCGGAAGTTAGTGTTGAGATACTCTTCCGTCTCCCATGTCGCTTCGTCTTCCATATGGTTACTCTACTAAATTTTGTACATTTTTACCATTTGCCTACGAGTATGTCTTTCCTTCCGGTCAAGGATCTTAACAGGATACTCCTTGTATGTTAAATCGGGTTCGATCTCCAATTCTTTCGAGGAGATGATTTCAGTTGGAACCTGAATGCACTTTTTGAGTTGTGAGACATGGAAAACATCGTGTATCGCTGCAATCTTCTCTGGAAGTTTAACTCGATACGCTTCGAGTCCACAAACTTCTACAATCTCATAGGGACCAATATAGCGCGGAGCCAACTTTCCTTTTACTCCAAAACGTTGTACGCCTTTGGTCGGTGAGACCCGTAGGTATACAAAATCCCCAACCTCAAATTGGATAGGTCTTCTTCTTTGATTGGAATAGCTCTTTTGTCGAGACTGGGCGGCCTTGAGATTTTCGCGGATAACTCTTACTTTTTCTTCGGCCTCCATGACCAGGTCAGGTCCATACACTGTTCGCTCACCGGGTTGCGACCAACTTAGCGGGGTTCGGCATCTACGTCCATACAAGGCTTCAAAAGGCGCCATTTTCAGGCTAGCTTGATAACTATTGTTGTATGAGAACTCCGCCTATGGCAAACACTTATCCCAGTTCTTGTCATAATGAATAGCATAGGTGCGTAGCATATCTTCCAAAATCTGGTTAACCCTTTCAGTTTGTCCATCGGTTTGAGGATGATATGTGGAACTACGAATCAATTTAGTGCCAAGTGATAACTGCAACTGCTCCCAAAAGCATGCTACGAACTAACTACCTCGATCAGAGATGATCATCTTAGGTACACCACGCAAGGAAACAATCCGGTCAAGGTACAGTTCTGCATATTTCTGTATGGCGTGCGTGGTGTGTACTGGAAGGAAATGCGTTGTTTTGGTAAGTCGGTCTACTATAACCCATATGGAATCATGCTTGCGAGAGGTATTGGGTAGTCCGACTATAAAGTCCATCCTTATGTCCTCCCACTTCCATGAGGGAATAGGCAGCGGCTGCAAGGGGCCAGCTACCCTCAAGTGGCTTGCTTTGACTCGCTGACAGGTATCACACTCTGAAACATATCGTGCAATGTCAGGTTTCATCCTACTCCACTAGAAATTTTGTCGGAGGTCGTGGTACATCTTGGTACTACCAGGGTGGATCGAGAACTTGGAAAGGTGTGCTTCGTCCAGAATTTATTTCTTAAGATCGGGATCATTTGGAACTACAAGTCGAGCTTCATAATGTACCACTCCTTTCCAATCCTGTTGGAAATGCTTATATCCCTCATCCTCCTATGCGAGTTTCTCTTTGATAAGGTTTATCTCTTCATCCTCTAGTTGTGCTAGAATTATTTGGTCAAGCAGGGTAGGCTCCAGAGAAATATGACTTAAGGTACCGTGGGGAACAATTTCCAAGTTGAGCTTAGCCATTTCATGACATAGGGTCTCAGCATAATTAATCGCCGATAAGCAGTTACAATGGATCTTGCGGCTGAGAGCATCCGCAACCACGTTGGCCTTGCCTGGGTGATAATGCACTTCTAGGTCATAATCTTTGATTCATTCTAACCATCTTCTCTGACGCATGTTGAGGTCTGCTTGAGTGAAGATATACTTAAGACTCTTGTGATCTGTATAGATGTTGCATCGAGTTCCCATAAGATAATGCCTCCATTTTTTCAGAGCATGAACGACTGCTGCTAACTCGAGATCATGGGTAGGGTAATTCAACTCATGTGGCCGTAGCGCTCGCGAGGCATAGGCAATGGCTCGGCTGTCTTGCATAAGAACACAACCAAGTCCAGTGCCAGAGGCATCGCAATATACGTCAAACGGCCTGGTGGTGTCGGGTTGAGCTAAAACCGGCGCAGAGGTCAGCAATTGTCTCAGGGTGTGGAAGGCTTCTTCACATTTGTCGCTCCACACAAACTTAATTTCCTTCTTCAGCAGTTCCGTCATTGGCTTAGCTATTTTTGAGAAGTCAGGAATGAAGCGACGGTAGTAACCTGCTAACCCGAGAAAACTTTGAATCTGATGAACTGAAGTGGGCAGCTTCCAGTCCATTACTTCTTGCACTTTGCTTGGGTCTACTGCTATACCATCTCTAGATATGGTGTGCCCCAAGAATTTAACACTGTCCAGCCAGAAGTCACACTTAGAGAATTTGGCATAGAGTTGGTGATCTCTTAAGCGTTGCCCAAATGACATGACTAAGTACTCATAGAGTCCATACCGTGTAGAGGAGGCAGTCTTAGGAATGTCGCACGAGCGGATCTTGATTTGATGGTAGCCAGAACGGAGGTCAATTTTGGAAAACACTCTAGCTCCAGCTAACTGATCGAACAGAACATCAATGCGGGGTAGTGGGTACTTGTTCTTTATCATCACCGCATTGAGAGGTCGGTAGTCCACACACATACGTAGACTATCGTCCTTCTTTTTCACGAACAAGGCGGGGCAACCCCAAGGTGATGTGCTTGGACGAATAAAACCCTTTTCCAACAAATCATGCAACTGAGTTTTCATTTCTGTCAGCTCGGCTGGTGGCATCCGATACGGTCTCTTCGAAATTGGGGCAGTACCTGGCTGCAACTCAATAGCAAACTCCATATCTCTATCAGGCGGCATACTCGGCAAATCATCTGGAAACACATCGGGGTACTCGCACACCACTGGGATGTCTTCCAAACGAGCTTCAGTCACGGGATAGGCACAAGAAGTTTGGCACTCTCGGTGGGGTAAGTGTATGATTGAGCTACCATAAATGGGTGAATTTATATGGACGGCTCTGGCAGGGATGTCTAGTGCCACTCGATGCCGAGTCATCCAATCCATACCCAAGATAATATCTATTCCTTCCATCCCCAGGATAAGAAGGTTTTCCTTAAAAAGGCTCTTTCCTAGAGTTATAGGTACCTGGCGGGTCAACTGGTATGAGGATACTTTCCCACCGGGTGTAGTGATTATATAAGGCCCTTTTGTATGACAGAACCCTAGGCCACACTTAGCACAGGTTTTGGACCCAATAAAACTATGAGATGCTCCCAAATCAAACAGAATAAGGACAGGTTGATTATGGACAGAGAAGATACCCGTCATCACTGGTGCGCCCTCTGGAAGTTCAGCAAGGGTGGTGAAGTTCAGCCTGCCTTGTCGGACCTGAACCCTCGGCTTCTTCCCCTTGTTGCCCAGTGCATTGCTCTGACCGGGTCGTTGATTCTTGTTGTGGGGGCAGTCCTTGGCAAAGTGTCCTGGGTTCCTGCAGGTGAAACAGCGGTTTCTAGTGACTGGGCGCGGCGGCATAGGGAGAGCAGGTCGGGGCCCTTGTGGCTGGAATCCGGGGAAACGAGGTGCTGCCTGCGGTGGAGGTTGAGCAACCCATCTCCCAGGCTGGGCGGGCCTGCGAGGCACCTGTGGGGGAACCATTCTGTATTTCTGGGCAGGTGGGCCGGGTGCCGGCATTGGATCCTTCTGCTTCATGTCGGCCTTGAGGGCCCTCATGCAATCTTCCTAGGAAATTGCCAGGTTCACCAGTTCATTGTAGGAATCCACCTTGATGGGATTCAGCCTTTCCTTGAGCTCCAGGCTCAAGCCTCTGCGGAAGCGGTCCCTCTTCTTCTCATCGGAGTCCGCATGGTAGCCTGCATAGCGACACAGGTCATTGAAAGCCTGAAGCCTGCACATAGTGCAGGACATCGCGGCCTCCCTGGGTGAGAGCCAGGAACTCATTGAGCTTGCGCTCCAGAAGACCCTCAGGGATGTGATGGCCCCTGAACGCCGTCTTGAATTCCTCCCAGCCGACGACGTGGTCGGCCGGCTGCATGGCGTGGTAGTGATCCCACCACAGGAGAGCAGAACCATGCAACTGCTGCGCGGCGAACTGAACCTTATTCTCATCCAGGCAATGGGCGGTGAGAAGGGAGAACTTGGACTCGATAGAACGAATCTAGGCATCGGCGTCAAGCGGGTCCTCCGTCTTGTGGAACAGAGGAGGCTGGGTCCCCAGAAAGTCCTCGTAGCGAGCAACATGAGGCTGCTGATGGGCCCTTCCTCCCTGGGGCTGCTGCTGCTGCCCCTGAGCGATGTGCCTCAGTAGCTCGGTTTGAGCCGCCAAGATCGCCTCGAGGGTGGTTGGAGGCAGAGGTGGGGGAGGCACCTCGCTGCCACTGGGAACGGAGCCGGAGCGTGTGCAATGCGCCATCTACAAGATTCACCTTTCCATTAGTCACATAGCCCCAAAACCTTGTTTAACCATAAGGAAACATTATGTGTGGAAATGATAAACGCTAGTCTTGCCGATGGTGCAAAAGCAACAATCAAAACTTTTATTGAGTAGGTGCATATCTCTTCTTCGAAGTGCACAAGGTCCTCATCCTTAAGCGAGGGTTAGAATATATCGTACACCACCACTTTCATGTTACGCTTGTTGACCAAAAAGGAAGGGAAAGGGGTCGTTTAGATGTTCTAGCAAGTTGCTGTCCGGCTGATTTTTCAGCAAGCTGAGCAGTGGGGTTTTGGCTCTAGCGGGCATTTGACACATCCTAAGGAGCTGAAAATTTACGAGTAGTTGGAACAGAAGTTTCTGCACAACTTTGGTATTCAAACTTTGGCTCAAAAATGAGTGAAGACAGGGTTAAAACTGAGGAGAAACAGTCACTGCAGTTCTGCCATAAATTTCAGACATTACACTAAAGATAGCAATGGCAATCCTACATAGAATCAGTTTTTCAACATCCAAATACTCAACTCAAGCTAACCTATTACATCACTGGCCAAAATATAGGTCGGCGAGGAGCAAAAACAAAAGAGAACCGCTCAACAACAAGTCAACACAACTAGAAGTCGTCGAGGTTGCCCACGGAGGCAAAGCTAAGGACCGGAGAGTGAGCATTGCCAACTGGAGGCTGCGGAGAGGCCTCCTCATAGTCCATGCTCGAAAAGCCCTCGATCTCCTCGGGCTCCTCCTCCTGGGCCATCAGCTCATCCTGCTGCATCTCTAAAGCGTGAATAGCATTAAGCTCATCGTGATGCTCTTGCAGGTGCTCATTGGCGTTCGCCAGCTCCATGTTCACATCATAGAACTAGTTAGCCAAGATCTCCATATCGTGCTCCATATCCACGATCTCCTCCTCCAAATGAGTGATCTTGTCCTGCATCTCAACAATCTGGACATCCTTCTATACTAGCTCGAGCGACTGGTCCACCATGCCACTCTGCACGGCAGATAAAGCGACCTGGTTGGCCACTGCCATCCTGATCGTAGCCATCGCTCGGCTCTGCATCTCGACCATCCTGTAGAACACGTTCAAGCAACGAGCTGAAACAAAAATCGTGCGTTGTGGATCCATAACCCCGAGCAAGTCCATATGCTCCATACGATCCAACCAGTCCTGGTCCCTCGTATCCCGGGCAGGGAACAACCCAATCGGGTCCAGCACGATCTCAAGAGGGTGTGCTTGGCAGAACTGTGTCAGGGTCTGCAAGGCTGCGAACTCCCAGGTGTCCTATAGCGTGTGTCCCTCGGCCACCACCTCCAACAGCGGCCACTGTGGCTGATCTGGAGGCGGGGGCACCCGTACGTGCACGCGACTCCGCGGAATCCCGCGGTCCTGGTACGCACATCCCGCGTAAACCGGCAGTGACAGGTACCCAAAAGAACGCAAGGTGTCCCACAGTATGGGTGGGAAACCCTCGTAGTGAAGGCACCGTGAGTAGGTGGTGCCATCCGTACCGACTGCAACGTGCACGGGCTGAGCCATCTGTAACCAAGGGACAAGTGAGAAACGGAGTTAACACTTGGAAATCAAAACAGATTTCTGGCAGTTAGAGAAAAGCTCATAACTCAGCAAATATTCATCCAAAATTTCTCAAATTTTACCAGCATGTTCTTTAGATAGTGTGTAACAAGTTTGGTATTCAAAGGTAGGGCTAGAACAGAACCTAACAAGGTGATAATCTCAGATTCCCATTAAGTGTACATGCTGAAATTTTTCAGACCCGAGTCAAAGTAAACTGAACATAACTTCAAAACCAGAGACCTAATAAAGCTGAAATTTTACCAGTCAATTACTTATTAAGTTCTGAGAAACTTTGATTAAGGGACTCCTAGCAGAAAAAGTCCTTAAGGTGGTCGAACAGCAGAATTTCAACTGGTGTGCACTTAGGGCTAACAGCCAACAGGGGTCACAAAACTGGTCACAACTCTCAACCCAAGTGGTAGTTCTTTGTGAAAAAATTTTTTAGCAGTTTACTTGGGAGATTTAACACAAATTTCTTATATAAAGTTTCTGGAGTTATCATGCGGATCAACCTGAAAGATTTATTTAAACGTGCATGGCGGAAAAAGGACAGCTAGACAATCCTTATCGCAGTGCATTTCTTTTTACGACGCACTCGAGCTTGGTTTTATTGCCTTAGGTTGCGATTTTTATTTCTTAATGCATGCACGTCCTAGTCGTCCTCTCAACCAAAAATAATTTCCAAAAATCTTTGGACTTACGTGGTTAGTGCCGGTGGCAAGGCAACAATACGACTCTCACTATAATAACTAGTCGAGTTACTAGTATCGTTTCGTACGCAACGTTGTTAGTGTACCTGCAGAAAAACACATCACAGCTTGAACCTTCCGTGCCAGCACTCACGAAAGCATTTACAATCATTACCGTTCACTATAGAAACGGCACCCATACGTTTAACGCTGCATGGACAGCGCAACAACCGTGGAAATAGGTTCCTTTGAATAGAACCCTATAACCCTTCGCATTCTCGTGATGCGGAATCATGCACACGTATAATAGACGTGGGCGAACAACCGTGATGGTAGGCTCGTTGGAATCGAACCATACCATCCTTCGCATGCATTAACATACGGAACCTGCGCACGTATAATAGACGTGGGCGAAACAACCGTGATGATAGACTCGTTGGAATCGAATTCCTATCACCCTTCGCATACTCGCGATGCGGACCTCAGCACACGTATGATAGACGTGGCAACAAGTGCTGGAAGTCAGAAGATAACCAATAATTATTAGCCACCTTAAAAGACCCAAAAATCCCCTAGGGCTCCTCGTACTCAACTCATCCTTAACGAACTTACAATTTTCTCGACTCGTTTCTTGCAAATTTTAGTTAGAAAAAATGTTTTAAGGTTTGTTGTTCTCCGTACCGTGCTTCGAGCTTTGATACCAGCTGTGGCGGAACCGCCCAAATTAACCTGACTAAAATGCATTGGAGTCGTCTGACACGCGATCATGCACTTTAAGCAAGCCAACCTGGTCGACCGTCAGATTTCATCCGATAAACCATATCAACAGGATCGAGAAGCATCGCTCACACGAAGGTGAGTAGCACAAAGATTACAACATTCCATCACATTAACTTAGTCTCACAAATTATTACATCAGAGTTTCTAAAATCCAAATAAGTTGCAGGGTTCGAAAAGTCGGATAAAACAAGCGGAAGCTAAACGTCGATACATGACATCACGACGAAGCCGATCATGACATCAAAAGTCCCTTCCCTCACCGTCCGAGGAGGGATCCCACTAGACTGTCCAGCCCGGAGGGAGCTGGGTAGGCCAAGTGGTACCAGCAACCAAACTATTGACATCACCTAAAAAGATTAAGCCACAACAAGGCTGAGCAACTAATACTCAGCAAGACTAACCCGTCGAGTGAAAAGCTTGACCAAGACCTAGACATGCAAGGCTTTCTGGCTCTAGGATTTCTTTGCCAAAAGCGTCTAATGTCAGTCCTTACTTTCAATATTTTAGCTCAGGTTCTACGTTCTTTATCCAGTCTAGATTAGCAACTTATACTAAACAAACATGATTTCCAAGCAGTTAAATAACAAGCATCAACTTCATCTCGTAATCATGTTTCATCGTTACTCAGTGTAGAATAGCGATCAAGTAGTCCCAAACTGTGAGAGGCAGACGAATCGATTCGAATTTATTAACCATGCATGGCGAACCTAATCTCACGACATCCACGCACCACGGAGGGTTGCTTCATTTGTCAGCCGTCCCCATCAATCCCTTAGGCACGTGTCAGGGCCAAACTGCCTTTAGCATGCAATGCTCCACAGTCCCAGTCTCTGTCGTACTGTGACCGCCATTGCACCCACATGATGCACCATGGGAACGACGTTCCAAGGACTAAGCAGGAGTATAAACCACGTCCCAGTTCAATCAGGTACCAGGCTTCCCCATCCCATACTAGGTATGAGATTAGTACTTTCAAACACTTGATCATGAACGCCGACATGTTTCAACCTTAGTCCAATTTCATTTAGACAGATGGGGCAAACCACCAAGTATCGAACATAAGTCCGACCCCGTCCGTCGTCCTTATAGTTGCAACATAAATAAAACATTCAATTCCTATAACTCGCGAGTGACAGGAAATCACTCGACTTCTACCGAGACCTATTAAGCATTGCAACTACTCGACCTTAGCAACTAGTATTCAGATCAAGGTACTAAGTTCATGCATCTACGGTTTCAATCAACTCCTACAAACGTAAATGCACAATCATATGCATTGTAATTGGCATAAAAGTAAAACAGGGAATTCATGCACCGGGGCTTGCCTTCAGGAAAAGTTAGTGGGTCCTCGGGATCTTGCTCTGATTCGGGCTCGCCTTCCAAGTGGTGAAGCTCCAGAGCGGGGTCTTCTTCCGGTGCCGGGTGGAGCTCGTAGGTTCCGTCGGCGAGATTTGCTTCTATACGACATGCACATGCAAACGTTTAGTTGGACTCGCGCGTTTATTCAACGACACAAGGCATGGCTTAAGACAAAGAGTCACAACAGCCACCACAATTTGGCGAGGTTTACTTTCTTTTAACTTCAAACGAAAGTGGTCGTTTTAAACTTGAGTTCGCGTTGAATGGCGATTGTGTACATATATAGTTTTCTTGCATTTAGAGTTGCATAAAGAGAGTGAGAGGTCGTGTTTGGGTGGTTTGGGTGCATTAGAATAATTACTTACTTCTGAATGTTTTTATGTACCTCTTTCAATTTCCACTTATTTATCGAATTAGAATTTGTGCTTTCCTTTTATTCCTTTAGGTTGATTAATTAACCGAAATGACTTCATATCCAAACAGTAGTTAAAGGCATTGATAAAATTACAGCACCTCACTTAAGCCATCACTAGGTTACTGTAAAAGTTTGGGGGCCAAAGGATGACTTAAAAAGAAGTTACATGCATTTTATTATTAAAGGTAAAATGAACTTAACTTTTTCTATCTTCAAAGTTACCGTGCAACGGGGGGTGAAACTTAACCAGTGTATTAAGGGTAGGTTACAGGAGCTTTGGTGAATTTTTAATAATTTTTGGAGAAGGTTGACTATTTACTCTATTTCCCTTTTTAATTAAACATACTTAGCAAGGAAGGTGTTTTTCTTTCTTATTTGCACAACAATTTATATTTTTCCTGCAAACTTCACAGCAAAGCAAAATAAACCCAACTAGTTTCACATTTTTTCGAGCTCTGGATCAAAACTTATTCAAAAAGGAAGATTTATACTTAGATTCCCAATTTAAAGTAAAAACAGTGACTTAAAGTACTAGACCAGAGGCCTAACTATTTTTCTGAGCTTCTACACAGAGAAACAAGCATCACAGAGTTGGTTTCATATTTTTCCCACTGTTCTTCTATTTATTAGGATTTAAAAGGCCTAAACCATGATTAAAAGCATAGGATATTATTTACCACAGTAACATGAGCAAACTTATTTTTCTTAGGAACTAGACAAAGCAAGGATTCCATCAAAAGTGGTTTGGCATTTTTATGATTTTTCTACGATTTACTAGGCATTTCCAAAGTTCAACCATATTTCTGCCTATTATATAAAAGAAAAGCCGTGGCAACTTGGAAGAAGCCCCTGGGTTTAAGGTTTAACTACGCAGGGGTCCCTGAGTTTTGCGCCCAGGCCCCTGGAAAGAACGGGGATGATGCAATGTAGTCCCCGGGGCGCGCGCGGCAGCGGCGGGGAAATTCCCGGCGGTTCGCCGACGAGGATGGGGCAACAAGTGGGCGGAGGGGTGCGGGGGCTCACCTGAGCTCGCTCGGTTTGGCGGGGTTGAGGCGACAGAGATGACCGGCGGGGATCGGAATGCGGCAGCGGCGACAGAGCTTGGCTGGCGGCGGTGCAGGCGGCGTTCCGGCGTACCGGCGGTGTCGGGGAGGCCACGAGCTGCTCGGAGACGTGCGCGGAGGGGTGGCGAAGCGGGCGGTGAAGTCGCCAGAGTGCGGGGTGGCGTGGAGGGGTGAGCTCCACGGAAGCTTAGCGGCGGCGCAGAGGAGGAAGCGGTGGCGCGATTGTGGGTGGTGGCAAAGGGGTGGCGTTGCCGGTGAGGGGAACCTTTTTATAGGGCAGCGGTGGAGCGGAGGGTCGAGGCGGGGCTCCGGTGGAGGAAGGATAAGACCGGATGCGGCGGGTGCGCGAGCGAGGCGGCCATTGGCCAGCGGCACCATTGGGCAGAGGAGGCGGAGCTCCGGGTGGTCTCCAGCGGTGATTAGCCTTGGGCGATACGCGTCTGGGGCTTCCGTTTGTCGGGCGGGCGAAACGGAGGGCTACCGTGGGGGTTGGGCGAGCGGGCGGAGGCGCGGGACGTCGTCAGCGTGGCGGCTTCTCCGGCGGATGGGCGGAGTGCGGTTGGCGGAGCATAGCCACGGCAGGGGGAGAAGGACACGCGCGCGGCCGGCGGTTGGCCAGCCCGGCGTTCGCCCTGTCCTGTCGCAGGCGCGGGTTGGGCGCCGTGGCGCTCGCCCTGTCGTTGTCTCGCCGGTGATAGGGCGTCGGCGACCTGCCGGTGGCTGGCGGGCACGCGGCACGCGGCGCGCGAGCGAACGTGCTCTAGCGCGCGGAAGTCGAGGCCCCCTTCAGGCAGCAAGCTCGACCAGTTTTCGGGAGATCCTACTCCAGATTTTGCAACACAACTTCCAAAACTCTTTTAAACAAACTTGTTCAACTCTGAACGCATTTCAAACTTGGTTTAAGGTGCCGGTTTAGATTGTGAAAGAATTTGGAGATATCTCGTGCCAAAGTTTGCTAAAAATCTGGAAATCTAGACTTAGCCAAATTTGGCCGGAGAGGTGGAATTTCAGGAACTTAGCTATGTTTGATTCGATTTTTGGGCAGCTTCCATGTTGAATTAGACCAAAGTGTTGTTGAAGGAGTTGCTCTCCAAAATGAGAAATTCAACTTTTATTTAAGGTATTTCTTGAGTTTAGTTCAGAAATTTGGAGGAACGCCCTCGCCAAGAGGTGCACTTTGCGCAGTTTTTCAGACTTAACATTTTGGGGCATCAGGGGTGAGTTGACTGTTTTGCCTCACTTTGACCAAGGTTTTGAACAGGTTCTGGCCCGATTTGGACCTGGATCAGTGTAACAAAGTTGGAACACACTCGAGGGACTAGAAGTTTTATTTAGGTCCTGACTTGAGTTTAGATAGGAAATTGTGTGATAAAGGCTTGCAAATTTGGAGGAAAACTTGAATTCTAGGACTCAGGAGGTTTGTAGGGTTCCTTAGTACTCCGGTTTTGATTGTTGTTTTTGACTTCCTTCCACTCCGAATTAGTCAAAGTGCCTTTAACAAAAGTTGTTTGAAATTAGATGTTTTACAACTCTTATTTGGGCAGAATTTTAGATTTTCATATAAAATTCCATGTTTTATTTCAAACTCCAAAAAGAGCTTCTTAGGGTTAAAATGGTCATTTAACCTCTTTAATTAGGGATTAACCACTGGTTTACTTTTAAAATCACTTAATTTAGTTAGAGTTGTTACAAAGGTGTCGTCCATCAAATTGCTTGCTTCATTGAGTAGATAGAGTTTGAAGTAGAGTATGACACATCAGCGGTATTGGTAGTCGTAGCTTCCAGAAAAGTGTTACATTTTATTGATGGCGGTAGGCCTTCCCCACTCGTGATTGATTTGCTCATTCATCCGGGAAGGAGGTACTCAAGGGTTAGGTAAGTTCTTGGCTTCTCCGGCTCACACTTGCTTGTGCTAGCAGCCGCTACCATTTTGCAATCATGCTCTTGTTTCGGCCATACTTCTCCCAAGTAGTTACCCTGTTATGTTTAGACTCAATGTCCCTATTTAGCCATTTTCACTGCGTGTGAGATCTTTATCTCGTATACGCGTACTGACACCGCTGATCTGGATATCTCTGTCTTGTGTCCTAGCGTTTAGGCATGACAGAAGATCCAAGGCTTTCATGAATGGAGGCGTGTTCTACTCGAAGATATTAGTGACTGCTAAGATAAGACATTTGAAATAAGTAGTCGACATTGTGATAAAAAATTACGCGATTGCGCGTAAAGTGGTCTTTGAGACTTCTCTACCTTTTGGCGAGGAGAGCACGTGTTGCCGTGCATAGGAGTTGTGTCTCCTTAGGGTGTAGCCGCTGCGAGCCTCCAGCACTCAGTGCACCAAACCCGTGGCTGTAGCCTTCAAAATTTGATGTACCAAGCCTGTTGGCGAAGCTTCTGAAACTCAGTGCCTAAAACCCATTACTATAGCCTCCGCAATTCGGTGTGCCAAGCCCATGGCTGTCGGTTAACATGCTCCAGGAATAATTGGCAAAGTGTAGCTCTGGAGGGTAATTCCCGTTAAGAGACGTAGTCGGTGCGTTACCCTGCATGCGGAAAACAAGCCGGACAAATTATATAAAATAATTAAAAAAGTGACTTAGCTTGATTCGTGGACGATTGTCGACAAAGTCGTGTTGATTGTTGATGAAGCCAAATAGTCGGAGTCGATTCCGACTAGCTGTCAATGGTGTGAGGCCCGTCCTCGACTAGTTTAGTCGAGATGAGTAGTCGAAGTAGACCATTCTCGACTAGTTTTCTAGTCGAGACGAGTAGTCAAAGTAGTCATCGGCAACTTGATGCGGCTGGATGTCAAGGTAGCAGTGCTCATGTACATATTCTATGTATGTTAGGCTATGATTTTGAGGTCTTGTGGTAGCCTTCTATGTGCGTGTAGCACAAATCCCTCAAAATTGCTTTTCACGGAGAGTAGTCGGAGCTGATTATTTTCCTCAATCCACGCGTGACTATAACAGATCTTTGTCATCCTTGGAATTATGGCGTGGGTCCCTCGGTCTGCCTGATCTCCCAACTCGAATTGGATTTGCCTCTACCTTGATCGACGAGCCGCATGCAACAGCCTGCGGCAGAAACCGACTCGGTCTTCGACTGGAACGCGGAGCGCATCGATTCTATCTCCGACTCAGCAACTTGCTTCTTGTTGAGTAGATTGATCTTGATGATGAGGTCCTTCAAGCTCGCCCAATGATCTCGGCGATCGCCCTTACCTGGCACGCCAGATGCCAATGTTTTATACCCGTCAACCTACCGAGGGGTATCCCAAGGTAGTAGATTTGTTTGTAGGGAATCATCAGACCTAGAACTCGAAGGTAAAAACGAGAACACAAGACACAGATTTATACAGGTCCAGGCCACTAGAGTAGCGTGATACCCTACGTCCTGTTTAGGGTGTTGTATATTGCGCCCTGCGCTTGGGTGTTGTTTGGTATTAAGGATTTGGTCCTCCGTTGTGGTTCTATGAGGTCTTGGCCTACCGATCTAGGGACCCCTGCCCTCCTTTAATACACTAGGGGAGGGATTACTAGTCGGTTATAAGGTAGGAGTCCTAGTAAGATTACATGGTATGAGTCCTAGTAGGATCACAGGTGAATCCTAGTAGGAGTCCGTCTTCTTTCCTTCTTGTGGGTATTGGGGATCTATCCCCGACACATATGTCATACAATTACATTTTGTATATGAATCTCATACTTAGTTGCTTAAAATTGTGGTTTGGTACGTACACACTCAATCCCTGACCCTACAATTGTCTCGCATGAACTACTGCACGGCTCTAGCCAGCACTCTTGTAGTATTAACAACCAGGGTTCAAAACCCGGTAGAAGCAAAAAAAAAACTCGTTGGCAACCCAAAAAAATAGTAGCAGGATGTTGCCCTGTGGCACCTATGGTTGGTTTTGACCCTCCTATCAAGGTAGTTGCAGTGGTCGTCAAGCTATTTGGTCGTGGTCGGTCTAGGTTATAGTGCAGTCCTATAAGGTGAAGTCAGGGTTCAGGAGGTTTTTTCGATTGGATTAGCTAAGATTTTTCTTAGTGCAATACTATGGGGGCGGTCCCGAACAAGGTTTTTTTAAACGGTAGTGGTTTTTCTCATTTATCACATATTAATATGGTGATTAATTTTTTTATAAACTGTATTGGACATATATGGTCTCTAATATGGTGAATAATCCTTTTTATTCAACATTGACTCTTGGATCAATCTAATCTTCATAAAATTCAACTGTTCATATTTTTTCTTCTGATTATTAACATGGTAATTTATAGACCCTCTCGGCGAACGTGGTAACTTCTTTCACGGGGTAGCTAGTTTGATCTTTAGCCAACATTTAGACTTTTACTCCAAGATAAGCGTATGCAGGTAGTTTTATTTATTTGTGTCATTGTAAATTAATTGCTTTGTCCTAATGATTGTGAAAGAGTCCCCTAGTTATTTCTTCTTTTGTACTACGTTTTTTCCATATTCTTTTCACGGGTAATCCGTTGTGCTAACGAGCCAATAATTAAAGAATGTGATCCTCGTAAAAGATCAAATAATGTGAAGAATATTAGTATTCTTCTCTATCCTCTGTTGACCTTCCTACTTCGTATGCTTCTTCATCTTCTTTCAACCGACAATCTATTCTGCGCAGGGGTCAATTAAGCAAATAATGTGAAGAATAATGTTATAGTTGCCATACTACTTTTCCAAGCTACTCATATTCTACATTTTTTTTCTACAACATCTCAGTGTTGTTTTTCATCTCTATACAAGCTCGTTTGCTATTATGTGAATTGGTGGTTGTTGTCACATCCTCTTACTGTGGAAGAATTCAAGCAAGCGGCCAAAATGGATTCCATGCTGTCTGAAGCACTCGTTCCTTCCCTCAACCAATGCTAAGGAAGCCACATCTTCCTATGCCTCTCTCGCTAGAAGCACCCGAGCAATACGCTCCTCCGCATCAACGGGACCAGCGGCATGGTCTTGAATTTGAGCAATGATTGTTGGAATCAAACATCAATCAATGGACCGTGACGATGTTTGGGGCTTGGGATTAATCATGGTGGCAGCTTGCAAGGTGAGGGGCGGCATGTGGAAGGTGAGGACCGGCGTCGTCTCGTCAAGAAGAAGGGCGATATAATGTCAATTTGTTTTTTCAACCAAATGTTCAATCTTGATTGGTTTTGGATGGACTCGAGGGTCTTTATTTTATTTCAGTTACGATAGAAAATCAAGTTGTTTAATTGTTATGTATCTTTTTTCACATATTTTATTCCAAATTTACCAATATGTTCGTATTTGATATGGACTCTTTTGGGCTAGTCTAGACCGTTAGATCATCATAAAATCCGACGGTGGATATTTTCCTCTTTTTCCCGATTAACGTGGGAATTTCTAGACCCTCTCGATGAACATGGTGATTTTTTTAACACTACTGTATTACAATAATAGATAGATTTTATACCTAACAGCAAGCCTTAGCTTCGCCTGCCAACGTGAATGGGCGATCAAGAACGAGGAACTATATTGAACCAAAGAAAGAGAAGTTGGACGACTAAAATACCCTTGTGAAAGTTAAGAGAGGAACTTGACATTTGATGAAAAATTGAGAGCCAAAAAATTCAAAGAAAAACAAGATTGAAAGATAAGTTGAGACGTGCGGCTTGATAGAATGTGATGTATAATTGGCATGATCGTCAGAGTAGATTAAGCTTTCAGCTGTGAGCGGCCATGATTTTCAATTGAGAAAATAATGTGCTATAACGTAGTCAAAGAAAATATAATTTTCCGGTAGAAGTCGAAATTGTTAGGATCGGAGATACGGAAAGGAACGGAATTTGGACCATTACCATTGAATGAAATTTGGGCCTCCAAAAAAGAATCAATCAGCAGCGCGGCCACTACCATATATATATAAGAGAGGTCCAATAACTCATGAATCAGGCCTGGGCCTCATGGCACTAGCCTCTGGGCTCGACGAGGTAATAGTTTGGTGGGCTGATACCTAGTCGACAGGGCAGTGCCGCATCCTGCATCCGGCTCATGCAAAGTGGAGAAGAAATAGGAACCTCCGAGGCTCCGACAATTGGTTGGTTTTTAGGCAGATCTTCGTTCGCCTTTCTTGACTGCACGGCCGCCATGCAACTACGCTGGTTGACCTGTGCTCGGTGCCTCGGCGCTGGCGATCCATGCCATGGGATGCCAAACCTCCTGAATGCGTTTGTGCTATGCTGTTCCTAGTTGTGCCATTTGTTTAGTATGGCAGGGTAAGCTCCGTGGGCACAATTTCAGCAATTATGTAAACCTTGTTCACGTTAACACTGGTGCGTATAAGAGTGCCACCAGATGCTAGCACTGGTAGAGAATTGGCCTTTAGTCCCGGTTGGTAGGGTGCATATCTCCCGAAAATTCATCTGGGATAAACCAACCGGGACAAAAGGGGGGGTCTTTAGTCCCGGGTCTTTTAACCGGGAGTAAAGGTCCCCCTTTAGTCCCGCTTGGTGTCACCAACCGGGACTAAAGGGCCTGCCACGCCAGGCGCGGGACAGGCCCTTTAGTCCCGGTTGGTAAAAGCAACTGGAACTAAAGTGTGCCCCTTTAGTCCCGGTTGGTTTTCCCAACCGGGAGTAAAGGGTTACCCTTTAGTCCCGGCTGGATTTCAACCGGGACTAAATGGCGCCCTGCATGACACTGCCTGGCGCCTGAATTTTTCATGCATGCATCACGTACGTAGTACCGCGGCCCTTTTGTTAACCTTTAGTAGTTGAGATTTTTTTAGAACGAAATCAACTAGTATTTAACTGAATGGGATTTGTAATTATACAATTACTATATATATACACAATTTTTATACACAATTCATATACACAATTCAACTAGTACAAATCGATCATAATTAGCGCGTATTATATATACAAATAAATCAAAGTATCTATCTACAATCTTCCCGTCGTGGTGTTGCTGATCGGAGTGTCTAATTGTCGTCCATCGTAATAAAATTCTCCTTTTGGATCTACCACCTCGTCCATTAGGAATCCAATGAGACCTTCACATATTGCCGCTACTCTTTCTTCCTTCAAGAGTCCTTGTTGAATATTTAACATCTATAATTTGGAAATTTGTGAATGTTACACGAACAAATACATATAAGGAGCTAGAAAATAATTAACTAGTAATAGTTTTATTTTACATACTTTAAAGTTGTGCGGCGTCATCTTCAGTCCCTTGGGTCCCATAAAACTGTGCATGTGCTCACAGATGTAGTAGCCACATAGATTATTCCCGGGTTCCTGTCTTAAGCACTTCAGTGCAAAAAAAATAAGTTATGAAATATTCTTGTTATACAATGTAATAAATGTGCAGACTTCATACGTACCGGGAAGTCTGTGTTCCATGTAAGTTTTTCTTTGAATGGACCTTTGTGTGTCCTTATGAATTTTTCAATGCGCTGTGGATTAGAATAATGAATGATATAGTGTAACAGGGATAAAATTTAGGAAACAAACTTTTGCATAGAGATAAAGGTCCAGAATTATTACAAGTCTAGCATGTCTTGCACTTCTTGGTACTCCACCGGATCTTTCCTCAACGAATCGAAGACAGTGACGTGGCTTCTTTCAGGCTCAATTATAATAAGGATCCAGTGGAAGCTGCGTGCGTAAAATGTTCATGCATATTAGAGCTAACTAACATGTAGAGATAAGGAAAAAGACATCGAAAGTACACGGTATACACACACTTACTTGAAGTTGTATGGAAGTAATATGAAATCCTTGAATGTTTATTTGTCTAGGAAATTGTATACTTCCACCAAGGTTTTTTCCGACGCTAATTGTATCTGTTGTTGGTTAACTACAGATGGATCCATGAAGCCTATATGTAGGTACGCCTCTCAGCGGCATGTCTGAATTAGCATCCTACATGAAATGGAAGACAAAGTTAGTACAGTGACGCACGCCAAAATTTACATGTAGAGATAAACGGACACTAACAGAACCCAAGCGCTGATCAGAGAGACGTCCAGGGCATCATGATGGTACACTTCGTATATATCCTTGAAGTCTAGCCACAGCACTTTCTCCCCTTCGCCGTGAAAATCTATCGGTTTTACCTTCAGGCCGAGCATCTCCCTCGAGTCGGCGGATGCCATCATGTACCATTGATGGAATGCGTACATCTTTGTTGATAGCTTCCGTACCAATGAAGGCTTTACTAGAGGTTTGCCTAGCTCATAAGGTCATCTCGGCTCAGGGGACGGTGCAGTTGGCGTCTCAACTTGCCCTATGCATTCATCAAGTCCCAGACCTGTTTCTTCCATGAACTTCAATACATTTGCTTGTTGATCCAAGGGCATTGCTTTTACCCGTTGAGCATCTTTTTTTGATAAATGGCTGAGGTCGGGGACAGGACCGCTGGAAGATGACTTTCCTTTCCTTTTATCCTTTTCATCAACCTTTACTAAAGCCCGTTCATAGTTTGATAAGAGTGGTATTCTTTTCTTGGCTCCTTCTTCCATCCTGATAAAAAAGTTTAAATCTCTTCAACTTACTGGCGGTGGCTCCATCTCCCTTGCTTTTTTATCTTCGGCTTGTTTCTTGAACCACTCACTGGCCTCTCGTTGGATTTCTGCCCACTGTTCCGCATGAGACATTGCCTCCAAGCGTTCCTTGCGAGTCACTTCAGGCTCCTTTGTTTTCTTCTTTCTCTGTCTTTGCTTGGGAGGCGGTGCTCGTGACTTCTTTAGTGGTGGTGTAGGTTCCTTCAAGGGGGCCGCTCTTGGTGCCGGCGACGGTGATCGGGGAGGGGTGTTGTTATTGTCGTCATCGCTCCCAGCACCAGGATGTGGTGGAGATGGAGACCTTGATATAGATGGAAGGGACGGTCCTGGAGCAGGAGATGACGGTCTCGAGGTATGAGGAGAAGGTCGCTGTTGGGGATCTATGGGGAGCGGTCTTGAGCTCTGAGGAGATGGCTCCGTGCCGGGAATAATGATGTAGCGTTTTTGCTATAGAATGATCCCATGAAGCGCATCTGCCAATGTCTTTTCCCCGTCGCCTCCCGGGAGGTCGAGCTCTAGACCTTCATATTAGCTATCAACTATTTGCTCTACGCGGACGCTGGCGTAGCCAGGTGGAATCTCCATGCCATGACTGCTCTGCCCCGCCAGGGTTGCTAACGCACTCCCGTACGCTACCTGTACATATAGCAGAAGTAAACAAGTTGAACTCCGATCTCAAGGCCTGGATCAATTGACAAGATTGCATAAATATTATGTATAAGTATACCTTAATAGTGAGGTTGCCGACCGGTGCATGCAGCTCACATGAGGTCCGTTGCGTGATGACATCCACGGGGAACCGTTGCTCCTCCACGGGTAACCTAGGTGTCTGCGCATCGGGGACCCCTGTAGAAGCACAAATGCTCAAGAGGCGTTGAGAAGGGCTGGCGGTGTTAGGATTCAGCAATGCTCCAGATTGGGCCAACTCCGCAACTGCGTGGGCCACTTGACGATTGATTTCATCCATCATTCTTTGTTCTTGTGCCTGCACTTTAGATTCTAGCATCTGCAGCCAGCTCTCCTCGATCTGTTCCTTTCTTCGCTTCCGGCTTCTGTATGAGGCGCTGTCGCCTCCGAAAGCAAACTTCCACGGAACCACCCCGACCCCTCGGCAACGTCCTGGGTGCTCCGGATTACCGAGGGCCAATGTGAGCTCATTTTCTCGGTCCACTTTCAACGTCCCAGCCTTAGAATCTTGAATGTTCTTCACAAGATGTTCGGCCTTCTCACGTATTGTGTCATTAAAAATCAACGTCCCATCCTCTTGGCTCAGGGAGCCTCCATGAGCGTAGTACCAATTTTTTGATCGTTCGGGCCATTCAATAGTTGCAGGTACGATTCCTCGTACGATCAGATCTTGTTCCATCTTCCTTCACTTGGGAATTACTGAGTCATACCCACCTCGCCCCAGATGATGATGGTAGCCCTTCTGACTAGCATTTGTTGTGTTGGTCATGATCTTTTTCACACCATCTTCACTTCTCTTATATTCAACAAATGCATCCCAGTGGTCCCTCAACTTTGACCACGCATTGAAGTCTGGAGTTCGGCCCTTCTTAATGTAGTGGGTATCCAGCATCTTCTTGAATGTCTGGAATTGTGTAGCCATCTTCTTAAGCGTCCATGCTTTCACATCCTTCTCGATATATCCTTCGGGGAATGTGAAATGTCTCTTGACGTCTTCCCACAGTATATTCTTTTCTGTCTCCGGGAGGGCGTACGGATTAGTGCTTCTACCCTTCCATTCTCTGATGCTGATAGGCACGTTGTCCCGGACGATTGCCCCGATCTGACTCACGTACTTCTTTGCTACTTTCTCAGGAGCAACCGGCCTGCCCTCTTCTGTCACTTCCGTGATGACAAGCCTCCCTTCCATCACCTTTGTACGACCTCGGGTCTTCTACCCTTGCGTCGATCCGGAGGGCTAACAGTTCAAGATTCGTTAATTAGTACGTAGTAGTAACAGTGGCGTGAAACAATACAAGAATCGTTATATATACCTCGCCGGAACCTTCCGCCACGGCAAGGTGTTGTTGGGGCTGTTGCTCTTCATTCCCATCGGCGAACATGTTGAGGAACATGTCCGCCTGGGTGCCCTCTTCATCCGTGTACGATGGTGGAAGGTTGTCGCCACTACCATCACCAGCGATTATCTGCTCCATGATATACCTTGCGGTCTCATCGTCTGCCAATTCAACTATTGATTGACACATACATGGAATCATACATGACAGTCATAGAAATCGCCTTACTTATATGTATATAATGAAATCATAAAATAACATGAATCCTACAAAGTCCGGAATATTTATACAAATTTCTACAAATTAGTAGTACTTTGTGACGAATTTCTAGCAATAACATGAATTTTTACGAATTTCTAGCAATAACATGAATTTTGTACGAGTTTGTAGCAATAACATGAATTTTTACGAATTTCTAGCAATAACATGAATTTGTACGAATTTCTAGCAATAACATGAATTTTTACGAATTTCTAGCAATAACATGAATTTGCGGAGCCGGGGCGGCGGGCGGAGCCGGGGACGGAACCACAGGCGGTGCCTAGGTTGTGACGGCGGCGGTCAGGGCGGCGGTACGACGGAGGCGGGGACGGAACCACGGGCGGTGCCTACTAGGTTGTGACGGCAGCGGTCAGGGCGGCGGGACGGCGGAGGCGGGGACGGAACCACGACGAAACAAGATTCATTTCTAACCTAGGTGGAGCGATGAACCTAATTACTACTAATTTACACTAATTTGATTTTTAAACACATATACAAAAATCTAACTTAAAAAAAATCTAACTTAAAAATCTAACTTAAAAATCTAACTTAAAAAAATCTAACTTAAAAATCTAACTTAAACACATATACAAAAATCTAACTTAAAAATCTAACTTAATTTTCTAACTTAAAAAAAAGGCCCTTGCTGACGTAAGCCGGTGGGCTTGCGTCAGCAAGGCGGTACTCCCGGCGCCAGTGCCGGCCGGCGCGGCGGACCTCTCGCGCGTGGTCGTCGACGGTGGCCGGGGCGACGAGGTGGCCGGGTCGGCGGCACGGCGGCGGCCGGGGCAGTGGGACGGCGGCGGCCGGGGCGGCGAGGACGGCAACGGCCGGGGCGGCGAGGACGGCGGCCGAGGCGACGACGGAGCCAAGGCGCGCGGGACGGCGGGACGGCGACGAGGCGGCGATGAGGGGCGACGAGGCGGCGACGAGGATGGAGGCGGCGACGAGGCTCGCGATGGAGCTCTGGTGGCCGGCGGCGACGAGGGCCGGGCGCGACGGACGAGGAGGATCGAGGCGGGCCGGCCGGGGTCATGGAGGAGGAGGATGTCTGGGCGCGGTCGGCAGCAGGACGACGACAGCCGGGGCAATGGAGGACGACGGCGGCGGCGGCCGGCGAGGGAGGCGGACGGGCGGCGACGGAGCAGAACGTGCGGGACTTGGCGAAAATTTTGCTAAGTGTAACTGGCGTGGGGGTAGAAAGGAGTATAGTGCCTTTTAACCCCCCCCCCCCCTTTATCCCGGTTCGTAATGGCACCTGGGACTAAAGGACCCTTTTATCCCGGTTGGTGACGGGACCCGGGACAAAAGGGTGCATCCGCCAGGTGGGGTTGGGAGGCTACCCTTTTATCCCGGGTGCCACCACCAACCGGGATAAAGGGGGGGCTTTTATCCCGATTGCAGTTGGCAACCGGGATAAAAGGGTACGTCCAGGCGGGAGACGAAAAGAACCCTAACTGCAGCCGGGATAAAAGGGGGGCCTTTTGTCCCGGTTGCTGTTGGCACCCGGGACAAAAGGTCTTTTTCCTAGTTTTCTTCTCCCGCCTGTTTTTTGGAAATGGATTTTATTTATCTTTTCACTGCATTTCAGGATGAAAAAAAAACCTTCACATATTTTGTACATGCAAAAATATATTTAATTAGCGAGTAAATTGACAATAAGTATGATTTAGTCATTAATTCTATACCAGTTCATTTAGCCTCTAAAATATTTATTTTACTGCATCGCTGTGATCAAGAAATTATTCAATTAAATCATTTCAATGCGCAGAAAAATCCATGTTTGTATGTGGTTAATAGGGTAAATTAAAAATTGTATCAATTAATACACAAAGGTCATGTAAATTTAGCGCATTACAATACAACGTTGTAAAATTTCTTCTTCACGAAAGTTCCTTGATCATGATCGCGGCGTAAGTACGGAGCCTCTTCTTTGGATAGTGTGGCGGAACCGCCCCAATTAACCTGACTAAAATGCATTGAAGTCGCCTGACACGCGATTATGCACTTTAAGCAAGTCAACTTGGTCGACCGTCGGATTTCATCCGATTAACCACATAAACAGGATCGAGAAGCATCGCTCACGCGAAGGTGAGTAGCACAGAGGTTACAACATTCTATCACGACAACAAGTCCCACATTTTATTACATCAGAGTTTTCGAAATTCAGACCGAAATTTGCAAGGTTCGAAGTCAAATAAAACTAGCGGAAGCTAAACGTCGATACATGACATCATGATGGAGCCGATCATGACATCAAAAATTTCTTCCTTTGCCATTCGAGGAAGGATCCCACTCGACGGTCCAGCCTAGAGGAAGCTGGGTCGGCCAAGTGGTACTAGCAACCAAACTATTATCTAAAAAAGATTAGCCACAACAAGGCTGAGAAACTAGTACTCAGCAAGACTGACCCGTCGGAAGGACACGACCGAGACCTAGACGTGCAAGGCTTTCTGGCTCTGGGGATTTCTTGCCTAAAGCGTCTAAAGTCAGTCCTTACTTTCAACATTTTAGCTCATGTTCTATGTTCTTTATCCAGTCTAGATTAGCAACTTATACTAAACAAACATGATTTCCAAGCAATTACTTAACAAGCATCAAGATTAAAATCATCATCATGTTCCATCTTTACTCAGTGCAGAATAGCGATCAAGTAGTCCCAAACTGTGAGAGGCAGATGAATCGATTCGAATTTATTAACCATGCATGGCAAACCTAATCTCACGACATCCGCGCACCACGAAGGTCGCTTCATTTGTCCGCCGTCCCCATCGATCCCTTAGGCACGTGTCAGGGCCAACTGCCTTTGGCGTGCAATGCTCCATAATCCCGGCCTCTGCCGTACTATGACCGTACTTGCACCCACATGATGCACCATGGGAACGACGTTCCAAGGACAGCCGGAGGGTATGCCACGCCCCAGTTCAATCAGGTACTAGGCTTCCCCATCCCATATTAGGTATGAGATTAGTACTTTCAAACACTTGATCATGAACGCCGACACGTTTCGACCTTAGTCCATTTTCATTTAGACAGACGGGGCAATCGACCAAGTGTCGAACATAAGCCTGACCCCGTCCGTCGTCCTTATAGTTGCGACACAACTGAAACATTCAACTCCTATAACTCGCGAGTGACAGGAAATCACTCGACTTTTACTGAAACCTATTAAGCATTGCACTACTCGACCTTAGCAACTAGTATTCAGACAAGGTACTAAGTTTATGCATCTAAGGTTTCATTACAACTCCTGGAACGTAAATGCGCAATCAAGTAATCAGTAAGTGGCATGAAAGTAAAACAGGGAGTTCATGCACCGGGGCTTGCCTTCAGGAAAAGCTTCCGGGTCCTCGGGGTCTTGCTCTGGTTCGGGCTCTCCTTCGAAGGCGAACCGTAAAGAAACCTTATTTAGGGTGCCGGGTGAAGCTCGTACGTCCGTCGCGAGATTCACTCTACACAGAAATGCAATGCAGGGGTTAAACATTTTGGATGGTTATTTCACACACTCATGTTTAACCACGGACACTTGTAGCAAAGCTACAGGAAAGGTGGGGGGAGTTCAACTTCTGTTGGTGGAGAGCAGGATGAGAGGGTTGGATTGGGGGAAACTTAGGGTCTGACCCTCAGGTTTAAGGAAAACCGTACCGAGGTCCCCAGACTCAAACACAGAGGAATCCCAGAAATTATTTCACCGATACCCTTGGGTCAAAGAAAAAGTTACAGCCGAGCCCTCGGGCGAGGCGGAGAAAGGGTCGGCGAAACTTGGCAGGGTCGGGCGAGGCGAAAGGGAAAAGGTCGGGCGAGATGAAAAGAAAAAGGGTCGAGCGAACCGAAACAAAGGGGTCGGGCGAAACGAAAAGGACAGGGGTCGGGCGAGACGAAAAGGATAGGGGTCGGGCGAGACGGGAAGGACAGGGGTCGGGCGAGACGGGAAGGACAGGGGTCGGGCGAGATGGGAAGGACAGGGGTCGGGCGAGCCGGACAGGGAGGTTAAGTAGCTTACCTCCAGGTCTACCGGTGAAGCCTTGGGGTCGAAGGAGTAGACTTGGGGCGGGAAGTCGTACGCGCTACGGCTTGGGCAGCGGCGAGACTTCGACGGTGGTCCGGCGGCGGCGGTGCTTCGACGGTGCTCCGGCGGCGACGGTGCTTCTTGCGGACACCAGCAAGCTCAAGTACCGCGCGGAGGAACAGGCAGCTGGTGGGTTGGGAGAAGCGGCTTGAGGGTGGCGGCGAAGTCGCCGGAGTGTGGGGGTGGCGCAAGGGGGTGAGCTCCACGGAAGCTCAGCGGCGGTGCGGGGAGAAAGAGGGGGCTCAGAGGAGAAAGCGATGGCGCAGGTGCGGGCGGTGGCAAGGGGTGGCATTGCCGGTGAGGGGGTCCCTTTTATAGGGCCGCGGTGGCGCGGAGGATCGAGGCGGGGCTCTGGTGGGGAAAGGATAAGGCCGGGAGCGGCGAGTGCGCGGGCAAGGCGGCCATTGGCCGGCGGCGCCATTGGGCAGAGGAGGCGGAGCTCCGGGTGGTCTTTGGCGGCGATTGGCCTTGGGCGGCGCGCGTCTGGGGCTTCCGGTCTGTCGGACGGGCAAGGCGGAAGGCTACCATGGGGGTTGGGCGAGCAGGCGGAGGCACAGGATGCCATGGTCGTGGCAGCTTTCCCGGCGGACGGGCGGAACGGGGTTGGCGGAGCAGAGCCGTGGCAGGTGGAAGGCGACCTGCGCGCGGCCGGCGGTTGGCTAGCCCTGCGCTCGCTCCGTCCTGTCGCAGGCGCGGGTTGGGCGCCGTGGCTCTTGTCCTATCGCTATCGCGCTGGTGATAGGGCGCCGGTGAGCTGCCGGTGGCCGGCGGCCACGCGGCGCGCGAGCGAACATGCTCGGGCGCGCGGGCGTCGAGGCTCCCTTCGGGCAGCAAGCCCGACCAGCTTTGGAGCGATCCTCCTCCGAATCTTTCAACACAACTTCCGAAACTCCCTTAAACAAACTTGTTCAACACTGATCGCTCTTCAAACTTTGTTTAAGGTGTCGGTTTTGATCGTGAGAGGATTCAAAGATATTTTACGCCAAAGTTAGCCAAAAATCTGGAATTCCAGACTTATGATTTAAGGCATCCGGGGTGAGTTGACTGGTTTACCTCACTTTGATCGGGATTTTGAACAAGTTCGGGTCTGATTTGGATCTGGGTCAGTGTGACAAAGTTGGAATACACTCGAAGTACTACAACTTTCATTAAGGCTCTGACTTGAGTTTAGATAGGGAAAACGGGAGATGAAAGCTTGCAAGATGAAGGAAAACTCGAATTCCATGACTTAAGAGATTTTCAGGGTCCTTTAGAAAAACCGGCTTTGGTTGCTGTTTTTGACTTCCTTCCACTCCGAATTAGTCAAACTGCCTTTAACAAAAGTTGTTGGAATTAAAAAGTTTTACAACTCTTATTTGGGAAGAACTTAAGTTTGTATACAAAATTTCAAGCTTTAATTCAAACTCCAAAAAGAGCTTCTTAGGTTTATAAAGATCATTTCACTTCTTAACTTAGTGATTTGATTTATCACTGGTTTATGGTTAAAAGTACTCAATTTAGGTAGAGTTGTTAATAATAGCAGGATGCTTGGATCAACTTCAACGGCAAATGGAGGCATGCCATCAAACTGATTATAATCATCTGATTGATCTATTTTATCCTCGACTCCCACGATTTTTCTTTTACCTAGAAGAACTATGTGGCACTTTGGCCCCCATGTCTCTTCTGGATTCCTCTTGGGTTTGCTACACATGTCCTTCACATAGAACACCTGATGCACATCATTAGCAAGTACGAATGGGTCATCACTGTATCCAGTCTTGCTCAGATCTACTATTGTCATTCCGTACTGATCTTTAGTTACGGCAGTTAGCTTCACCCAATTGCAAAGAAATAGAGGGATGTACAGCGGTCCGTATTCAAGTTCCCATATCTCCTGTATGAAACCATAATACGACTCCTTGCTATTATTTCTATCCATGGCATCTATGCGGACACCACTATTCTGGTTCGTGCTTTTCTGGTCCTGGACTCTCATGTAAAATGTGTAACCATTTATCTCATAGCCTTGGAATTTGACGATTGTGCTAGCAGGTCCCCTGGCTAACCAGGCAAGCTGTGGGTGAATCTCAGAGTTACCCATAAGTTGTTGGCGCAACCAGGAGGGAAAAGTTTCCATGTGATGACGGGTAAGCCAAGCATCGGATTTGGTCGGGTTTTTGGAAGCTACCATCTGCCTGTGCTGCTCGATATACGGAGACACAAAGGATGACTGTTGTACAACAGTGTAGTGTGCCTTGTCGAACAAATCAGTATCATTGCTCAAACTTGATTTCCTTCCAAGGGTGCCCATTCCTCGGAGCCTCCCCTCGTGGCGTGAAGTTGGAACCCCAATCGAGTCAAATGAATCAATAAAATCAACACAAAACTCGATCACCTCCTCTGTTCCATATCCCTTGGCGATGCTTCCTTATGGACGGGCACGATTAAGAACATAGTTTTTTAGGACTGCCATGAACCTCTCGAAAGGCCACATATTGTGCATGTATACAGGTCTGAGAATACCAATCTCTTTTACTAGGTGAACCAGTAAGTGCGTCATAATATTGAAGAAGGATGGTGGAAATAACAACTCAAAACTAACAAGACATTGCACCACATCGTTCTGTAGCTTTGATAGCTTGGATGGATCGATTGCCTTCTGTGAAATCGCATTGAGAAACGCGCATAGCTTTACGAGCGGCAACCGGACATTTTCTGGTAGAACACCCCTCAGTGCAACCGGAAGCAACTGGGTCATCAATATGTGGCAGTCATGAGCCTTGAGATTTGTAAACTTCTTTTGTTTCATATTTATTATTCCCTTTATATTCGAGGAGTACCCAGACGGGACCTTCATACTATTCAAGCATTCAAACATGCTATCCTTCTCTTCCTTGCTAAGAGTGTAACTGGCAGGACGTAAGTAGTGTTGTCCATTATCTCTCTTTTCCGGATGTAGGTCATCTCGTTGCCCCATGGCTTTCAGGTCCTGTCGTGCTTCCAATGTATCTTTTGAGGTTCCATAAACACCCATGAAGCCTAGCACGTTCACGCAAAGATTCTTCGTCAGGTGCATCACGTATATTGCGTTGCGAACCTCTAGGATTTCCCAATAAGATAGCTCCCAAAATATTGACTTTTTCTTCCACATGGGTGCATGTCTGTTATCGTTGTTCGGAACAGGTTGGCTACCAAGTCCCTTTCCAAAGACTACATTTACATCCTTCATCATCTCGAAGACACGCTTTCCATTACGGTGTGCAGGTTTCTTACAATGGTCTGGCGCCCCTTTGAAATGCATCCCGCTCTTTCTCAGCTAGTGGTGAGCAGGGAGAAATCGACGATGACCCATATAGACGACCTTCTTACAATGCTTCAAGTACATGCTGTCTGTGTCGTCTAAACAGTGGGTGCATGCCCAATATCCCTTATTTGCCTGTCCTGAAAGGTTACTCAATGCAGGCCAATCATTGATGGTTACAAACAACAATGCTCGTAGATTAAAGATCTCTTGTCTATCCTCATCCCACACACGTACACCTTCTTCCTTACAGAGCTGTAAAAGATCATCAACTAACGGCCTTAGGTACACGTCAATGTCGTTGCCGGGTTGTTTTGGGCCTTGGATAAGCGCCGGCATCATAATTAACTTCCGCTTCATGCACAGCCAAGGAGGAAGGTTGAACATACAAAGGGTCACAAGCCAAGTACTATGGCCACTACTCAACTCACTGAATGGATTGAATCCATCAGTACTTAAACCAAACCTTATGTTCCTTGCTTCACTTTCAAAGTCCGGGAATGTTCTATCAATTTATCTCCACTGTGCCCCATCTGTGGGGTGTCTCAGCATCTCATCTTCCTTACGGTCTTCTTTGTGCCATCGCATCAACTTAGCATTCGCCTTGTTCCTGAACAAGCGCTTCAAGCGTGGTATTATAGGGAAATACCACATCACCTTCGCGGGAACTCTCTTCTTGGGAGACTGCCCCTCAACATCACCAAGATCATCTCGCCTGATCTTATACCGCAGGGCTTCGCAGACGGGACAAGCATCCAATTTCTCGTATTCATCACCACGATAGAGGATACAGTCATTAGGGCATGCGTGTATCTTCTGAACATCCAATCCGAGAGGGCAAATAATCTGTTTAGCTTCATATGTTGTGGACGGTAATTCATTATTCTCGGGGAGAATCTTCTTGATAATGTTCAACATCCCCTGAAATGCCTTATCGGACACACCATTTTTTGCCTTCCATTGCACAAATTCTAGTGTCGTACCTAGTTTTTTATGGTCCTGCTGGCAACCTGGGTACAACATTTTTTGGTGATCATCTATCATGCACTGCAACTTTGCTGCTTCCTTCTCAGTTTCGCAATCTCTGTATGCATCTCGTATCACCTGACCAAGGTCATAAGTAGGGCTATTTTCTGCAAACTCATCTTCATCAGCCTCGCCCATTGTAGTACCTGCAAAAGCTTGGCCTACAACCCAGTCCGGAATGGTGTCATCTTCCTCCTCCTCCTCGCCATCTTCCATTATGACCCCTAGTTCACCGTGCTTGGTCCAAACCAAATAGTTAGGCATGAAACCGTATTTAAACAAGTGGCTGTGAATAGTCCCCCAGAAATCCTTTGAATACTCCTTCTTGTTATTGCATTGGAAGCATGGACAACATACGAACCCATTCTCTGAATTGTTCGCTTTGGCCACTTCGAGAAAATAATGCAAGCCATCAATAAACGCCTTGCTCTGCCTGTCTGCATTATACATCCATTGCCGGTCCATCTGCATCGTATTACGCATGAAAATGGATTACACTTGACAATGGATTACGCGTGAAAATCAATTAAAGATCCAAACAACATGGTACAATACAACAACATGAAGATCCAAATACACATATTTAAATTAAAGTCCCAAACAACATGATACAATACAACAAGCCATCCACTGGTTATTATCTAGGAGGACTTTAAACATCCTTGGACGGTGAAGACGAAGGTTCCGCTGACCCAACCTCATCCTTAGGTTTCTTTGTGCCGCCTAAAACGGTAGTACTAAGTGGACGTGAAACACCCGGGACTAAGGGTGGAGCATAACGACCACCAAAAAGAGGTTCCTGACCCGCGGCAACAGCTTCTTCATGACATTGCTGCAAATAACGAAGCATTGCTTTTTCCAGCGCGCTCTTTTTCTTCGGCTTATGCTGAGGGCCAACTATGATTTTCCCCTTGCCGAAATAGGAACCACGATCGCCCCCACCATCGCCACTTCCTCCAGTAGCAGAAGCCATCTATGTACAAAAATTATTACCTTAACACTGCATAAGTTGTTGAACTTGAAGACCGTGATCATCTCGCGAGCATGTCCTCAACTGGGCGGCACCGCACTTCATCATGAAAGAGGTTAGATGCTACGGAAAAGGGGACACGGTCACGATGTCCGTATCCACTCTTTCTCGTAGAATCGAACCTCCTTCTTGACATACGTTGCTGCTCGGCGGAGAACATCCTATGCGAGATGACCACGGTATGCAAGTTCAACAAGTATGGATTTGAAAAACCTTATTGAATTTGATAAGTTCAACAAGTAGCAGAAGTCATCTATGTACAAAAATTGTTTCCTTACCACTGCAGAAGTTGTTGAACTTGAAGACCGGGATCATCTCGCGAGCATGTTCTCAATTGGGCGGCACCGCACTTCGTCATGAAAAAGGTTAGATGCTACGGAAAAGGGGACACGGTCACGATGTCCGTATCCACTCTTTCTCGTAGAATCGAACCTCCTTCTTGACATACGTTGCTGCTCGGCGGAGAACATCATCGCAGAGATGAACACGGTATGCAAGTTCAACAAGTATGGATTTGAAAAACCATATTGAATTTGATAACATAAACTGTCTAGACAAGGTAGCATCATTCTTAAACCACTGCAATAATGCATACTATATATATGACACATCAATCTCCCTCACATTCTAGCTCAAAATACCTCTCCATTTTCTACTTCATCATCACATTCTAGCAAATAATCTTTCCATCTCCAAAGCATAAATCAAAGCACAACACGAGGATGAAGTAGCAAACCTTCACAACACTTGTGTTAGCCGAGTGAAATTCCCACAAAAATGAGGGAAAAAACTTCAGGCAGCACCTCCCTTGCTTCGGCACCACCGGAGAGTAGGTGAAGCTCAGCTCTCTCTGTCAATGTGCTGGACTGGCTCGGGCTGGAGGAGGAAGAAATTCCTCTGTCTTGGCCATATATAATGGGGATGAGTTTTTATCCCGGTTAAAAACTCCAACCGAGACAAAAAGGAACACCTTTTGTCCCGGTTGAAGGTTTAGTCCCGGTTGGAAGCTCCAACCAGGACAAAAGGGACACCCTTTTATCCCGGTTCGAAGCTCCAACCGGGACTAAACTTTTTATCCCGGTTGGAGCCTCCAACCCTTTTATCCCGGTTGGAGCCTCCAACCGGGATAAAATGGTGCCGCCACCGACACCCCCCAGCTAGCCGTTGCAACCGGGACTAAAGGGGGGCCTTTAGTCCCGGTTGCAATTACCAACCGGGACTAACTCTCCCCTCCATTTTTGCCTACCTTGGCGCACCCCCTTTTGTCCCGGGCCAACTTTAAACCGGGATAAAAGGGGGCGCATCGAAAGCCAATTCTCTACTAGTGTAGCGCTGCTGCTAGAAAGCTAAAGGCCTCCCGAGCAATCTATCTGGTTTGATCACAACGTAGTAGGGACAGGCCTTTATCTATCCAGCAATAGTATCCGCAAAGTGATCTTACTTTGAGTCTGATTGGGTCGAGATCCACGAATACTAGCCGGTGCGTATTAGGCCATCCAGTGACACACGGAGAGTTTGACGAACGCACGTTTGTTAGTTTGGAGCTGTAGAACAGCCGTTGTAGGATGTGGGTTGTGAAAAAGTTGCTGTGAGTTGGGAGTTATGAGAAAACTTAAAACCGTTTGGTTGAAATAGCTGTGAAAATTGTAGATTTTGTAAGAAATGTCTATAATACTCTTGAAAACCTTAAGTTCACCGAATCACGTGTAAATGATCATTTAGAAAAGGAAATTTAATTTATTTAAGTTTTGCATCCACCATTAACGCTTTTAAAACAGGCTATCCTGATTTTCTTTTCTCTTTTCTCTTTCTTTCTATTTATTTTTCTCTTCCCATTAATTTTTCCTTTATTATTTCTCTTTCTTTCCACCATTCTTATCCTCATCATGTATCTACACTCTCTCGTTCTTTCTCTCCTGGTTTCTTTCTCATCTCTCTGACTCTCTCGTGGTCCACCCCGCCCCGATGCAAAGCCCCGCCGGCAGCCGCGCCTGCTATGCGCCCTGGTCTAGCTGCTGCCACCGCCGGCTGGCGCAAAGGTGCGCGTGCCAGGCAGCCGCAGGCTCACACCCACCCTCCGCCGACTCCGCCTGGCTGCTTGACTTCGTCCCGCGCGCCGCCGGCAACGCCCCCACGAGCTACCACCGGAATATGATGTCCAACGCACTGCCTTGGGACGTGCGTGTCCTCTCGCGCCAGAGAGAAGAGAAGCAGGCGGACTGACGGGCACCGCCAGAGGAGCCTGCCTTGCCCTGGCAGCAGAAGCTCCGCCGGTCACCTGTTGCGTCCCCACCAAGATGCGTGTGGGTCGGGCGCGACCAGAACTGCCGCTGGGAGGAGAGGATGGGGCTAGAGAGGGCGGCCGCCAGAATGAGGAGGGCAGCCCCTGGCGACCAAGCACGGGGAAGAGGCTGCGCCGCCGGCCGTACCTGCTACTCGTTCGCCTGGGAGGAGGAGGGCGGAGGGAGGTGGCCACCCCTTCCCTTCTGCTCGTGCTCGCCGGCCGGGGCGGCCCGTCCCCGCACCCGCCGACCGCCACTGCCCCTTCCCTGTGCTTGCGCTTACCGGCCAGGAGGGGTGCCATCGAAGGAGAAGAGGGGCCCATCCCCACGCCCGCCAGCCACCGCCGCCCCTTCCCTCCTGCTCATGCTCGCCGGTTGGGGCGGCCAATCCCCGCGCCTGCCGGCCGCCACCACCCCTTCCCTGCGCTCGTGCTTGCCGGTCGTGGCAGCTCATTTGTTGTCGCGGGTGGGAGGGGAGGGAGGAATCGAAAGGAAAAGAATGAACCAGTATCATAACGAATGGCAGGTAGGTACCCATCCCACAGCCAGCCATGTGACGATTGCTAGTTTGCTACTGGAGGGCCCCAATTCATGGTTAATGATCTGATGGGCTGAGGCCTAGCTAAAGGTGATCGACGCAACTAACGGAAATCCAAGCCCAACCCTAGCTCAAGCTCGGAATCAAAGGTGGAGACACCAAAAGAAGAATCTCCGATGGATTGTTTTTTGAGGCGAATCTCCGTTTGCACTCCCATAAATACGTTGGTTGACCTTGTGCTCGGTGGCACTGCCGATGGATCGATCCGGATCCTGAATAGTTTTGCGCAAATAGCTAGTTGTGCCATTTCTTAAGGCCCCGTTTGGATACACAGTGCTAAACTTTAGCATAACCATTTTCATTAGCACACCCAAGGGGTGCTAAACCGGTCAACTTGTGCTAAAAGTGGTCCCTAACTCCTCCTTTTACCCGGTTGCCCTCGCTATCTCTCTCCTCCCTACCGCTTGCCCTCGCTCTCTCTCCTTCCTCCCGCAGCATCTCCCTCCTGCAGCTTCCCTTCCGCCGCCGCCATCTCCTTCTACCACGCAATACTCCAGCCGCCATCCCCATCCCGCCCGTCCTCCCCTCCAATCCTTCCTTCTCTCTAGTCCTCCATGTAGCGTCGGCCATCCCCTACCTTCCGCCGCCGCCTTCACCTCTCGCCCGCCCTTCCCTCCCGCCACCATTCCCGCTGGAAGCTCCTTCCCCTCCCGGCACCTTCCCCTCCCGGTCGTCTAGCCTTACTGCTGCCCGCAGATCCTCCTCTCCCCGTTCGTAGGTCCTCATCTCGGCGCCCACACATCCACCTCTCCCCGCCCGCAGATCTCGTTCCTTTTATCCCCACGCCACCCCCTAGATCCACGAGTTGCTCACCGCCAGTAGTCCGCCGCCGTGCCCCCAAACTACCCCCGGTTGCTCATAGACAGCCACGACGATGATGGATTCGAGGACTTGTTCCCCCAGGCCGATCCACAATCCCCCCCTCCCCGGCGGCTTCGATTTCTTCTCTTAGTCCGAATCTTCCCTTCCTTCCCATCAGGGCATTGAAGCCCTAGACCTAAACTCCCAGGCTGAGGAGTTCCCCGACCTCAGCAGCTACTCCGAATTCCTTCGGGGAGATGGAGTTCCCCGGAGCCGCGCAAGCCGTACCCTTGGCTTACGCATGCCTCGCAATGGGGGTTCAGGTGGTGGCAGTACCAGAGGAGGTGGTGGCAGGAGAGGATTTGGAGGAGCTGGTGGCAGCAAAGGAGCCAGCAGCAGCAAAGGGGCTGGCAGCAGAGGGGGTGGAGGGCATGCAACAAGGTCCTTGTTTACAGGATCCTTCCCCGATGGTGGTTTCGGCAGCGGAGTTCGTTGCGAAGGATGTGCCAGTGGCCGAGCATTTCATCCAGGACCAACAAGTGAAGCAGAGGCTTGTCAGGGAGACGATGTGTATGGAAGTTATATTCCCGGACTCCAAGGTACTATGTTCGAGCCTTCCTTTTTTGTACAGTTCATAACCATATGTGATTATATCTTCAGAAACCATATGTGATCTTGTTCTGGTGTATCATGTTTGGTCATGTTGTGAGTAATGCCTTGAACTAGTATGCATGCAGTAATCAATTATTTTGATGTGTGCTATGAGTTCAGCATTGTGTGATCATAACTTGTCATAAGCACTGCTGTCTTAGAAACATTAGATTGTGGTACTTTCTGATTTTATCCAATATGTATATGCTATCTTAGAAATATTTTTTTGTTAATATGCACTAGATAAAAGTGACAAAGCACAATGGTCAAAAAGAAATACTAGGCTATTCCGTGATTTGTGGGTAGAGCAAATTAGAGCAGGAAACTGTCACAAAGGCACAATGTCTAGAAGAGGATACAAGATACTTGCTGAAAAATATTACATGGCCACTGGTTTGAAGCATGACTCGACACAGTTGAGGAACAGGAGTCATCAATTGAAAAAGAAGTATTCCTTCTGAAGAAGCCTACAAAAGGAAACTGGACTGGGCAGAAATGCTGATGGAACAGTTTTTGCCCCAGAATGGTGATGGGAACAAAACACAAAGGTGAGAGGCATATGATTCATTTCCATCAACATAACAACCACTTTACTTACAGGGTTTACTTATATAACTTGGAATTGTATTTGATTTGCAGGGCAAACCAGATTTGAGAAAGTTACAGAACGGTGCTCCTGAGTACCTTGATCAACTTGAAGAAATGTTCCATGATGTTGTAGTTGATGGTAGCACATCATTTATTCCTGGAGTTGAAGAGGAAGAGGAACAAGATGGTCAAGATGCTGAAGATGGAGAAGATGGAGAAGACTTTGATGCTGACTATGACCAAGATGGGTCCTTCTATGACAACCCACTGAGCTCTAACAGCAGGAAGAGGTCCAATGGTAGCACAAGGTCCACTGCTAGTAGTCCAGGGAAAAAATCAAGAAGCCCAATGGTGAATGTGGTGACCAATTACTTTACTAGGATGACTCATAAGGATGATATGACTCATAACATATTCAAGAATGTTGGAATAGAATTGTTAAATTTACCGCAGAGAAAAGACAGAAGATAAACAACAATGCAGTGGTAGACGCAGTTAAGAAGTGCTAGAAGTTAGCTCTAGAATGTGATGCAAGTCATGACAGTGCAGAAATGTTTGCATGTTATGATATCTGTGAGGACCAAATTGCTTATGAATTCTTCTTCCGCTACCATGTGCTGAAGCTAGGATGGCATTCTTGAAGAGATGGTGCCAGAATAAGAATCTAGTCTAAGATGTTAGTTGGTTCAATAATATGTTAGTTGGTGTCTGTTTGTTAGTCTAGGATGCTACCATGTGTCTGTTTGTTAGTCTACAACATGTTTAGGATGTCTTGCACATTATTTCATCAGCTTCATGACTTGTTGGTTGAGTCGTATAGTTTGAGGGCAATTAGAAAAATGTCAAAGATGGAGGCTTTAGGAATGTTCCTATGGATAAATGGTCCGTCCCAGTCAGTTAGACAAGTTGAGGATCGGTTTGTAAGGTCATTGGAAACAATAAGCCGCACATTCGATAGTGTTTTGTCCAGTGTTCTAAAGCTAGCTAGAGCTAGCAATAGACATTATTAGGTCAAAGGACCCTCAATTTAAGACCATGCACCAGAGATTGAAAAAACCTCGGTATGCTCCATACTTCAACAATTGTATAGGAGCTATAGATGAGACTCATGTACCAGTTGTGGTGCCAAATGATAAGTTGGTTCAGCATATGGGTAGACATGGATATCCTACACAAAATGTGCTTGCTATTCGTGACTTCAACATGAGGTTCACATTTGTTGTTAGTGGATGGCCTGGAACAGTACACGATGTGCGAGTGTTCAATGATGCCATAAAAAAATATGGTGACAAGTATCCACACCCTCCTCCAGGTAAATTACTTTGGCTACAAAATTATGTAAGCATGTACCAATATGTTGTCAACTTCATTTACCTTACAATATTCTCTTCGGCAAGTTTTATCTAGTAGACTCGGGGTATCCTAACCGTCCGAGGTACCTTGCACCATACAAGGATACGAAGTATCATCTTCCTGAGTTCCGTAGTGGCCCAATTCCAAAAGGTATGAAAGAGACATTTAATTACGCGCATTCGTCCCTTAGAAATGTTATTGAGAGGTCGTTTGGAGTTTTGAAGATGATTGGAGGATTTTATTGGGCATTCCAAGTTTTCCAATGCAAAAGCAAAGCAAAACAATAGTAGCATTTATGGCACTTCACAATTTCATTAGAGAGAACGATATTACCGATAGGGCCTTTCATATGTGCGATCGTGATGAAAATTTTATTCCTATGGCCGAAGCATCAAGCTCTGAAGGACATGCGGGAAATACCCAAGCATCGAACGAAGATAAAAATATGAATGATTTTCGTGATGAAATAGCTTATGCTTTGTACAATAGACAAGTTGATTTTTTGTATAGTTGAGTTGTAATGACATTGACAATGGACTATGCTTATTCTGTTGTTTAATGTTTATTGGACATTGCAAATAATTGTAATGTATTTCTCATTCACTTATTTGGAATAGAGCTGGCCAAATGAGAGGAAAAAAAGGCCGGCAAAACACCCAGAGCAGGTGTTGCACACCAGCAACCGGTACTTTTCTTGGCGCCAAACACCCGCGTAGGAGCTGTGCACCAGCAAAAGGGAGGGGTCCTGCAGGGGTAGTTAAGAGGAGTAAATGGAGGGTAAAGTTGATATTTTTCCTTTAAGATGCTAAAGATTAGCACCCCATCCAAACAGCCCTATGCTAAATTTTAGCATCTGTTATTTGAGGGTGCTAAAGTTTAGGCCTTGTTTAGTTGCCCGATTTTGGACAACCAAAATCACTACGCGAGCACTGTAGCATACTGTAGCGTTTCGTTTGTATTTGTGAATTATTGTCCAAATATTTACTAATTAGGCTCAAAAGATTCGTCTCGCAAAGTACAACCAAACTGTGCAATTAGTTTTTGATTTCGTCTACATTCAGTACTCCATGCATGTATCGCAAGTTTGATGTGATGGGGAATCTTCTTTTTGCATAATGCCAAAGTTGGAATTTTGGAGGAACTAAACAGACCCTTAGTATAATGCTAAACTTTAGCACTTGCTATTCAAATAGGGCTTAAGTATGGCGAGTGCCCTTGTAGCAATTTTTTAGCATCTTTCTTCGAGCGAACGCAGCTGATCAGTGAGTGCTTCAGGTATCACCTGTATATATGCATACAAGTAGAGAGCGCCACCAGATGGTAGCTCTGCTCAACAAGTCACCCACCGCCCGCATTCTTTATAGCGGCACCCCAGTTTGAATATGTCAAGAATGGTAGGACGACTTATCTATCGTGCCTGGTCACGACGATGCATCGAACATCATGTGGTGACTGGTGACAATATCTGCAGATAGTTAAAGCCATATCGTCTGAATTTTAATTTCTTTGGAATCGAGAACAACGGGGAGTGCTCCCGTCCCCGAGTGTGTTACATCCTTGGAACCCAGCAGGCAGACTCAGGTCGATAAGTTGGCGTAGTTCTTCATGTGACGTTGTGTACTGCGCTACAACTAGAAAGCTTTGCGCACAAGCATGACAGTATGCAACTCGGTCGATCAGCTAGGCCTCGATCGATGACGACGGATCATCGGAGCCTTGAAATCGCAGGAGAGTCGACGAGGTACCTGGTGGTTGGGACCCGCGACCGTGTCGCCGGGATCCTCTCCGCGTGGACCGATCGGTTCGCATTCACACCCCACCGTATCACCGGCGTTTCCTTCACCATTAGGCATGGCGTGTGCTCGCCAGTCAACAAAGCAGCGCGGAGCGCGAGACTTGACGGGAGAGACAGGGACGGAAAACCGATCAAGATGACCAGTCACCGAGGCAGAAAAGGTTTCTTTTTTTCTCTAATAAGGGCAAGGAAGAAAGATATTTTTGGCAGGTGTTGGGCGAACCGATACAATATACGGACAGTATGCAATAACCACGAAGAAGGGAAAAGCGCCCCCCGCGCGGGGCAGACGATCGATGGAGGAAAGGGAACACCACGCGCGGCACGGACCGAGTCAGCAGCGGCGTGCTTCGGCCTGGACGAGGCCACTGCCGGTGCCGGATGCCGCGACGTGCGTGCTCGTTTGGGAAGTGGGCGAGATAAGGACACCGCGGCAGGCGCAGGTGACTAGTAGCTACAGTACCTAGTACTACTTCCTGCGGCGCTGCCGAGGACCGTGCTGCCTGCAGTTGGTTTGTACCCACCGCCACGACCGGACACACGCTACGTGCCGGGGTTGAAGGATCGGGGCGATCGGCGGTGAGTAACACGATGGTTTCACGTCGGATTAAGTAATTACTGCCACAGCTCCTTTCCGCTAGGCACAAGTAGGCAAGGCAGCCCGTACGTCAGCCCCGTCGCGATGCAGCTACGCGACACGCACGGTCTGCGAGCCCTAGGGGGGATTTACCGTCCGTGTTGCCAGAGACAGGAGAGCACTAGGTCTAGTCTAGGAGCATGCAAGTGACGATGGCCACTAGGTTTCTCTCTGTGGCCATGTTTACTTCCCTCCAAACTTTCAACTTTGACACTATGCAAAAAGAAGATTCCCCATCACATCAAACTTGCGGTACATGCATGAAGTACTAAATGTAGACAAAATCAAAAACTAATTGCACAGTTTCATTGTACTTTGCGAGACGAATCTTTTGAGCCTAATTAGTCAATATTTGGACAATAATTCACAAATATAAACGAAACGCTACAGTTGCGCATTTATGATAAAATGTCAATTTTGCCTATCCCAAATTGGGAAGTAAACAAGGCCTGTCTTTTGCCGCATTGCCTAGACGATGGAACTTAGCATCCTTGTCAGTTGTCACCCCGATCAGACAGAGCGCACCGATTCTGCAGACGCCTGTTCGATCGATCGATCGGCAGGGTACTTATTACGTGATCGGATGGTGAGATTGTTTTTGGGAAAAAAAAAGGAAGTTGATGGAGATTACGTACATGATAGCGGAGCTCTGTATGCAGTATGCGTCCGTATCGACGACCACCTCATGCATCGACGGGGGCCCAATCATGGAGCGGCTGCCTTGCATCAGCAACAATGGTCTATATCGAAACGTCCCGTTCCGCCGAATTGATCAATTCGGACGTGTAGGCGCGTCACTGGTTACTTCCCGAGCACACGAAAGGATATGTATGCCCGAAGCACAAAACAAAAACAAAAAAGAAGAAGCATATTCTGTTCTTTAATCGGTGCAGGTGTCAGGCGTGCTTCGTGGCCGCTCTTATCCAAACACCTGCGATTGGGTCTCTTCCGATACAAGTTCTATCATATCCCGGCGTGGCCTCGCCTTTTTTGCAAAAGGCGATCATCTCTTGGCTTGGATGGATGGCGACGTCGAATCAGAGGAGCTTAAAGTATCAACAAAAAATCCAGAGGAGCTTAAAGTATCAACAAAAAATTCAGAGGAGCTTAGCTATAAATCGATACAAGATGTAATCAGAGGAGTTCCTTTATTTTAGCATTGCGTTCGTCAGCTCGCGTACCCGCAACGAGAACGATTCCACAGGCGAGTATATGCCGTGCAGCTTCCCGTCGGGTCCCAGGCGAGTACTCCGACTCCGCACTTGTTTATCGGCAGCGTGCCGTCGTTGATGCAGGGGCGGTTGACTTTATTTACCAGCTCCGACCTGACGCTAATGACGTTGACGCGGCACCATCAGTCCGTCCCAGATGGAGTGAAAGTGAGCGGCACCTCAGAACTCACGGACACAGGCAAAGCGTAAGAGCTCTCTCCCCGTGCCAGCTTGGCAGCTTGCCCTGCTTTGCTAGATCCTTCGGCCGGCGGTCGCTCTGCTCTGCGGTGCACCGGCGTGCAGTTTCAGGAAAACTGGAAGAGGTTGCCCTGCTCCGTCCGGTCAACCTCACGCCTGAGCACGTCGACCCCACATGCGCGGTGCGAGGCCGACCGGTCCATGCATGTCCGGGGATTTTGGTTTGTCCCTTTCATTCAAGCAAGCGGATGGCGGGAGGGCGACGACGGCGAGATGAGGGCCGTGCATATCTGTCCACAAAAGACGAACAGCCTTCGGTAGAAAGACAGGTGCCCGTGGCGCCGTGGATGAGATCAGAATCGGATGAAACGGACCGAGCTAGGCTTGCATCAACATCAGGCGTGTCATGACAATGGCGAAGGCGGCAGGACCTCTGACCTGACCCGGCACCGGCAGCCTGAGATGGTGGCCACTTGCCAGACGCCCAGACAGGCCAGTAGCCACTGGGCACCTCCTAACACTGGGAAGAGCAGGGGGGTTGTTTTATCCTGTAAACGCCACTGAGATGGTGCCAACGGGACCTTCCCTGGATTTACCAAAACCAGAGTGAGGCCATGTTTAGTTACTCCCAACTCCCAACTTTGACACTATGCAAAAAGAAGATTCCCCATCACATCAAACTTGCGGTACATGCATGGAGTACTAAATGTAGATGAAATTAAAAACTAATTGCACAGTTTTGTTGTACTTTGCGAGACGAATCTTTTGAGCCTAATTAGTCAATATTTGGACAATAATTCACAAATACAAACGAAACGCTACAGTGTGCTACAGTGCTGTAACAGTAATTTGGCACCTCCCAAATTCCCTAACTAAACAAGGCCTGACAACAGCCAAAACAGTGGCCAATCTCCTCGTCTAGCCTCCGGACCAAATCCGCCGAGGTCCCAACTCCGAAGAGGCCAAGACGGCAAGACCTGGTTGCTTCTTCCCAAAAGGGCAGTGCGGCAGCGCCAGCGCATCAAGCGGATTGCCGGGCAGCCCTTCTATTTTCTCGCTGTAGTTGCCACTTGCCAGCAGCTCGGCACTAAAACGTGCCGCGACTACGGAACCCTTCCGCTCTCCTCCTCGAGTCGTCGACCGCGTGTAGAACGGGCCCGGTCCATCCTGGCCGTCGCACCACCAACCCAACGCACACCCTCTGCTCGCCTCCTCGTCCTCCTCGGTGGCTCGGTCTCCCCTCTCCCAGCCTCCCGTCTTCGCCTCGCGCGCTCGCGTCACGTCTCACGAGCCAGTAGCCACCCCCAGAAGGAAGGAACCGTTCCCGTTCTGCTCCGGCCCGGTAAGAGAAAGGGGAGGACAGACGGAGGCGTTGCTTTTCGCTCTAGCCGCGGTCGGTCGCTGGGAGGCGGGCCCAAGGCGACCCGGCCCCGCGCGTCAGGCGCGTACAGGTGGGCGTACCGGGGCGGGCGGCGCACGCTGAGGCGAGACGAGGGGAAAGCATCCACTGCTCCGGCCGGTCTCGCTCCCCTCAACTCTTAAATAAACGCCCGCCTCCTGGCCTCCTCTCTCTGACCTTCCCTTTTCTGTCTCTCCATTCTTCCCTTGCTTTTGCCAACCAGAAGCATCGAGCCATCCGGGCATCTTCAACCCCCTCTGCTAGTCTGATCCCTCCCCACCTCCAAACAGCATCCCCGCACGCGTGCCGACTGCCGAGCAAGGCAGGGAGGCCAGCAGCTTATTGATCGCCGATCAGCAGGGTGACGCACCGGCCGGCGAGACGCACGCGCGCGCGCGGGGGGGCGGTGGGACGGCAGAGATGGCGGGGCGACCGCCGGTCTCCGAGCGGCGGCTCGTGGCGGTGCTGCCTCTGCTGCTGCTTCTCGCGGTGACCGCGGCGGCGGGCGAGCGGCGGGGCCTGGCGCGGGTGGAGGGCCCGCCGGCGCGGCACCGCCACGCGTACGCCGCGATGATGTACATGGGCACGCCGCGGGACTACGAGTTCTACGTCGCCGTGCGGGTCATGATGCGCTCCCTCACCCGGGTACGCGCCGACGCCGACCGCGTCCTCATCGCCTCCTCCGACGTGCCCCGCGACTGGGTCCGCGCAATGTGAGTACCGCCTCCTTCTTCCGCCCCGCAGCGTCACTGGCTTGGAGAGTTGGACTCCTCCCCCCCCCCCCCCCCCCTGCTTAATGAGCCACCTATAATCCAGCTCTCAAGCCATTCCTAGAGGGGGGAGAAATATCCAGGCAATTGCTAGTGGTAATTTATTTATTTATTAAGCAGTGCAAGCCGCGTCTCGGTGCCGTAGAAACTGGAAACTGAAGGCGAAGACTAGGAGGGGTGTTTCGGGTACTTGGGAGCACGATGATTTGCAGGCTGGGGAAGTGGGGCAGGGCCCACCTGCAGAGAGGAAGCTTCTCCTGGCTGCCTTTGTTTTTTCGTGTCTTTTGGGGTAACTTCAGCGATTCCAAATTTTGCGGTACCATTAGTAATTGCTACAAGTCTTCAGAATATGCTGCCATGGGTGCACTGGCTCTGAAGCCTTGAGCCCTTGACTATTGGCTTCCTGGATCTGGTTCCAACCTGTACCTGTTGATTGCCGGCTGTCCAATTAGCACTGGTCAACTTTCCTCATTCTTCTTAAGAAAACAGTGATTGCACAGTGGATTTTTAGCAAAATATAAACGTTTCTGGTAGTTTGTCTGACCAGGTTCGTACTATGCCTTTATTGGCGGTTTCAAAGTCAACCACAAATGATTAATTTGAATCGGTGACATTTCCCTCCCAGTTATGGCTTGATCATTTCAAAATGGTCAACAAAACTTTTCTGTACCTGTTTTACTTCCGGCGGAAATAACTGTTTCAATGCTCCAGTAGTTTTTACTGCTAAACGGAAATGAAATGCTGCGCATACTGACGATACATTGGAACATATGCAGGACAGAGGAGGATGGTATGAGGGTGGTGATAGTGGAGAACCTCAGGAATCCTTATGAGAGCAACCTAGGAGGGATCAACAGGAGGTTCAAGCTGACACTGAACAAGCTTTACGCATGGACTCTGGTCGACTATGAGCGTGTCGTCATGATTGATTCCGACAACATCTTCCTCCAGAACACAGATGAGCTATTCCAATGTGGGCAGTTCTGCGCTGTTTTCATCAACCCATGCTACTTCCACACTGGCCTTTTTGTGCTCCAGGTACGACCGAACATTTGTTGTTCCACCTTCACCAGTCCAATATGACCAAAAATCGTCTGGGCTTGTTGGCTTAGCTATGTCACTCGAGATGCTCTTTAGTCTAGTAACAGTGCGAATCCTAAATTGAACTGATCTCCCTGTATAGACTGCTGTGTTAATAATGGCATGAATTAGTCATTGCCAGTTGAACTGGAACAATAGATTTGAATATGCATTGACACTCCCAAAATGAAGTAAAATCTTCTGTTTGTACGAATGATCTGTAGACAATGCCAACCATCCATAAACTGATTTGTGTTAAATTTACTCACCTGAGACATGTTGTACTCAGACATATGTAATGGCCAAGTAGACTAACATGGGATTGTTTTTCAATCTGCAGCCTTCTATGGATGTGTTCAAGGGCATGCTTCATGACCTTGAGGTAGGCCGTGAAAACTCTGATGGTGCCGACCAAGGCTTTCTGGTTGGATGCTACCCAGACTTGCTCGACAAACCAATGTTTCACCCTCCTGAGAACGGCACAAAGCTCAACGGGACCTATCGCCTTCCTCTCGGCTATCAAATGGATGCATCTTACTACTGTGAGTGCCACAGCTACATACCTTCAATACCAATACACCTGCGTATGGCTATTGCTTCTTAAGATTTAACCTCCCTTCTGATGGAACATTGCAGATCTCAAGCTGCATTGGCATGTCCCGTGTGGGCCAAACAGTGTGATCACATTCCCCAGCGCCCCTTGGTTCAAACCTTGGTACTGGTGGTCCTGGCCAATCTTGCCACTGGGCCTTTCCTGGCACAAGCAGCGCTGGGATGATCTTGGGTAAGTCAATTAAAACAACATAGAAGCAAATTATGTACTTGAGCAGACAGAAAATTTGTTTGCTGTTCTGTCCACTTAATGTTTACATGCTTACATTCCACAGGTATGCTGCTGAAATGCCAGTGATTCTGATGGAGGTTTTAATGTACATAGTGATCATAGCAGTCACTAGATTGGCAAGGCCAGGGATGACAAAACTGTGCTATAACCGGCGGCCTGAGAAGCAAAATGCCCTGGTGCAGTGGCTGATCAAGATGGCTGTGATTGTGGCTATGGTGGCTGCATATTCCATTCCTTTCTTTGTGATCCCACGCACAGTTCACCCGATCATGGGCTGGTCCATCTACCTATTTGGCGCACTCGCCCTTTCAGTGGTCGTGATCAATGCTTTTCTGCTGCCGCCACTTGACGTTCTTACGACCTGGCTCGCGATTGTTGGCATGCTCTTCGTTATGGCATTCCCATGGTATCACGATGGTATTGTGAGGGTTCTGGCAATCTTTGGGTACGCGTTCTGCTCTGCGCCATTCTTGTGGGCATCCCTGGTGAGGATGATGGACTCAGTGCAGACGATGCTCGAGAGGGATCCATTATTCCCCCGGCTTGGTGAACCAGCACAGGAGATTGAATTCAGCAAGCTTTACTGATTCTTTTATGCACAGATTTCAGATGCTTCATCACCACATGGACAGCTGATTCAGATCGGTTAATTCTTGATTCATTCTGACAGTTTTCGCTCAGGCATTCTAATGTGTTGATAGTAATGTATAGACATTGCCTGCAGCAACCATGATTGATGCAGATTCAGGAAAGATAGGTCAGCTGTACTGAATTGAAAAAAAAATAGCATATTTGCTGCATGGAATGGGTGTGGGGATTGTTGCGAAGTACCTCGTGACTTGCTGAATTGGATGATCCGAACTATGCCTGAACATATTTTTTCCAGTCTCTGATGGAAACTACGTAAATATGCATTCTTATAAATAGGCAAAGAGCTATATAAGGCCTACAGGGTTGCGGTGTTTCACAAATTTGCACAACTGAACTAAAATCATAAACAAATGTATGAGAAAGAAGAAGGCTAGGTAGGAAAACCCAGAAAAAAATGATCACGAATTCAGCACTGAATATGTTATTAGTCAATTTGCATTTTTGTTTTGGGCCCATACTCAATTTGCAGTCTGGATAACATTGAAAAATAACTTGTAATTTTGGCACAGTACAATCAGAGCATCTCGAATAATCATTTATGCATAGCACACCCGATGATGATGTGGTATAGAAATTGAAGTTGCTGCCAATTTCCCCTTGATTGTTCTAGGTGTAAAACCAAAACATAATAAGTCACTGAGACAACATCACAACAAAGTGTTTCTTGTCAATTATATATATTGGATATGTTGTCTACAGTTGGAGAAAGTACAAGACATGCCTTCCTAAATTTCAGCATCCCGCCTAGAGTGAGCTATTAAATTGTCCTGTAATTCTTGTTGCCTGGGAAGAACAATCTGAGCCCCTTGACCTGATGACTTGAAATATCTCGCCAATATCATCTACACCAAAGTAATCAGTTTTTAAAATTAGCCAGAAGCAACCGGTCATGCGTAAATTAGTAGAAACATATAATACACAGTACCACAGCAGCATACGCATCAGATTTGACATAGCGTGCAGACTTTTTGACACCCCTGGAAAATGAGGTTCATACTCAGACAAGATTCTCAGTGATTCTCAAATTAACACATCAATATATCATCTGAGAGCCGGCGGTGTGCAGTAGAAAATGTTGTATTCCCAAATCTAAAGATTCTACATTGGTCGAATGAAGCAGGACTAGATACTTAAATGGTTCAGCTAGGTGTTGCAGCAACAGTGACATGGCAAACTGTCAAATGGTCGCCAATATAAGACTCACCTGGAGATCATGTAATCAAGAGCATCAATCGAAGTTCCATGTTCGTCCTGCAGATATACCCTCAAGCCCCTGCGCGGTGAAAACAAATCCACTGAGCCACTCAGCAATCGCTAGAACACACATTGAAGCAATCAAAGAACTCGCAGTTCTGAACATTTGGGAAATTTAACTACTGACGGTGCTGCAAGCCTGCAACACGCGCACAAAGCTCCTAGCTTAGCTCACCAAAAACACCGTCCACTAAATTTTGGAAGTGCAAGGAAGCAACAAACCTCTCGGCCGCTTGGACGGCGAGCCTCCCGACAACGCTCCGCACCTTGTTGGACTGCGGCGTCTCCCTCCCATCGGCCGACACGGGAAGCCCGATGATGAGCTCGTCGGCCTCCTGCAATTCGGACATCAAAGGGACATGTTCAGGATACACCAAAACGAACATGGCGTTCAAAATTTGAAATGTCAATTGCCATAGCCAAGAGCAGAAGGTAGAAGGCAAGCAAAACGCCACCTGCTGCCGAGCCACGTCGAGCAGCGTCACCTCCAGCTTCTGCCCGCGCAGCTTCAGAACCTGATGCCGTTCCAACTCGACCTCAATTTAGTGGGCTTTGAGCAGTCGAAGCGAGAGAGCTAGGGGGTGCGTACAGTGAGGGGGCGAGGGAGGGTGATACCCCTCCCGACGGCGAGGCCGGTGCGAGCATCACCGAGGTCCACACCGAGGCTGAACCCGCCTCCGTGCCAGAGGGGGTCGCGCCCCCGCCGCCGCGCGTTCGGCAGGAGCGGAGCGGGGAGCTCGCCGGCGCCCTCGGACCGACCGGACGCCGGAGACGCCCTGATAGCACCGACAGCTCTTCGACGCGGGAGCGGGATTCGCTGCGAGCAGGAGGAGGAGGATGCGGCCGCCGCCGCGCCGGTGCCGGCCCGCAGGAGCGGCGCCAGCTCCATGGCCACCGCCGTTGTCATGGCGGCGAGGCGATTGGGCGGTCGGTGCGGGTGATTCGCAGCATTGGATTGGATAGGGAGGGGAAGAAGTTATGGGCCGTATTCCTTTTCTTTTGAGGTGGAGTTATGGGCCGCAGGCCGACAGCACTAGCGGACCCGGCAAACAGCCCCAGCTTCACCTGCTGAAGGCAAGTAAGAAAAATCGATCGAAAAGCAAAAATCAAATTTACTCGAGTGATTTGTAACTTTTTTTTGGCGAGCTAATATAAGTATAGATTGACATGCAATCATCTAGATGTGGCTTTTATTTAACACGAAATATAAAGAAATAGGCATGTGAACATTTTGAATATGATACGTGCATGATTTATTCATCCATATTTTAGTTACCATTTTTTCCTACACAATTAGGGCTACAGCAATTATGCCGTTAGCTTACCTAATAGACGTGCACATTTTTCTTAGAGTTTAGTTACAACGATGCAACTTCAAGAGAAACTCCAATGTGCAGAGATACAAGAACCACCATCTGCGACATGGAACATAAACACAACAACAGAAAAAGGAAGCCACCGCACCACCACAACATTAAACATGACCCACCATAAACACATGCACAGCACCGATTGCCTAATAACCCGGAGTCAGCGCACGTAGAGCGAGAATGTCATGCAAGACGATGCTCCAAGGGGGAAGCGACACCAACGCCGCCATCGTCCATCTGTCCACGGAGGATTAGACCAAGTCTTCACCTGGCAAAACCAAATGGATTTGGTGGCCGCAACAATGTCCTCATCGAGGTGAGCTACGTTAAGGAATGCAATCGTTGTTGGCACCGGCGAAAACCGGGCAAAACTTTCGCTAAAGCCCCCAGAACCAACTCCACGCAGCAGACCGCCAAGGCCTGAATGAGAGCCAAATCGATGGAATGGCAGCGAGCAGTCCACAACAATGACGATGGGGAACATCCGCAGACCAACGACCGCCATCACGATGACTCAAAGATGACCACGGGCGACCGCGATGACCAAAAGACGACCAGGAGGGAGAGGAGTGGAGCCGAAGCCCGCTCTCCTCCCAGCAACACTCGACGATGAGGTGGTGACCCGAAGCACCATGGGGAAGACGAAGACCCATCCTCCCATCCCTGCCAGCGAAGAAAATGGCTGGAGGAGGCATGGCCCCACGAGTGACAACCATCAACAGAAGAGCAAGCAACCCAAGAGCGAGCGACCCATAGCGGCAGGGCGGGAGGCACCGGCGTCAATCGGGTCACCCCCGGGCCATCCTTGAAAAGCGACCTGAACACGACCAGGGTGAGGTGGGGTGAAGGGAGGAGGAGGAGAAGGAAGAGAAAGAAGCGACCTTGGAGCGCGCGCTGCCCCGGCTGGAAATCCCCGCAGTCGCCCTCTTACAGGCGACGACGAGGAGTGGAGGGAACGGCAGCGACATGTAGCGGCAGCACGCGGGCCCCGGGAGGGCAGACTGCGCCAATGGGAGGCGATTCGACAACACCGGACCCGGCAATGGCGACGGCGGTCGCCGCCCAGCGTCATGGATGAGGCCCTAGCGGCGCGTGCCGGGCCCTCGACGTCATGTCCCCCGCGGGAGCAGTGGCGTGGGGCCGGCTCCCCGACGAGCAGCCACCCGCGGCGGCGCAGATCGGGCTTCTTGGAGTGGCGGCAGGCTCCCCGACGGACGAAACCCCTATGGGCCAACGCGACGGGCCCCCACACGGATCCAGACCAAGGAAGACCGGATCCGGCGTCGCCTGCGAGGAGGAGGGGGAGCCGAGCCCCGCGGTGGCACCGTCCCCCGTGCCAGCGAGAGGGTCCCAGGTGTTGGAGTACTCGAGCCTCGCTAACGCTGACGACACGCTCTTGTGAGCCGACGACACCTTCGCCACGGCCTCGGTGCCGCCGCCGGCCGTGGACGACGAGCCGCTCGCGACGACCTTCTGCCCACGCCACTGACGTCACAAGAGCGCGAACAGGCCGACCGCTGTTGCCGCGAGGAGGACCACGGCGATGACGACCAAGGCCGCGAGCGCCTAGGTTAACGGGCCACGTTGCCGCCGCCCGACCAGTTGCGGCGGACACCACCAGATCTGGGCGAGACCAGCGGCCGACGCGCAGATGTGGCACTCCACCACCGAATCCCCGCTAGCCACGCCGCACGCTGGTGAGGAGGGGAGGAGGGAAGGAAGAGAGGGAAGGGGAAAGAGGAGGAGGGAGAGGAGGGGAGGGGAACGCGACGGCCTCCCGTAGCTGGCCACAGGGCTGGGGCGGCATAAACTGAGGTCCTGTACAAAATTTTAAAGAGCGACCGGCAAAATACAACAAGAAATGACGTATATGGTATAATGTATTAAATTGCAATCGAATGTATCAAGAATCGTACCTATTTAATCTTCATTGCATAATTTTTACTTGAACAGTTTTATTCTTGCGGTGTTTCTTGATTACCAGAGGGCATTTGTGATTCCTTACAACAAATATATCTAGTACTTTCTAAATCGATTTGCAAAAGACATGGCTTGGATCTTGAAACACTAGACGTCTAGATAAATTAATAAACATGCATACAAAAGATGAAAAGAACATTTAACTATTATAATTATTAAAGGGTACATTAACAGAATTGAGGAATAAAAATTTGGTAAATAACTTACACGGAGGGCTCCTGCTGGCTGCCTGACGACGTCCGTTGCCCTTCCCTCTCTCTGCTCAGGCCTGTCGCCGGCCTCCTTGCTTGCTGGCTTGTGGTTCGCTCAATTGCTCGCTGTCTCGCCACCCAGGCTGCCAGGCGCCGGCGCTGGTACAGTTCTTCGTCGCTGCCCTAGCGTGGACGCACGAGAAAATAAAAAAGTGATCGCGTGGAGGGGAGACAAGACGTGGAGGCGTGCGAGACGGTGGAGTTAGGGCCTTGCGGAGACGGTGTTTTGCTTCCGGGTGCCTGCTGGGCTGCAGTCCTGCGTGGCGCCCGGGCCTGCTGGCCGCCGTTGCCGGCCGGGATAGCGGCGGCGGCCGCACAGGGCTCGGTGGAGGTGGGGGCTGGGCGGCGGCGGCGCGGTGCCCCGAGTCGCCCCCAGAGGAGACGACGCAGGACTCTGTTTTTATTTCTTGTGGTGTCCAGCTTAGCTAACCTGACGTGATGAGCACAGCAACGCAACGGCCATGTTGGGGCGGCAGCTGAACCGGCCACGGGAAGAACTGGCGATCATTTCTTCGCGTTCCTACGAACTTCTGCGACCATCGGAACCAGTCCGAATTTCATCTGCCTGTAGACTCCACTTGACCCTGATTCAGTGATTCTGCCTGTGGAATATGGAATAGTACATTCCTCCGGCCTTTTTGCTGCTGCCCTCTGCATAGAGAAATCTCTCATGTAAACAATGCGCGACGGGCTCGGAATCTTGACTTGACAGACGCGTTGTCAATTATTCCCACTACTAGTGCGGGCAGATGTGTTCAGAATTTCATAGTCAACCGCTAGTCTGCTAGTGCGGGATTTTGTCTGGTTCCATCAGTATGTTATAATCCTCGGCTTGGGCAAATTCCTTTGCCCCAGCAAAGCAGCAACCAGCACGAAAAAGAAGAGCAGAGACAACGCGAGCTACGCACGAGCAGTGGGTGCTCCTGAACTTTCCTTTCACGTCGCGAATGGAGCTCTCTCTGCTCTCGGTACTCGTTGTGAAGTCAGCAAGGAAGCGCCCACTTTCTCGCAACATCATCTATGGCAACACATGCAGCTAGCTACCAGTCTTCCGGCCATTGAGCAGTTAAAGGAGGCCTGGAGCTTATCATTATTCCACATGATCTTGTCATCAGCTTCGTCTCCCGTAACGACCTGTCATGCTAGCAGCGAATCATGGCGGTACGTCATATATACATCATCGCCGCTTGATAATGATAGCGTGTCTGAACTCTGAAACTCCGAACCGAAATAGTCGTTCGCTTACTCAAAGGAGCTGACCCAGATTCTCTCCCTTTTTTATCTAGGCAAAATCTGCTGTTCTCCTTTTCTTTTATGCTGATACAGGCCGGTTTGGCAGCGCTCTGCCACCATTTCCCAACAGAGCAGCAGACTCGGGCGCTCAGTTACCACTGATGGCTCTAGATCGCACAGTCATCGCTGGCCGTTTAAAATCGATGCAGAAATTTATGAAGCTACCGTAGCTGGTACGTACCACGGGAGGTAGCTCCTCGCGCTCGCGTCGCGCTGTATGATTGTGCTGTACGTTTGCCAGTCTAGCTGCTCGTGAGCCCGTGACCCAACGCATCGCGCATCTCGCCGTGGCTTTTACTTCTCCTGTCGCGAGCACGGCGGTTGACGCGCACAGGCAGGCACAGGCCACAGGCACCGCCGGCGCGGATCCAGATCGCCGTCGTGCAGATCGATATGCTCCTCCCACCGTTATGCGAGAGGTGGTGGTAGCATGTACTCGGTTTTGGCGGCGAATTGCTGCTAGGTTAGGTTATTGAGATGTCAAACAGACACTGACCGGTTAGCTACGCCTAATCAATGATTACCTCCACGGACACTGCTTCGTGCCTAGATATCATCAACAGACCGCGCGCCACTAGCACTTGTTTTATCGGTACATGCATGATTTCTTATTTTTATTGCGTACATGGTGGGTACTGTGTACTGGCATGCTGCGCACGCAACGACCGGCAGTTTGCGGCCCCGGTCATCAGTTCGACTAGCCGCCCTCATCGATCTCACTGTCGTGAACGTCTCACCGTCACCGAGCCACTGCAGCCGAGCTTGATTCAACGCTGCTGGCGGGCGAGGCGAGTAGGCGCAAAGGCACTGGCGAGCTAGCTAGCGACCTATAGCATACGTCCACGCGCGCGTACACGGTGTGTCAGATACGGGGCCAGGGCATTGACACCGGCCCCACCCGGCACGCCGGAGGTGTCGACGAGACGACGAAGCAGGTATGTACGCGTCAACGATCGATGCCGGCCGACCGTGACGGGGATCCGACGAGTACGGGGGTCGCACTGCCTGATCAACGGTGCGCAGAGCCGATTGCATGCCCCCGCCGGCCAGCACCAGGTCCCGGTCGTGGAGTCGGCCAACCCCGGACCTCACGGCACGGGTCGCAGTTAGTTGGTCCGACCTGGCACGGCATGGTGGTAGCCCTAGCGCCACGAGCGCGCGTGTCAGGCCGCGAGTCAAGATCTCTCCTGTTGTTGAGGTCGAGGCCTTCAGGTTCAGGCAGGTTCGTACTAGTACAAGTCAAGCCGCGGATTACGCAGGCTTAACCGCCCCACCAGCCGCTGATGGCCACTACTAGTACACCAAACACCGAGCAGTGATCGCTCCACTGAACTCAACACGACGGCGACGCTGACCCGCGGGAATGTGGCTCCCGTCCACCGCTGACTCCTGGCAGATCGGCTGCGCGCTGCTGTGTAGAATATTCTCATTAGTTCCTACGAACGGACACCGACAGGTGGGTCCGCCCCACTGCGCCCCACATGGTAGTATCGTCGCGTGTCAGGGACGCCCTACCTGCCAGTAGTGTGCTGTGTCGCTGTGTCGGCAGTCTTGGGCTCTCGGCACTCGGCAGTCGGCACAACACACACAGATAGGGACAGTGTGCAAGCACGCTCCTTCAAGAGACCGGGTACATATACGCGCGTATATGCTTTAGATGCTTGCGAAATGGTGGTGCGAATGAAAGCGAGCGGCAGTGTGTTTTACGTACCTCGGACGTGCCTAGTTCGGGCAAATGGCAGCCGGAGACGAGAGATGAGAGGGGAGAGTGGGAGACCATGGGGGAACGAGACGAGACGAAGGCACGAAGCCGACCGTGTCGCTAGGCGCCAGGGCCCAGGACCAGAAATGCGCGGGAGGCAACCGCCAAGGCGGGGAGTCAGGACAAGAAGCGACGGCGGGCAGTTGGGCGCAGGCGGAACCCGCTCCCACAGGCCACAGCCACAGCCAGCCACCAAACTGGGCAGACCGGCAGAGCAAGCGCACCCCCACACCGACGCTGCCATGCGGGGGCGGGGGACCAGGTGCCCTTCCCCACAGCCCACATGCACGAGCACGAGCGGGGCACCGGCCGGTAGCGGCGGTGGAAACGAATGGCGCGAGCCGCGAGCAGAGCAAGAGCTCAGCCTTTTTGGCTGGGAAGCAAGCACGAGCAGCTGCCTGCTAGGCTGCTACTGCTGCATTGATCGGAGTCTGAGGCAAGCAAAGCGAGCTGGACTAGCACTAGCACTAGGAGAGAAGCCAAGCTAAGCTCAGGTACTCATGGCACTGTTCTGGTGGAGCCTGATGCTGTGGCACAAGCACACACACAGCTCATGACTTGGTGAATGGTGGGAGTACTCAACCGAGAGTACTAAGCATTTGAACGAGATGGTACGGTGCGGTATGAGTCGCGTGATGCACGAACCAGCGCTCTGGTACGTGCCAAGGCGGGAGGCAGTGTGGCCAACAGCTGGAAAGGCTAACGACGAACAGCGGGGAGGAGTTAGCTATAAAACCACCGGGGTATGGCTTACTAGTAATTAGTACGATTGATCCGGCATGTGAAATTTCAATGTACTACAGCCAAATTCTTGGAGCCAAAGCGTTGGTGGTTTTGCGAGCATAAGTTACTATAGCTAGTACATGCATCTGTTGCCACTGCTTTTGCTGGCTTGCTGCTAGTGCTGTGAGTATGAGGTTCAATGAAGCAGAGTTTAATGGGACAGGTCAAGAACATGGTGAATGCAATTTTCTTTTGCCCCCACTTTTCAATGAGAAATTTGAAGTAAATGGGTCAATTTGATTTAGGTACAAGAGATCAAAAAGAATTGAATATGCTGTTCATCTAATTAGGCACGAACTGCTACACTAACAATCGCAATAGAGTAACAGAGAGAATTAAGAGAGAAAACAAAACGCTCAACTGTCGTTCTCCATCTGGTTCTTGCATGGATTCCAACTCCCAAGCCCTTACATCGAACCTCGAGTGCTCGATCTCTTTCCAGCATGCAGCAGCAGCCAGCAGCTAGTCTGCAGTTCCTGCGCTTGTGCAAGTACATCTTCCGATCTGAAGATGGCGTTGGTAGCATGTATCGATCAGCATCAGCATCAGCAGGTGAGCTCATTGTCTGGTGCTGCTGCCGAACTCTGCGTCGTACACGGCGGAGAGCTCGAAGTCGTCGTCCACCGCGGCCGGCACGTTGAGATCGATGGACCCCGAGCTGTCGCCGCATTTCGCTGGCGTCGAAGGGGCCGGCGCGCCGGCGTACGGCATGTGCGTGCGCTTGTGGCCCCCCAGGGCCTGCCCGGACTCGAACACGCGGAAGCAGAACGGGCACTGGTGGATCACCGGGGAGGTCTCGACGCGCCGAGCCTTGGACGGCGGCGCGGTGGGAGGCGTTGGCGGCGGCAACGGCAACGGCACCGGCACGCACCCGCCCTTGCCTTTCTTGACGCTGGCGCGGTGGCCGCCCAGCGCCTGGTACGAACGGAACACCTTCCTGCACGCGCCGCACTGGTGCCTGCCGCGCGGGCGCGCGACGTCGTGGCCGTGCTCGGCCTCGTCCGCGTCGTCGTCGTCGTTCTGCTCGGCTTCCGAGCTCGCCTGGGCCCGGTGGTGCTTGGGCCCGGATCTGGACCGCGTCCACGAATCCCGGGACAGCATCACGAGCGACATGGCCACGTCCTCCTCGGTCGTCGCGTCGGAGACGCTGCTCGCCGGTTGCTCGGGATCCGGCGTGGACTCCGGTGGCTGCGCGCGACGGCGCGACCGCTTCGACCGGCGGCGGCTCACGGCGAACCGCGGGGGTGACTCCGTGTCGCTCTCGCCGTCCTGCACGACCGACGAATCGCCGCCGGCCGCCCAACCGCCGGAGAATTCAGGGGCGCCGATCCTGGACCTTTTCTTGGCGCCGTCGCGTAAACCGCACGACGCCACCGGCTTGTGCTGCGCCGGCTTGTCGTCCATCTCGGTCGACGAGGTGGACGCCAGGGAGAGCGGCGGCGACTGCGGCCGCGGCAGTGGCGGCGGCGGCGAGTACGCTGCCGTCACCGCGGCAGCCATGACATGGGAGCGCATGTGGCCGCCCAGCGCGCGGCCATTGTGGAACCTCCGGAAGCAGAGCTTGCAGGTGTGCCTGTCCATCACCGAGCAAGCAGGGATTCCTGCCTGAAGACCAATTGAGCAAGACCAGCACAGAGCAAGCGCTGCAACTGCAATGCTCGAGGAGTGAGCTGCTGCTTCTGCTTGCTTCCTTTGGCCCCCACCCTCCCTTTCTTTCTCCCTTTGCTTGCTCTGTGCTGGCTTTGGGCCTCAAGGATAACAATAATATGATGGAAAAGAGGCGGAAGGTGAGAGGGGGGAGTGGGGAACTTAAAAGGAGTAGGTGACAAGCATCCTCTCCACAAGCAAGAGCGAGAGAGGAAGGAATTGAAAAGTGGGATCGGGGGGGAGGTGAGAAAGTTGCTTAAGCACAGCACTTAAATACGCACAGTGCCAGGGTTAGAAAATTAAGGGCGTTCAAGGCACTTTGTAAAACTGAAGATCCACAAAATAAACAGAAAATAACTGCTGCAAGGAAAAATGTCACGCGCGTGAATGAATGTCACGGCCATAGAATGGAAAATTGCATTTGCATAACTGGCCGGATTTAATACGAGATCAATAGGATTTGGGCATACGGCTTGGCAATTCTTGGATTCATCCACATAAGGCTACAGGTTGTAGGAGTTAAGATTTTACACATTAGACTTTTTTTTTGGTGGAAAAAGTTAAGCAACACACAATCAAACTAGTTAATTGCGTGGGTGGAGTATTTTGGCAAATCGAAGGTACATTGCATTTGACCACCGAAGATTAACCGAATGTATTAACGCCGCGAGATTCTCTCCACAAAGTCCATGCGTTCTGTTGCATACAACCCCAAAAGTCTTGGCTATCCCCTGATGCCTCCAAGGCTAGCTAGGCTCCGTTCTTTTGGAAACACAGACTTGCAAAACTGGCAAAGACTGCAACCGTGATAGCTGTGTGCGCAACCGTCCATCGCATCACACTCAACTACGCCTCGGTGCTTGCTGCTTGAGGCAGCAGGGGATCGACGCGGGTGGCTCACATGGACCTGCAACGCCTTGCCCTTCTCCTGTCGGCGCATGCATACCGAGTGCGTGCATCCCACACTGAAAAATGTTCTGCAAATGTCTATCTATTTTTTTTAAAAAAAACGAAGAAAGTCTCCTGAAGTGGCATGGAAATATACAATATGAGCAAGCAAGCTAGCTAGCTCCAGCCATGGACGGGGATCGGCTGATGGGTCCAACCTAGACGAACAAGAAATGATGCAGCTGTTTGTCTTGCTTTGCTGCTGCTACTGCTGCCACTGCTACTTTCCTTTTGGTTGTATCGACCACACCAGAAAGAGCAGCACGAGGCGTCAGCTAGCAGATACATTTTGCCTTTTCTAAGTGTATAGATGTTTATATGCACCGAAATATAGTGTATGTCTGGGTACGTACAAACAACCTACAATTTGAAACGGATAGAGTAATTATTATTCAGCTGGCCATCAGTTTCAGCACCCGGGATTTATTAGTTGGCAGAATCGTCCATGCAATTGCTTCCCTGCGCATCCGGTAGGTATTACTTCCCATCGCAGACTGCCAGACTCATCCCTATTGTTTTTGGAACGCAGTAACAGTAGATCAATGGCGATTAGAGTTCCTTCTACGGATGTCCTGCCAATAGACCAACACTGCGCATAGAAACATATGCGACTCGTACCGATCCGTTCGTAGTAGTTCTGATCAAGAAATTTTAAGAAAAGATCCCGTGGAGATCTCTTGTCGCGCGCACACACGATGGTTGAAGGAATTCAGCCCAATAACGTTTTTAGCCCGCAAAAGAGGTGCTGGACCAATAACGTTTTCGGCCGCGTGGGGATACACTGCCGTGGCCTGCGCAAGCCTGGCGCCTCCTGCATCTTATTGTATTTTTTTATTTTTATTTTGCTTTTTCTTCTATAGTTCTCTTTTGTTTATTTTTATTTTATTATTCATTATTTATTTTTTATTTTCCCTTCAAAATAATCGTGCAGTCATTTAATACTGGTATAGTTCATATTTATTCTACCTTTATTTTTTTCTTCCTTTTGTTTCATTTTCCGTTTCAAGCATTTGCTTTTTTTTATATTTTTCCTTTTCTTCCTTATTAAAATTTGTATTTTTTTATTTTCATTTCAGTAATACTAGTTTTCTTTCCTCCTTTCTCCTTTTATTTTTTGTAGTACTATCCTTTCTTCTTATTTTTTCTTTTCTTTTTTTATACTAGTCATTTCCACCATGTATACATACTTTGTTAGCCTGAAAACATAATTTGTTTGTAATATTGATGAGTTTGTTCTTCATGTATTTTTTTCTCTCACATGCAGGGTCATTTTGTTCACTTTTGTAGTTTTGTTGACTAAATTGGTCACATGCAAGACTAATTTGTTCTAAGTGCGAAAGTATTTTTTCATGTGTTCAACCTTATTGTTCACTTTGTAGAATAAATTTTTAATGGTTATATTAGTTTTCTTCATGTTACGTTATTTTGACTGGCCATTTCAGCCAAAAAAAATCCCACTTTCAGTCAAAGAATGTTATACATTTTGGGTTGGTCCAACTGCATACCACGTTCATACTCCCTTCTTTGGGTTGCATGCTGCTACTGTTTATTGAGCAGGCCGAGTTGTGCTTCAGGTGACATCAGGCAATTTTGTCGCCTCTAGCAATGAATGAGTGGAATCCTTAAGCTTGGGCTTGCTAATGGCTTAGGCCCACGAGTTGAACATGCATTGGGCCTTCTGTTCCCATTCCCTTGATAATCCGGTTGTACCACCAGCAAACCTATATATCTTGCAAAAGAAAATTTGTTATCCACCTTCCAATATTTGAGATCCGTGCAAACCGAAATGAATGGACGAGATCAACGCACATGCAATTGTTGCTCCACGCACAACCGGTTAGAGGAGGGGAGCAGGACACGCGTCAGAGCCTAGTTGGCTGCTCGGGATGCATGACCGGAGGGATTCCTTTTGAATCTGAAATTTTGATTTATTTTTCTCTTAACCCATGCATCCAATTTAAAGTCTATTTCCAATTTAAAATATATTTGAACCATGATATTTGCTGGATTAATACTACAATGAGATCCAGTATGACTATATTTTGTTGCATTTTTAAAAGTCAACATTATTTTAGGTGAACTATCTCATAAAAAAATGGGTGAATGTCAAAAAAATGTTGAGCCAAAAATATTGGTGAATGCAAAAAATTTGAATAAAAATGTTGGTACATATAAAAATTGTTTGTCAACGTCAAGAAATGTTGGTGACAATTTATAAAAAATGTTGATGATTGTCAACAAATGTTAATGGATGTAAAAAATAGTAAAGAAAAATGTTTGTACATGAACTTTAAAAAATATGTTCCTTAGCTGCATTTTGGAAGGTGTTGATGGCAGTTAACGCATCAATTGGTGAACCACAAATGCATGGATCAATTGTAACTTTTCCATTAGAGTATCCTCCAAGGTTTATCAATCCGTGGACAAGTGGGATGCTGGCTCTCACTTTATACTGACTTTACTAACGAAATAAGACTATGAGTTGTGTAGAGAGACAAACTAATCTAAACTAACAAAGAGCAAAGGGTGATACAAGATGGAAAATAAAGATAGATATGCGTTCCCTTCCTAAGATCTAGGTTCACAAGAATATGCATCTACAATACAAAAGGGGTGTTACCTTCACTAGCTTCACAACGATTATGTGCTTGCTCCGCTCTTTCCCTACTGCATACCGTCACTACATAGGGGTACTCAACAATCTCGCTCACACATCTATATCAAAGCGTCCACATAGTTAAGCTAATCGCCACGATTACCACACACACTACTAAGAATATGGGCTGATTAGAACACATATGAATGAAGCATTGCAATGATATAGACCATGAAGAATTGATAAGCATAAAGTACATGTAGTAGTTACATATCAAGGATCCAAACAATCCTAGGGATGAACGGAGGCTTTACCCCATCATCTTACAGAGATTGACGCAAAAAGGGGGGGAAGAAGACTCTGGAGAACGTCGTCACCGAAGATGGCGGCGAGGGAGTGTAAGAACACCCTGGGCCGATTGGCTTAGGGCTCCTCAGGTCGATGGGCCTGAGGGATTCTTCGTGCCTCCCGCCCTCCATCGGCGTTGGTCGGCGTTGGTCGTCGCGGTGATAGATCTAATCCCTGTTTTTCATCTTGTGGCGGCGGTGGCTAGGTCTAGACTCGTCGGGATCCTCCTCCTTGTTGCATGTCTTGGTATTTATAGTTGGCGGCGTCAATTAGGGTGCCTTTGAGGCCAAGTATCTGGAAAACAACCCTAAGGACATCACGAGCTTCCTCCTGGTGAAAGGTGAAAGGGGAGGTCGATCGGCCCACCCCCTATTCGCCTCTAATGCCCGAGCGCTTCATACGAAAGTTGTATATCTCGTTGAGCCATGCAATTTTTCTTGTAAATTCGCCCCAATCGGAGTTCGGATGAGAAAGATATAGCCCGTGCAAGTTCAGTTTCTTCTGCAGGCCTGCAATTCAATGTTCATGATTTGGACCTTTCAATATCCAAAGTCCGGACCCAAGTACACCTTGTAGAAAAACCCTTTATTTATATCGTATTTCCTGTGATTTTGCAATATGGTCCAAAACACAATACGTAATAATGGGATTATTTCAAGTACCAAGTGATGGGTTAGTATAGAATATGCATGAAAACACTATTCAAATAGCAGGAGGCTCCTGCACCACATGATGTCACCAAGATATAGTATCATGTTATGATAGCCCACGTGAGCTACTGGAGCGGCGAAGAGGTCCAAGGGGTGCGCCAAAAAAAGACATACGTCAACAGTAAGAGTAATTAGACTATAAGTTATTTGGGTTTTACGGTGGAACATTGTAAAATAGCTATGTTTTTTCAAACTTGAGTGGCGGCCCCCTCACCGCTGTTAACCTAGGTCTTCACAAGGGTGGCATGAGACAAGGGTGTCAAAGTCAGTATCTTTGTGAAGCTAACAAGAGTGATCAAAGCTAAGGTTGTCAAAGAGGAAGAAGAAGATGCAAGAAGGAATAAAGAACATCATGAGAAAATAATAAGATGGATGGGGCGTGCTATGTCCCTATGTACCATGATGGAGTATATTATCTCCATGATGTACATGACACATCGAGTAATGGACCATTAAGCCAAATTGGTTCTAGAGCTAGTGGATTACTCAATCGTTTGTTCTAATTTCAAAAGATTTGCATGTAGCTAGGGACGGATCTAGTGTGGGGGCTGGAACCCCCGGAGAGGAGGAAGGAAGGAGGAGGAAATGAGCCCCCATATCTAGAGATCCTGGATCCACCTCTGCATGTAGCATATATACGTATGCACGTGCCGTGCCAACCATGCATCCACTAGGTCGTGCCGTGCCAACCATGCATCCACTAGGTCAAGCCAACGGCGTACAACGTGCAAGCTTAATTATACTCCATCGGTTTTAAAGTATAGAACATTTTAGTTTTATTTTAAGCCAAATTTCTTTAACTTAAATTGACCGAGTTTATAGGATGCACGAATATTTTTAACATAAAATTAGCATAGTGAAATATGTCATTATTAGCAGCACCATTAACCACTAATTGATCACCAATTATCCCTATTTCTAACATTATACAAGTGTGCAACGTAAGCTTGCTGGAAGAAAATACTTAATTAGGATACGTACCTAAGCTACTTTGCATTTTTGCAATATGCAAAAAAAAAAACGGGCACGCCTATGTAGATGGATGGACCAAGAGTTAACACAGTGCTGGCTTTAAGCTCGCATGACTAGGTTAGGTTCGGTTTGGATCCAAGGTCAAACTTAATCAGGTTAAAAATTAGCTTTTGATGATCCAAACTGTGGGACTAAAGGTGAGCTAAAAATTAGCCAACTCTCCAACTAAATTTTAATTTATTAATCCTCCAAACTCAGCTAATGGGGGCTAATTTTAGTCATAAAGATAAAAAATACCCTCCCACTGAAATCTTGCTATTTTTCCCCTACACCCTCTAAGGATAGAATGAACTTTTACCTAAAAATTCGCTCCAAACCAGACAAGACTAATTTTAGCCAACTAAAGTTTAGACGTCTAAACTTTAGTTAAAGTTAAACTTAAATTTTAATCATCTAATGGGATCGTGCCCATGCATTGCTACGGACAATATATATAGAAATACATGGAGTATTCGACGAGACAATAATAATGTGAAAATAAATCTAAATATTAAAAAAAATTAATCAAGAACGTAGTTAATGAATTAAATAAAATTATATACGCCAGAGCATTCAAGCCCAAAACCAAATCTATCGCATGCCCGAAAGTCTGAAACCAAAGGATGACATGAAACCTATATTTTTTACAACAAATCATATGCCCTTATTTAAATCATATGCCCTTATTTAAAGAAGGATCCTTTTGCTTTCTTAAATAACTTGTTTTGAACACCCAAAATATGAAATTTTCTGTACTCGGTATCTTTCCATGGGTTTTCTAGGTCCATGCTAATTCATGAAGATATATCAGTTGCCATGCATGAGCAAGTTTCAAACCAACAGGTCATTATAAATGACAAAATAAAGCCAGAATGCAGTACAATTGTTAAATTCATCTTGAAATCCATCCATGTAAATCATAAAACGAGCATCATTCTATTATCATATTTAACTGTACTACCGCACATGTAATGTTTCAGAAAACGCTTGCATAGTTCACACAATATGATGACATTCGTGGCTTAATCCAGACAGTGCTCTAGGAGAATTTCCACGAGCACATTACCTTCACGCGCATGGAGGCCATCATGAACTGATCGAAAGTGCACATCATGGCAAGCTACCAGCCAATTGCTCCAACCGGTCATGTGCCGTGGGGGTGTCTCCATGCGCTCGCAAAGCCAGATCTCACATAGACCAAGGTTGGGTAGAACCGCAGAAGCTGACCTGCACAAGGCCCCGTGGACGTCGACGACATTGTCCTGGGAGCCGCTTCATGGCCTTTCTTCTCCACCGCTCCCACGAACGCGGTGCACACACTCCTGGATGCGGAAAATACCTCGATGCCTATCTGCAGGTGATGACGAAATTGCAACCTTACTACTTGCTAGCAAAAGAATCCCAAGCAACCGATTAACACTGTTGATACCGTTTTTTGACACGTGTCAAAACTGACGTCAAAAGGAAGCAGAGATGTTGATGCATGACAAAATGGCAACGGCTAGTGAAAACGATCGATAGAGTCACAAAGGTTTAGCCGATGAAAGGTGATGTAGACCCAACCGATGAGGACGGAAGGTGTCAGCCGATGAAGGGTGACGGAGACCTAACCGATGCGAGCAAGAGGATTCCAGCTGATCGGAGATATTAGGGTTCGACCGTTAAAAGGCAAGAGTCTTGATCGGCGAAGATATTGCGAGACAATGGATGTAGAGTTGGTCAAGGGAGGTCAAATTCATTTCCGACTCTTGTACGAGTCATTTTATTTAGAAAAGTTTGTTTCTTTACTTACAGATATTGTATTGCGTCATAATCAATTAGGACAGATATTGTATTGCGTCCTAATCAATTAGGACTAGAAGTCTTGAGTTTAGGATATAAATAGAAACCCACTAGAAGTCTTGAGTTTAGGATATAAATAGAAACCCTGTAAGGTCTGAAAAATAGGTACGCACAAACAAACAAATCTATTTTAATCGTAATTTACTTTCAAGTTGGTGACTTCGCCAAAAATTTCTTTTTCTTCACGAGTTCTCCAAGCTAGCAGGGCTGTATCATCTTGATCTCCAGCTGGACTGTAAGTTAAAACGAAGTTCCGTTTTAACGAGTAATTTCTAGACTTTAACTTCCAGTGCATCACTGTTGTTTCGTCTAGATTTATTCATCAAGTTATCGATATTCACTAGATCTGCAAGTTTATTTATATAAATCTTGTTGCTATCACCACTATCCAGCTTGGAATAGGTTCCGATCGGATCTGTTTCAAGTATTGTTCACGTAGCATTGTTTAGGTTGCGTTTCAACAATTCCTTTGCATTGAATATGCATACATCGACTAACCTAACCTATCGTCCTTTTTCTGTATCGGCTACCCGGCCGTTACGATCTCCTGGAGCTAATCGGAACATCAGCCGATTCGCTCTCAAATTTAACATCTTCTTTATCCTTATCAATTAGCAAGTCAAATTGACTGGCACGCCTTGGATCGAGAGGGTTACAACCTGTACTTAAGCAAAGCAGATCTCTCAGGTTTCGTGTGTTAGTACGCGAAGGTCATCGTCTGATTTTTGCGTCAACACATTGGCTGCCTGAAACACAACATTTTCTAAGAATCGCGGATCAAAGCATTATGAATCGTACCTGATCCGAATGCAAACACCAACCGAATGCAAACACCAAACCAACCTGCATCCAACAAGTCGTGGGGGGCAACAATCACCTTTCTGCTTCTTGAGTGTAGAATGATGAAGTCTCCTAGGCCCATCATGGTTTAACGTACACTAACCCCACTTCAACTACAGCACTCATAACGACAAGCTCTGATTTCTTGTAGCATGGTAGCAACCACCATTAACCCTTTCTCATCCAACACCTCAAAACATAAAGAGATCAGGAAAAGATCTGATAATTAGAATCTGAACAAAATGATTCAGTTATTAGAGATCATTGAATAAGTAGTAGTTGCAAGTCACAAGCTCCTTTGGCAAGCAAAAAGCTGACACACACATGAAGTAGCATCTATCCATGGAAGATAAGCAGAATTCCCCGAAGATTCATATAGACAAAGAAACCTATTTAGGTCCTTTTTAACAAGTAAGCCTTCTACTAATAACAGATAGACCTAATTTTGTTCAGATAATGAGATTGCAATGTATCAGCCATATTATTCTGAAGCAGATTTATCAATGTGTACATAGCCTTACTTGACAAAACTATAGTCCCACATAGAAAGATGCATTGTAACCTCAGCAATCAGTATTATTTACTCAAAAACTAAGGGTGCAGTGCACAAAAATTTAGAGCTGTTGGTACTCAGGAGTAAAACAATCAAACTGCTATTAAAATTGTCATATATTAAATAAAGTTCTGAAGTCTTAAGCATCGACTCCAACTTATCAAAAATTAAAGTTCTGAAGTTCACAGTTCATTGTAATCTGGTGAAGGCAGTTTAATAGCATAGGTTTACCATGTGCCGTGAGGAGTCTGCCCAAAAAGACAGGGATGTTATTAAGAGGTTGGTGGCCATCTTTCATGACAAACCCTACTCTGAGCATCATTATTATAATCTGATTTGATCTCAAGCATATCAGTAAGTATAAAAAAATCTTATTTAACAAGAGTGCAACAAAAGGGGGGAACAAAAAAGATATGCATCGACCACAATATCTTAATATATTTTCAAGGTACCTGAAAGTTCAAAAAATAAATAGAAGAAGCTACAACTTGACGTTGCACATAGGTATAGGCACACATGAAAAAAAATAATACCCACTATGGAATGGTGAGACCAAAATTTAGCAGGATTTGTACGTAGGAATTAAACGCAGGGAAATTCCCCACAAGCATCATGTGACAGATGAGAGGAAGGGAAAGATCCCTCGTTTTCCCCCAAATCAGCTAGCTACATTGTCAGTTCAGGGGAAAAAATACAATGCTCCCACATGAAACAAGGAGAAGAACACAATACTTTTACAGGAAGCCAGAGGGTAACTAAGCATCAGGGATAACTGTGATATACCGATTCATCGTTGTCCAAGTGAAGGAAACCACCATGGCCTCGGGCGTTTGTGAACTTGTACGACAGAGGTTCAAAGGCTGGAGAGAGAATTTGCATGAGTCGTATAAACAATAAACTGGAGATACAGTTTGAGACTTAATTTGTTTTATGAAGGTCAGCAGCTTGAAAGGATCAATCTCCCAACAAGCATAGCAGCCTCAAGACAACTGAGATACAGATTTTCCACGACATAAGTAGTTTCCTCAAATGAGAATTGAGATACAGAAGGGTTTGGGTTCAGCAGGCTGAGTCAAGGAAAAAACACATATGACACATCATACGAAAGCATTACTGAATCTTTGTGGGCCTGAAACCATTACTGGACCTGCAACCGTAGTTTCCCATTTTTAATAAAAGTAGACATGAATGTAGTCGCCAGTAGCCACTATCTTTAAAAAGGAGCTGCAGACATATAAAGAGTTTTGTGCAGAGAGTAAGACTACCTTCATAGCCGCCATACACTGGATCTTCCGACAGTAAATGAGGTGTGTACAGATCAACAAAACTGCATCCATATGCTTCAAGAACAATTTTAGCAGCTGATTCAACATATATAAGGTCTTGAACAAAGTAATATTTCTTTCAATTTGCTGGCTGGAGCAACCTAAGCACAATGTTAAAAAATGATTTCATACTTTCACAACAAACGCACCTGAAACAACCAAGCCCAGCAGCTAGATGACCAGCAAAACCCATAGCGATTCTAGTCTCAACCATACCGCCAATCATCAAAGTGACATTGGCTTTTCTTGCAGTGTCGATTATTTCAAGGGCTCAAGAACCCCTAATTTTGTTAGCTTGATGTTAATAACATGGGGCAGATTCCCATGTATTATTTTCTGAGTATCAAGTAAACTCCGACAACTTTCATCAGCAGCAACAGCGACTTTTGTATTTCTCCATGGCAACAATACTAACATCATGGACACCTTCCCAATCATCTCTGTGAACTGGTTGCTCAAAGAGTACAGGGGTCACACCCATTTCTAAAACCAGTGACAGAATAGAAACAAAAATAAGTTAGAAGAACTACTGGGAGAAGGTTGGAATATACAGATCATGAACAGCTAATAAATTCAACATATTGAGGCAAGATTAAAAGGTGAATTGATATAGTAGCACAGAGTTTGCAGGAGTACAAACCATTTAGTCTATCAAGAACTTCAATTGCTTGATCAGCTGTGTATCCCTCATTCGCATCCAAGATAAATGAGCAGTCTGGATGGACAAACCGTATAGCCTTCAGAACTTCCATATTTGAGTTCAAGTTTTTCCCAACCTTGAGCTTCAGTGTTTGAAACCCTTGCCCTCGATATTTTGCAGTCAATTGAGCAGCTTCATTTGGGGCCACGATTGGAATCTAGGTTGGGAAATATGGAATATGTTATTTGGTGAAGGTATTTATAACTTTCTGGACATAGTGCAGACTATGATGGGATAAAAATATACCGTTATGTCCGTGGTCACAGTATCTGATGCCCCTCCAAATAATCACGAGAGGGATGTGAATGCTGTTAGCAACCGCGTCAATCAGTGCCATCTCCACTCCTGCTGTAGCCTTAATTGGAAAACAATTACAATCAAATACACATGGAATGGGAAATCTTGTATTTGATGTGTAAACAACAACCGAACACTTGAGTACACATATGAATATCAGAAACAAACAATAATCCATGCCTGTTTTTCCATTTATTCATCAACGGTCTTTTTTTATAAATGGTACATTTCTACATGAGCAAAACAAAATAATTGATTTTTCACATGGAAAGGACCTTTATGCTTATGTAGGTTTTTTTTTGGGATACAAAACTGGTTGGTTTAGGGGCTTGTATTCTGAATGAACTGCTCTAAGCTTATAACTAACCAAACATTTTTTTTTCAGGTTAAATGGGTTTTCAAGGATGATTTCACCAGGCCAGTTACCATCCAGAGCAAATATTAACGGTTATAACCAAGCTTGGTTTTCAGTTACGCTTCCTCTGAAGGCCATCTCACATTCATCCCTCTCACATGATGGCAAAATTCATGCCACTCACCTCGTAAGGATGGCAACAAATTAGATCCTCTGAAAGAAACAAAATCTTTCAGTAATTCAGCGCCTGAAAGGCAATTCCCATCTACATCAAAGCCTATACTTCAAAGTGCAGTCACCCCATCAACATCGGGATCACCACGTTCAACAATTTAAGATTTCCACAACATCCTAGACTTTTCACTTCATCTCAAGATCAAGCACCTGTCAACCCAGCTGCAACAGAATGCAAATTTTACTACCCCGCGAGCCGGGCGAGGGAAGGTGCGGATTCCTCACCGATGCAAAGGCGTGTCCAGGGAGGACACCGGCGACCTCGTCGAGCAGCGCGCCGAGCGACGCCGCGGGCCGCGAGCGCGGCCGGCTGGTCCTCGTCGGCGACGGATGGCAGCACGGGTGCCTCCCCCACCCGACGGCGCCGCTGCGGAGCTCGACGCGCACGGCGACGATGGAGACGGCGTCGAGGCGCGAGGACGCGATGGCGAAGGGCGCGGCGAGGGGCACGGCGAGCGGGGCCGCCTCAGCCGCCGCGACGTCCACGGAGAATGTCTCCTTGAGCCGAGGAGGCCGGCTGGCGAGCGGCCGCGACGAGGCTGGGCCGCGTGCTGGCGTTCGTGGTGCCAGCGCTGGTATGGCGATTGGGGCACGGAGAGGACCGGGGACGGCGGCGGCGCGGGTATGGCGATGGAGGGCGGGCGGCGGCGGCTGCTCGAGAAAGGGGTCGGGGCGCGGAGAGGATGGGGGACGGCGGCGGCGCGGCACGGGCGCCGTCGGCGGCTCGAGAAAGAGATCGTGAGGAGGGTGAACGGGAGGCGAACGAACGGCGGAAAGGAGGGGGGAGCGCGGCGGGCGGAGCGAAGTACGGCTCGGAGGGATGCGGGGGATCAAACGGCAGGCGGTTTGTGCGCGGAGGGGCGGAGGGCTATGGACGGCGTTGCATCGATCGATGGCAGACCCAAAGCGCGTAACGCGATTTACCTACGATGTTTTTTCTAGTTTTAATTTTTTTAGCTGTAGAGAAACAGGCTCAGGGTCCGTTCGGATCCCTTGCCGCCGCTCGCCTCGCCTCACCAAATCGGTGGTGGAGCAGCACGATTCAGCGGTGGAGCAGCTCGATTCGGTGGCGCGAGGCTGGATGTGGCAACTCCAACTAGTGGCGGCAAGGTCTGATTTGGTGCCGGTGAGTTCGATTCAACGGCACCGGACTCGATTCGACAGCGGCAGATCTGGATTCCGTGACATCTCGTGCTTGTCTTGTGTTCGTCTCGGTGAGCAAGCTAACCTACCAACGCAGGAGAGCGGAATCGGCTCTCCTACGTGAGCAAGGAAATCCTTGCCCAGCCAGGCAAGCTTGCTACAAGCGGCCTTACAGCAAGGTGAGGCGAGTGTCCGGCAAGAATTCCAAAGGGACCCTTAGTTGGAGGTTGGAACGAGCAGTCGGGCTGGGTTCACTTGGGCCGCAGCATGCATGACAGGTTAGTAGATCGATCTGTATCAAGGTCCACTTGTGTATACTTATAATATAACACGTTGGTGAATGTATGATTGGTGTGTTACTCTCTAGAAGTAGACCCATACTCTCTCCTTCTTTGTATAATTTGTTGTTCGTTTGAGACAATTTCGGTTAGTTATTCCGTCAGATTCGAAGTAGGACACGTGATTGTGGCAAGAATATACTCTAATCATTACTGTTTGTGTTCAGTGTCAATCACAGAGACGAGATGGCCGAGTTGGTCTAAGGCGCCAGATTAAGGTTCTGGTCCGAAAGGGCGTGGGTTCAAATCCCACTCTCGTCAGTGTATCTTTTTATAATTGCTTCGGGATGTTTTTTCCCAAAAGCTCTGTGTTTCTGCAACCAAATCGGATTTCTCGTCAATATCCTTTTACTTTCTTTTTTCGGGATTTTTCTTTTCCCAAAGCTTTGTGTTTCTGCAACGAAATCGAAGTACTAACTACTTCATGATGCCCGGCTAATCCAAGCTGATCTTAATGGAAGTTTCATGAGCATTAAATTTATTATCATGTTAACAAAATTGCTAACTTGGCAAGATTATTATGAGGAGTTTCATAGAGTTTTTCCCCATGAAACTCAACTGTCACAATTATAGTTTTTTATCTTGGTAACTAACTTGGTAACTGTGCACTGATATTGACCTTATACACAAATTTTAGAAAAAAACGAAGTCTGCGGTCTGGCAACCGTTCGTCTTTTTTTTAGGTTTTTTCCCCTTCTATGTCTTCCATAGCTTTGCCTTCCTGTAACCAAGTACTAACACCTTCATGTCCAGGTAATCCGAATGAGACCTAAAGTTTGAGTTCAAAAGGAAGTGACCTAAACGAATGCATAGTTCATCCGCAGCCATGGTTCTTCGAGATCAAGACGCACAAGAGTCAAGACTCAAGACTGGTGATGGTATTAAAATTTTAGCAGGCAGCCTTGTCGTCGTCCTAGAAACAGCCCCAACTGGCCAACTTTACACACAAGCGCCCAACAAATTGTCTCTGGGCCGAATGGAAATCCTTACTAAGACACAGGCTCCCGAAATAATGAAGTGAACCTAGCTGCTTCTTGGACCAACTGGTTCAGGACTCGGTACGCACTATGATATGACTTTCAAAAGCTCGAATTTGTTTTCAGAATGGAAACTAGAGCGGTTCTTCCATGTTGTTGCTGTTTTAGATTTGGATCGGAGATATCAAATGTCACCCTCGGTTGGTAAGTAACGTTTTACTTAAGTATGATTGCATAAAACGATGTTTGGACGGAACAAAGGAAGACGCGAAGGTCCGGGGCACCTTCACTTCGTAGGATAAGGAAGAAGGCGCGAAGGTTCAAAGTATTTTCATAGGTAGGTGCAGAGGTCCCAGGTACCTTCACTATGGAAGGCTAAGTTGGGAAGCGTGAAGGTCCCGTGGGAACCTTCGCTATGGAAGATTAAGTTGGGAAGCGCGAAAGTCCCGTGAACTCCCTCTAGGAAGAATCCGGCGGCCAACCTAAGTTGCTCAAGCGAAGGTGTGGAGGATTGGGATTGTTGATGGTAGTTAGCACGCCAGTTTGTGAACCGCAAGCGCACGGATCATCGTGACTTTTCCCTCAGAGTATTCCATCCAATGTTTATCAATCCGTGGATCGGCAACGAACTAACTAGGATTTTCCATATAATCTAACGGATCTAATCCTAACATGAAACATAGATTGCATATGAAGAGGGTAACCTTGGTGTAAAAGTAAATCATGAGAATAGGTAGATCACATCCATAGATATGTATATGATAAAAAACCACCAAGGATAGTAAGAGCCTATCGTCTTCTAGTTGTAGTTCTAGCTAACAAGCAAGCACAATATGCATCTCATCCAAAGCAATCTTTAAACTACTACCTCCGATCAACCTCCCAAAAATCCCACTTTACACAAGCCAGATCCTATCACGATCCTCTCTATCAGGGCAGGTAGTTTAAGGGCACAAACACAAGTGAACATGTCTAAATATCATGAAGGGTCAACATACTAGATCTAATCACCATGATTACATAAAGCATTCTATGAAGTCTAACCTCCAATTAGACTAAGGAATAAACATATTCATGATAAGAAGAAAGCATAAAAGGAGAATACGAGTCGCTAATAGATCGGATGACATGAAAAACATTGCTCATATAAGAAATGTATTCAGATCATCACCACCGATTACATACCATTGATGATCATAACTAGCTCCTGAACTCCACAATGACACAATCGCGCAGGGAAGCCATGGTGGCTAGGGTCGGCCTAAGCCATTTTCTAGACAACTTCGAAGACTTGCAGTAGCCCTCAGCTTCCTCTGGTGGATGTCCTTCGTTTCATCGAGTTCTCGTGGATGGATGCCAGAGGTCGGTGAATTTTTGGGGTACTTATAGTCCGGGGAGAGCGTGGTGAAAATTGGAAGGCGAGAGGAGCAAGGAAAGCCTCAGGCCAATTAGCCTGGGGGGTCCATGCTGATCAGCATGGTCCTTGTGGCCTCTCGCGTCCTACTTCGTCGTCAAGTCTTCTTTGATGATATGGAAACTTATTTTTACTTGCATGCGGGAATTGCACGTTGATAGCCTCGGGATAAGGATGGATTTTGATATCTTTTCAAAGTCCTGTTTGTTTCCATCTTTGGTCCTAAAGTGAACTTATCATATCTTGTGAAACTTAGCCCCTAAGTATTCTTGGAGAAATTCTCGCTGAACATGAGCATGATCGAAGCCCTGAGGACCCTAGGCCGATCGGCCTCAGCCTCTATAGGCTGATCGGTCTAGGCCCTTTTTGGACCCATTAGCCTTCGTGTTTCTCTGGATTGTTGCTCCAATATAGTTCAATTTTCTGTAAAAATAGAATGTCCTCCAAAATACAATGCATATGCAAAAATGGGGTTATTTTTGGTGTCAAGTGGCAGATTAGCCTAAGAATATATATGAAAATACCAATTAAATGACACTAAAAGTGTGTCAATAACGAGCGTCAACAATCCCCCCATGCTTAAACCTTGCTCGTCGTCGAGTAAGTCCAGGATACTTACTTAATCAGGAAATCAACATTGCCTTTTGATGTCGTCCCTGCACTCAGTTGTACATAACAAGACACATTTCTCTCTCAAGTATTTAGCATAAGTTCAAGTTGTGACCGGCTAATTTTCATCATGGAGGATAGACTAGCAATAAAGAACATACCGCAATAAAATAAATACAATGCTCTTGAACTTAAGTGAACTTCAGACCTTTACCTTATTTCATCGTGAAGAGTTTTTCAAAAAGATGCAAATATAATACCAGTGAGATTCTCTTGCAACAGCTCATGGAAACATTTATCTCATCAAGTCACTCAAGCCTGTACTAGATTATTTTCAACCTATTCTACTCATTTATGAAAGTGGAAGGCTTATGTGGAGCTTGGTAGGTAGAAACAATCCTAGCAAAACATTATATCTGAAATATTGTTAAATTAAGAGAGAAATCTATTAGGATTATTGAGACTTGTCAAAAAGACCATGAAAAATAGATGTGGAGAAGGAGAGGGATGAAACACACACATTTAGATAAGTGGACATGTGCAAGTGACAAATGAATGATCTCGAGGCACAAATGAAGTCATCGTTATCGGATTGCACGTGGTTGAAAAATTGAGTATGGATCAATCCTTAATCTTGAGAGTACTGGGAACTTTAATGAGGCTCAAAGAACTGAGGAGCATTTTATTTGTTTTCTTCTTTTTCTTCTTTTCTTTTTCATTCCTTTTTCTTTTCTTTCTATTGGTGCCCGAAAGGATCCTTTGGACAGTGCTTGTTGAGATCTGTGTAGTCGACACACATCCTCCACTCATTGTTATTTTTCTTTCGCACCAGGATGGGGTTGGCGAGCCACTTTGGATGATAGACTTCTTTTATGAAGCCCGCCGCGAGTAGTTTGGCTAGCTCTTTCTTGATGGCTTCCCTTTTGTCCTGGGCAAATCGTTGTAGGCGTTATCTTTTTGGTGTAGCTTTTGGATTCAGGTTGAGTGAGTGCTCGATCAACTCCCTAGGCGTCCTGGCATGTCCGCTGGTTTCGTCGCGAAAATGTCTCGGTTGGCCCGGAGGAAGCTGGCGAGCGCGCTTTCCAATTTAGGATCTAGCCTTGTGCCAATCAAGGCTATCTTGGAGCTATCACCAATCTCCAGGTCAATGGCTTTAACGTCTACTTCACTTGCCGGCTTGATTTTGGTTGTCCTCGACTTCTTTTCTAGGATTTCGAGTTTAGATGGGGACAACTTCTTAGATGCAGTGAAGACTTGCATCATCGAGTTTTGTACTTGGATAGTTGCTGCTAGCTCAATGGCTTCTGTGTCGCAGTCGTACGACCTCTTCAAGTCTCCGCGCAGGGAGAGTACTCCCTTGGGTCCCGACATCTTGAGTACCAAGTACACGTAGTGCGGGATGGCCATCAATTTGGCCAATGCTGGTCTTCTGAGGATGGTGTGGTATGATGTTTCGAAATCCGCTATCTTGAACCTGATGTATTCTGTCCAGTAGTGTTCTTTGGTCCCAAAGATAATTAGCAGAACCACCTGTCCGAGGGGTACCACTGCGTTGCCCAGGATGATCCTATATAAACGGAGAGTTCATTGGGGTGAGTATATTGGTGCTGTCGAGGCCCATCTTCTTCATTGTCTTGGTGAATAGTATGTTGAGACCGCTACCACCATCGATGAGTACTTTAGTAAGTCTAGAGAAACTAGTCCATTGGTCCTTCCTAGAGAAGGTAATTGGCACCTTGGACCATTTGAGAAACATTGGCGTTGCAGGTTCAATGGACATTATCTCTCGAAGAGCGAGCTTATGGGACCGCTTAGTAGCAGTACTCGGGGTTCCGCTGAAGATGACTTTGATGGTGTTGGATGGGTTCTAGAACTTACCATTGCCACCATCATCTTTGTCTTCCTTGCCCTTGCCCTTGTCTTTGGTGTCGAATGGCTCTAACAGAACCTTCATGACTCTGCGTAGACTAAAACATTCTATCATAGAGTGCTTGTGGTATGGATGCCATGGGCATTGTTTCTTCAGGAGCTCGTTGAACAAAGGTCTGTCTTTATTCTTGCCACCACCTTTGTTGGATGACTGCGAAATTGCTGCGAAAGCGTTGTCTAGCTTTCGCTTGTAGTTGTGGCCTCCCGAGTAGTTATTTCAGTTGTCATTGTTGGGGCGATCGTTGCGATTCTTGTCGTTGCATTGGCCATTGTTCTGATTGTTGCTGTTCTAGCCTTTGTTGCGATTGGATTTGAAACTTTCGATCTCCCTGTCTTCTTCATCTGTCCATGCCTGTACCATGATCTTGAGAGATTTGACATCAGTGAGGCATCTTCTGTCGAAGTCCTGGAACATCCGGTGGTCATGGACGCCGTTCTGGAAGCAGTATATGATGTCGCGCTCCGTGATGTCCACGATTGTGGTCTTCTTATCAAAGAAGCGACGTAAGTAGCTCCGCAGGGTCTCGCCTTCTTGTTGTTTAACTTGAGACAAATCGATCCTATTGCCAGGACGCTGCATTGCCCCTGCATAGTTGTTGGTGAATGCTACCTTGAGGTCCTTCCATGAGTCGATGGAGTTTTTATCCAATGATTCGAGTCATGTGAGTGGCACTGCCTCCATGTAGATGGGGAAGTAAATGACTTTGGTGTCATCGTTCCAACCTACACAAGCTTTCAATTATCAGCCAACTCCCACTTTCAAACACGAACCAATTTGGCAATCTTAGACTTTTAAAGCTCAGAACGTAAAGAAGAGCTCCACATGAACACCCCATAATCCCACAACCACCACCATATTCTGGAGCGTCAGCACCTCCGTAGCCAACGAAGGTGGAAGGGCAGTCAAAGCAGTCAGATGCATTGCCAACAATCGGGATGATTATGCCAATATCCGGAGGATCAGCCTTGGCATTCGAAAGTAAGAAACAAAGAAGCAATTACTTTAGAGTGGTGGGCAACATATTTGTGGAAGGCAAAGTGAAGAAAACCAAATGGTCTCATGTCCCAATCACCTTCAAGGAGGATGACATGCAGTTGAAAAGCTATCCTCACAACGACACCATGGTAATCAATGCAAACATTGCAAATTGGGCAATTGGAAAAATCTTGGTAGACAATGGCTCTTCCGCGGACATCATGTTCGCTAGCACCTTCGACAAGATGGAGCTAAACAGGTATCTGTTGCAACTCCCACACACGCCACTGTATGGTTTTGGAGAAAAAGTAATCCATGCATTAGGAAAGATTTCTTTACTGGTTTCATTCGGGACAGTCCAAAATGCAAGAATAGAGTATATATGATTTGATGTGTTGGAAATGTATTATCCATATTTCGGAATTTTTGGTAGAGGTTTTTGGAACAAATTTGAAGCTGCAATTCATGAGGCCTATTTGTGTATGAAGATGCCTGCGTTGAATGGTGTTATCACCATCTTTGGAGATCAAGGTGATGGAAGAAACTTAGAAAGGGGGAGAACTCCGGGTCAAAGAAATGTAAATGCACTTGAGGTAGAGAATCAAGTAAATAAGGTTATCAAGGAGCCCAAACAAGACAAAGAGAAAGTAAACATCGAGAAAAATTGTAACACCAAAAGGGTGTTATTGGATGACATGGTTTTTGGCAAGGAAGTAATCATTGGGACCGATCTTGATCCTGAGGAGGAAAAGAAATTGGTCGAATTTCTTCGCAAGAATAAAGATGTATTTGCATGGTCAGGAAATGACCTAGCTAGGGTCAACAGATATATTATTGAATACAAGCTAAGCATCGAAAAGGCAATAAGACCAAAGAGGTAGAAGTTGAGAAAGATGTCATATGACAAGGTAGCAGCAGTTAAATCTGAAGTCCAGAGATTGCTCGATGCGAAGGTCATTAGAGAGGTTGAGTATCCTCAATGGCTATCCAACACTGTTCCTATCAAGAAAAATAATGGAAAGAGGAGAATGTGCATAGATTTCACTTATCTGAATAAGGCCTACCCCAAAGATAATTATCCTTTACCTAGAGTTGACAAAGTGATTGACGGAGCAGCAAGGGTAGCAATCATGTCCCTCCTCGATTGTTTCTCAGGGTATCAACAGGTGTGGATGAGAAAGGAAGACGAAGAGAAAACTAGCTTCATCACCCCGTTTGGAACATATTGTTTCGTTCGAATGCCAGAGGGGCTCAAAAATGTTGGGCTAACTTTCACTTGTATGACCGTGAAGTGTTCAAACCTCAGATTGATAGAAACATACTAGCATACGTCAATGACATCATTGTGAAAAGTGTTCAAAGAGAGGATCATATCCAAGATCTCGTAGAGACCTTCACTAGGCTCCGTGAAGTAAACTTGAAGTTGAATCCGAAAAAATGTGTTTTCGGAATTTAGAAAGGAAAAGTGTTGGGCTGCCTCGTGTCCACCAAGGGAGTAGAAGCAAACCCGGACAAAATAAAGGCAATCAGAATCATGGAAGAGCCTAAGTCCCGAAAGGATGTCCAAAATCTCATTGGAAGAATCGCAACGTTGAACAGATTTATTTCAAAATCAACTGAAAGAAGCTTGCCTTTCTTCAAGGTGCTAAGGGGGGATGGAAAGTTAGAATGAGGTCCTGAGCAGAGCAAAGCATTTGTAGAACTAAAAGACTATTTGGAGAAAATGGCTATATTGTCACCTCTGCAGCCTGGGAAACCTCTCTTGATGTATATTGTTGCCTCTCAATCAGCAGAAAGTGCCGCATTAGTACGGGAAGTTGAGAGTGAGGGTATCAAGAAGCAACTGCCTGTGTATTATGTGTCGAAGGCATTATCAGGCTCCAAGTTAATGTATTCAGAGCTGGAATAGATTGCCTACGCAGTAATTATGGCATCAAGAAAATTGAGGCATTATTTTGAGGCCCATAAGGTAACTGTACTATCAGATCAGCCGCTCAATGATTTATTTGCAAATAGAAAAGCTTCTAGTAGAATTGCAAAGTGGGCAACTGAATTGTCCAAGCATGTCATAGATTTTGAGAAAAGAGGGGCCATAAAATCACAAGTGCTGGCAGACTTCATGGCTGATTGGACCGCTCCAAATCATTGTTGCGAAGGTGAAGAGGTCATTCCAGTCTGGGAGATCACCTGCGATGGTGCCTAGGGTCGCAAAGGGGCTGGAATCACTGCAATCATAACATCACCATCAGGAGCGAAAATTAGATACACTGCAAGACTACAATACTCAGATCCAGCAGATAAGTGCACAAACAACACTAGAGAGTATGAGGCACTATTGCTTGGGCTACGCAAAGTCAAAGCGTTGGGGGCAAGGAATTTCTTGGTGAAGTTGGACGCAAAAGTAATCAAAGAGCAAATCAAAAAAAGAATGTGAGGCCAGAGAGCTAGAACTAATAAAATACTTAGCGGAGGTTAGGAGAATGGAAAGGCATTTTAGGGGTTTCACAGTTGAGCATTTACCAAGAAAAGGAAATGGCGAGGCTGATGATTTAGCAAAGAAAGCCTCCAGAAACGAGCAGTTACCGCCCGATGTATTCTTTGAAGTCATTACCACTCCCTCAGTTAAGCGAGACAAGCAGCCCATGAGTCTAGTAAATGCAATCAACAGTGAGGACTGGCGATCCTCAATCATAGCCTACCTCCGCAACAACTATGAGCCAGTAGAGGAACACGAGCTCAAGTGCATGAAGCAAAGGGTAAGAGGTTACATTATGAAAGGAGAAAACTTGTACAAGTTAGGAGTGAGTGCACCACTGCTAAAATGCATCTCACAGGAAGAAGGAATTGAGCTGCCGAGAGAAGTCCACTGTGGGTATTGCGGATCTCATATCGGGGTCAAAGCATTAGTTGGAAAGGTTTTTAGGCAGAGATTCTATTTTCCAATGGCAATCATAGACGCTGAGCAGATTGTCAGAACGTGCAAGGCATGCCAATTCGCAGCCAAACATCAACGAGTACCGGGATTACCTTCGCAGTTAATTGCTCCCACCTGGCCGCTATAGAGATGGGGAATGGATATAGTGGGTTCATTGCGAACAGCTCAAGGAAATAACAAATATGCAGCTGTGGCTGTTGAATATTTTACCAAATGGATTGAGGCAATGCCTTTAACAACAATCACATCCGGAACCATGAGAAAATTCTTTTGGCAGTAAATCATATGCAAGTTCGGAGTCCCAAGGGAATTAACTGTCGATAATGGCAAGCAGTTTGATTGCTATGAGTTCAGACAATATTGTGTAATGATTGGAACAAAATTGAATTTCACATCAGTATACCATGCGCAGTCTAATGGGGCCATAGAAAGAGCAAACGGTGAAATCTTCACTGCCATAAAAAAATGCCTGTTCGATCAGAAAAAGGGAAAATGGGCAGAAGAATTGCCAAGGGTAGTTTGGTCGCACAATACAACTAAATTCAAAACCACTAAATTCACCCCCTTTAGATTGTTGTATGGGGCTGAGGCAATGTGTCTTGAAGAAATAGCACACCAGAGTGTGAGGGTAATAGCTGAACAAAACGAGGAAAATGAAGCAATGAACAAGGATATTGTTGAGATTGGTAGGCTTGAGGCAGATGAGAACTTAACAAAATATCAAGAACAAACGAGAAAGTGGAGAGACAAAAAGGTTGTCAAAAAAGACATCAAAGTGGTAGATTTCATCCTTAAGAGAAAAAAGAATGCAGAAACAATAGGCAAACTGCAAGTAGCTTGGGAAGGAGCATATCTGGTCATGAGCAGCGTCAAGCCACGGGCTTATCGTTTGTCGATGAAGAGGGGGAGGAGCTGCCGCATTCGTGGAATGTGGACAACCTCCGCAGGTTTTATCCTTGAGCAAAAGAAAAGTTCAGGATCAGTTGCGTGGAGTTATAAGCACAATCGAATCCTAAAAGTAGCATAGATTTACTTTCTTGCAATTTACTTCACCTCAAAGTGTAAGTGCAGGGCTGGTAGCATTGAGTTATAAACGCAATCAGATTCCTTTTTACATTCTTGCAAATTTACATTTAAAAAAAATGGGTCGTACTCTTTTCCTCACTAGGGGGTCCACATTGGAGGTGAGGTTTTTAATGAGGCGATTCCGATGTAATCATCTACATTATGAAGTAAAGAAATTCCCCTTGAAATTGTGTTCAAGAACGCGCCTGTGACGCGATAAATTTACTTCTATGCTTGAGAACACCTTTGCATAAGGTGTCAAAAATGCGCCTGTGATGCAAATCTTATCATCTTTCTATAAGAGAAAGAGATAAGGAAACACCTTTGCACAAGGTGTTAGAAGAATGCGCCTGTGATGCAAGTCTTATCATCTTTCTATAATAGAAAGGGATAAGAAAACACCTTCGCACAAGGTGTTAAAAGAATACACCTGTGACGCAAGTCTTATCATGTTTCTATAAGAGAAAGAGATAAGAAAACACCTTCGCATATCATCTTTCTATAAGAGAAAGAGATAAGAAAACACCTTCGCATAAGGTTTTAAAAGAATACAACTGTGACACAAGTCTTATCATGTTTCTATAAGAGAAAGAGATAAGAAAACACCTTCGCACAAGGTGTTAAAAGAATGTGCCTGTGACGCAAGTCTTATCATCTTTCTTTAAGAGAAAGAGATAAGAAAACACATTTGCACAAGGTGTTAAAAGAATGCGTCTGTGACACAAGTCTTATCATCTTTCAATAAGAGAAAAAGATAAGAAAACACCTTCGCACAAGGCGAAAAAGAATGCGTCTGAGACGCATTTTAAACTTATCAATATTCTAAAAAGAGGAAAAGATAAGAATGCACCTTCGCATAAGGTGTTAAAGAAAAAGCCAAGAAATGATGGTTTTGTTTTCCTGTTTAGGGAAAGAATTTTCGCGTAAGGTGGCAAAGAAGCACCGAAGCGCAATGAAATTACTTTTCTAAAACACCCAGCGAAAGTGTTAAAGAAAGACATCTTAAAAGGTTGAAAGCAAATAAATAGAGAAAATTAATGTCGAAATTAACTTAAAGGTTGCCAAATTCGACACCCAAAAAATAGATCTGCGAGGGCTTTCAGCTAAAATCCATCTCAGGCTATTGTTCAAACATTAACACTTACAAAGGAGGATTTTCCACTGCATCTCAATCACTTCTTGGAAGGGGGAGGGGGGAGACATTTTTTTACCAAAAACTTATTCCAAAAGTGATTGAGATTGGAAGAAAATCGAAAGCTTACAATTCAAAAGGAAGTTCAATTACACAACCTATGCGGACAGGGGATGTGTAAGGATCACAAGCGTTATACACAAAATAGTATTCGTTATCCTTAGAGCATTCGTTTTCGATCTTGACTTCCACAGTGCAAGATTCTAGATCGCAGCTTGGGATTGACTAATCCGAGTGCCTCCAATACAATTGAGTAAATTACGAAGTGCATAACTACGTGATGGATAATAGGAACAACAAAATGCTAGAAATCTTCAAAGGACTTGGCCGGATACTTAGCATGATAAACCGTCCAAGAATGGCCGCTGACGTACAAGCGTTCTTGGCAGAATGTTTCAGGAGTTACATCACACACAGTTCCATCACATGGAACCTGCGCCACAGTGGATATTTACAACAAAATAAGTTACATTTTTATTTTCATCTAACAATCAATTTTTCAATCAGTTCCAAACTTTACACCTTCAGTTCCTCCCCAATTGAGGGCGGCTCTTGAGGCTGAATTTCATGTGCCAGTGTTCCTTGGGCCAAAGAATCATGAGATGCACTGGCAGCATGCGACGCTAACGGTTCTGCAAAATCAGAAGCAACAAAAGACGATGGAGCCACCTCCGCAACAACTGGTTGATGGCAGGGCTCTGGAACTAGCCATTGGTGCGGAGCAGCGTGCGGGCCTTGCGTAGCTGATTCCCCGTGAAGAGTTTGAAGCTTGCAAGTCTCCATTGTCTGCTTTGCCTGACCAAGATAGAACTGTGAGGAAGTAATTGCATAGCATTAAAAGGTATTTCAATCATTTTCAAGTTTACAAAAGCTAGAATAAGGATAGAAAATACTTGCGCAAGACGGTCAACAGCCTTTTTGCGAGCACCCTCGCGGCCGCTCTTCATCCAGTACTCCTTAAAAAATATCTTTGATACAACACCAACATTTTGGCTAGGGGATGGAATATCCGAATGAGTTAGAAATTCGTAACTACGAGAGCCAAGTTTCTTGAAATGATCACAACCCTCGCATTCCATCAAATGGAGCAATGTTTCAACGCTCGTAGCCGCACCGTAATCACCAACCTTGGACAAGATACCAGGCAAGAACTTCAATTCATCCTCGAGCCATTGAAAGAATTTGTTAGTGTCTCCAGTACTAGGGAATGGTTGGGGCTCAGCGGCAAATTGATTTAGCCCATCTTGATATTGGCGATTAAGATGTAGACCTCGCTGCCAAATATTAGATTCACGTTCTTCAAGAATTTTCTCTTGAGAAAGGTTAACTTGCCTTAACTCAGAGATAATCTTCTGCTTAGCAACCAAGTCTTTCGCCAACGCGCAGTTGCGGTCGTCTTGGTTGTCTCAAGTTCCTTGCAAACTTGTTGATAGCATTCGACATCTTTCTCAATAGCCGCGCGAAGATTTATCAAAGCTTCTTCTTGCTGTTGGTTTCAATTCGCTAAGCTCTTAACCTCAGCAGAAAGATCTTTATTGTTACTTTCCATCTGAGAAATCTGATCCTTCAATTTCTGGTTCTCCGCTTTAAGGTCATCTTTTTCAATGCGAAAGTCTTCCATCTTATCAAAGACCTTCTGGCAACCAAGTTTTCCAGCAATAACACCTTTCATTGCATAGGTGGTCATCAAAGTGCAGAGTTCAAGACCACTGAAGCCTTGAATGCTGGCTTCAAATTCTACAAGCAACAGCACAAACTCATGTTTGTATAAAATCAACAAGGACCCGAGTTAATAATGCTCTGCATTAAAAAATTTTAACCTTTAGGATCGAAATACTAGTAAGGTGGAATGTCATTGTTAGTCTCACCAGGATCCACCTCGGGAACTCCCTTGAAAGTAGGCTGATCTTCCAAGCTTCCCTCAAACGCTCTGACATCCTAATCAATTTCAGCTCGTCAGAGCTAAGGTGACTCACTAAAAGTAGAGTCTGAGCAGTTGTGTCACCATCTGCAAACATTACAAGACAACAAAACTATAAAAATATGAAATAAAGTAAATCAGTACCAAAAGCAAGAAATACTTCAAGAACCAAAATCACCTTTATAGGGAGACAAGACATCTCTTCCTTTAGCGGACGGAGGAATTTCATGAACTTTGGGGAAAGAAAGTCTTCTTCAAAGGTCACAGAGGGAAACTCCTTTGATACAACAGCTACTTCTCAATTTTTTTCTCGCAGGGGAGACAATCCATCATTTTCACTTGTACGGCCTCCAATGATCGAAGATAATGGCAATGGAAAGTTCTCCAAAGAATCAACAACAGGCTTAGCCCTACCTGACTCGGGCATCAAAGAAAGTTTAGAAACAGCAATGCCTTAGTCCACGTCGGCAACATCTTCGTCCAAGTAGATCAAACTGTCATTGTCATCCAAAACATCTACCATACTAGCATGGACATTGGTAGAAGCTCCGAGCATCTCAATGTCAAGAGAAAAATTGTTCTCCTCCATGTGTTGGTAGTATTCTTTTGGCCTGGCATTGTTGGCATTCCAATTCCGTCTGTAAAGTTTCTTGTTCACCAACTTTAGCACTAGACGATCCAACAAGTTTAGATGAGGGAGACTCCTCAGCAACAACTGATAGTTTGGGCACAACCTTGCATTATTTGCCAACAGCATCGACTTCACGCTTCCTTTTTGTCAGCACCGCCATTACCTTCGCAGATCTCGAAACAGTGGAGGAGCCGCCGGTTTTTGAGCTTGGTTGCTTAGAAGCATCAGATAGATTCTTGGATGATTTTTTCTTCCTTGGTGATTTTTGCTTTAACCTCAGGAATTTCAGAGCCAATATTTCCGACCGCAACCATCTTCTTGCTGGCGATGCTAGGACGAGCACTAGGACCGCACGTAATGCCCATTTCATCAAAGACGTGATTGATCCTACCTTTGTTCCTCAAAGTTTTTTGAGCTTGTTCATGTTCTTTATGCAAATAATTACCAATCAAAGCAACAACTCTCCGTTCAATCTCATCAACAATTTGTTGATCAGTCATCCCCTTAGGTTTTTTCACTCCAAATTTAGGAAACTTAACAGCAACTATCATACCAGGAATATTTTTCTCATAAAAACTCTTGGGACACCATCTGTGTCGCGAAGGCCAAATTTCAGCAGCCAAGAATTCTTCAACTGCATCTCGTGCAGTAATGATCTGGCTGCCAATATAGTAAGTATTGCTAACTGAAGAATTTCAGCTTTTCTTTGAAAAAGGAGGACAATAATCTGCATCTATGTCCTCAATCTTGCTTGCAAGTGGGTACTCGACAATGGGTTTGCCCTCGCTATCTTGTCCAGTAACAACGGGAATCGTCACATAGAACCAATATGAGTCTCACTTATCAGCCCACATGTTTTTCTGAGCAAGGATTAAGGCAACATGAATTAAACCAGCGCTGATTTGACATGTTCGAAAAGTACAACACCCATATTGAGTTTCCATTTCCTCCTCGCCAACCAAAATGTGCTTCTTTTGATGATGCAATTCAAAATGGTAGCAAAAAGAGTCTGCCTCGACTCACCACCAAACAAGCGGCAACTCCAAATATACTTCAGAAGGTGAGGAATGAAATTAGGTGTTAGTTGGTGCCGCTGAACCTTGAAGGCATTGAGAATATCAACAACGACATTTTCAAAAGGAAATCTCAGTCCAGCAACAAAGAAGTCACGAAATACTATGGTCCCATTGGGTTTCGGAACAATAATTTCTTCTTCGTCCAAAGGTCTGCAATCACCATCGGCAAAATAACATTTCTCCACATAAAAGTCAATGCCTCGTTGGGTCACCAACGAGTGACCAAAGAAGCAAATCTTGGGACATTCGGGGATAAGCTCATCACATTAGCTTCAACATTCTCAAGATCCTCCTCTTCCCCCTCCTCGTCTTCTTCTTCATCACCAATATTTCTAGATTTGCTCTCAAAATATTTTGTGCCAGACGCATCATCACCCTTGTGAATTCATCGAGAACCACCCAAATCGTCATCAGACACATTCGCATCATGCACAGCATCTCCCAGCCCAGCAGCGGCTAACTCCTGGGAGCTCATGAGTCTAGCATTTTGTTTCGTGCGAGCCACGATGAATTCTAGAATGAAGAAAAGAGTGGAAAAATGTTAATGAAAAGAGACTCAGCGAAACTTACGGGAGAAAGAAAAAGAAGTAGCACATGCACCTTCGCAACAGCTGAACAAGCAGTGGCACGGAAAGCATGAATCTCAAAGCACTGCAAATGTAAGCAGTGAAGGTCTCCAAACAAATGAGAATGCGAAAAAGTCACCGCAACCCCCTCTCTATTTATAGGCATGAAAAGGAGCCGTTTCGATAACCGTGCTCAACGGTAAAAAAGTAGGGGCAAAAGTGTCAATTCAACAACCTTTGTGGTGATCTCCGCTCCAGCACGTGAAGGAGACGTTTTTTATCCTTGATCAAGATCAAATGATTTTTCGAGGGTTCGGCCCGCTGGAGTAGGACCTCGCCCACGACGGGCTACTGTTGAGGATCTGGATCAAGGATATCAAATGTCACCCTCGCATGCCACCCTCGCTGAACCGCTAGCGAAGGTAAGCAGCGTTTTACTTAAGCATGATTGCAGGAAACGATGTTTGGATGGAGCAAAGTAAGATGCGAAGATCCGGGGCACCTTCGCTTCGTAAGATCAAGGAAGAAGGCGCGAAGGTTCAGGGCATTTTCGCAGGCAGGTGCGGAGGTTCGGGGCACCTTCGCTATGGAAGACCAAGTTGGGAAGCGCGAAGGACCCGTGAACTCCCTCGAGGAAGAATCCGGCGGCCAATCCAAGTTGCTCAAGAGAAGGTGCGGAGGATTGGGATCCCGTTGCGAATATGACCCTGATAGCGTGAATAGCGTGATCCGTTTGGGGTGTACAAGTTGGATTAGAACTCTTTCTTTACTAAAATGTACAGCATATTCCTAGGATGTAGTGGTTCAGTATGGGTAAATTCGGTAGGTAAAAGTCGGTTGGCCTTCCTATAAAAGGGGAGGCACCCCTACTGTACAAGGGTTCACATTTTTTGAGAAATATAAGCCCTAAGAGAGTTTTGTTTCCCATTCGTGTGTACTTTCTTCAAACATGCTCTTCACCAAACATGCTGCAAGTGGCATGCAGGGTTGGGCAATTCTGTGCCCAATAAAATACGTGGAGCAATTCGAGCTTTGGGTGTCACGAATTAAAGACATTGGTTCAAGGCCAGGGAAGCTCTCATGGACGATTGGTCCTTTCTGATGGATCACCTGTCAATCCAATGGGTGCCTGGATAACTCTTGCCACAAGCTGGTGATGCTGGCCCTTTGCCTGGGTGATTTGGAGCGTGCGTTTTGATCTGCACACGGTGATTAATCGGAAACTTAAGCAGCAACATGTGGTTGTCTATCGTTTGATTGTCTATCATTTAAAACTCTATCCCTATTCGTGGGAGGTCAGGTAGCATGCAGTAGATGTGAGAACTCTTTTGGTCTGTGGATTTGAACTTGTATCCCCAGGCATGGGTGTCGTGATGCTCACGTTTGAAATAATAACGCTTTAAAACCTTGTCCTGTTGCAATGCATATGGATAGGGGCTCGGCCATTGAATAGTGTTTGCATGACTAGTTTTAGCAACCCTTTTCAAACTTCTTTTGATGGAAACCAACAAAAGATACGCTGATAATACAGGCCCATCTCTATGACCTTGTTGGTTGATTCTTACACCGTTACACGAGCTCTACTACTAGGCCTGAACAATCATCAATCATCAGCATCTCCGAATGCGCGCGCGTGTGTGTTTTGTTGGAATTTTTTTATTTTTATATTTTTTTTCGATTTTGCAAAAATATATAGTCGGATGGAAAAATTGCAAATCTAGGCTATTGCCGCCGGCCTAGGCGGCAGAAGGGCCTTACCGCCGCCTCAGCCAGCGGTAAGGCGCCGACCCCGTCGGCCCATGTCATTACCGCCGGCTGGGCCGGCGATAACTCCCTACCGCGGCCTGGGCCGGCGGTAAGGACCCGGCCCCTTGCACCATCACGGTACAATCAGCGCACGGGCGGTAATGGTCCTTACTGCCGCCTGGGCCAGCGGTAAGGACCCTTGCCGTCACCTGGGCTGGCGGGGGTTCCCCCTACATAACCCGCCCGCAGCTAGGCCTTAGGCCACCCAACTCTCTTGATCCAGACCTGTTGTTATTGAGAGGAGAACCAGAGAGGGAGAGAAGGGAGAGAAGGAAGGGAAGGAAGAAAGAAAGAGAGGAAAGAAGGGGAAGAAACCTCCTAGTCATCAGGTAAGTTTTTCATTATTGTAGTATAGTAAATCTAAAAATATCTTGTGCTTTTAGATGCTAAAAATCTAGCTTAGTTTGTACAGTAGATTCGGTATTTAGTTCGTAGTTTAGTATTTAGATCTACAGATAGGTTGTGTGCTTTTAGATGTTAAAAATGTAGTTTAGTTAGTATAGTAGATTCGGTTTTCAGTTCATAGTTTAGTATTTAGATCTAGAAGTATTTACTATTATAGTTTCATGAAATTTTAATATTTTTATTATACAAGCGTAGGATGCCAAGGCGTGGAAAAGCTGGAAAAGCAAGGTAATCTCAGTGCACGTTATTATGTTAACTGGTAGTCGTATGATTTAATCTTAGTTGCTTCCGGTTCTTACAACGAAAATAGTAAAGGTGGAGTGGTGTTCGGTTGACCGGAAATGCCTTCGATCCTTTACCTTTGACTAGTGGTGTTCGAGTGCCCATGTGCTTCTGCGGCGATCCTTGCAAGGTAGCCAAGACCGATGAAGAGGACACGTATAGGCAGAGGTATTGGATGTGTTCCAATTTTGCGTTTGAGCCTACACTTCGTCAGCGCCGCATTAACAAGATGGTAAGGAATTGATGTTGTGCAATAATTATTTTGTGTCATATGACATTTTGCATGATTTTTTTGTTTTGTAATAATTACATTTGTTGCAAACCCCTCCACCGCTCTGTGATTTTGAGCAGTGGATTGACACTGAGATCAACCTGAGGACAAGGAGGAGATGCAGTACATGTTGCGTTGGGTGGCAGAGAACAAGGAGAGGATGGAGAGGAGGCTGCAGAGAAGGAGCACAAGAAAGAGGAGGAAATGAGGCGTCTTGCTGCGGAGAGGGAGGAGAGGGAGAGGAAGCTTGAGCGTGCACGCCGAGCGAAAGCAGCGATGGAGGAGAACCCCGATGCCCTGAGGAAGGGAAAGTGGCCTCGTTGTACTCAGTAGGCTCTGTTATTGGCTAGTACTCCGTTGTGTGCGGTTGGACCTTTCGTTGTGTGTCCATGGTTTATTCATGGATAATATTGTGTGTTGTTGGACCTTTCATTGTGTTGTGCTTAGGTCATGTACTCCGTTATTCGCCGCACGATTTTCATTCGTAGTGATTGATTATTTTAATTGTGTGCTTTTAATTCTTAATTGGGAAATGTTTAGACTTGTATAGTGAACGCACACGAACAATGAAAAGCATTTAACTTATCTAGATAGAGCAGTCCTCTCATATAAAGATAATCGTACACATCATAATCCTACAAAAGATAAAAAATAAGAAATCGCCCTACGCACTAAATGCGTCCTCGCTTGAAACGAGGCTCGCCGGCGCCACGACTATGCCTCGCTGCCTGCTGCGCTGCTCTGGTCTGTTGCCGGTCGTACGTCCACGGCTCCGGCGGGTGAACGTCGTGAGTCGGCCGTCCTCCCACTCCCTCCGCAGGAGGTGTTGCGAGGTACTGGGTCGCGCCCTGTGTAGGACCCTGTGGTGTCCTGAGGTACTGGGTCGCACCCTATGTAGGACCCAGGGCGTCTACCAGTTGGGAGAGACCGAGCAGGTCGGGGTCCACTCTGAAAAGGTCATTGAACCAAGCATGGGCGCTGGACCTCGTTGCCTCGTCGTGGGAGTCCTCCGAAAGCCATCCCTGGTCTGCGTAGCCTGTTATAATCACAAAGGAAACGGTTTTGTTAGTTTCGTTGCGTTCTTAAAATGGAGTATAAAAAATGTATGCATCACGCACCTATTGGTCGTATCTCTGGTGCACCTGAAGAAGGACAAGAGGACCATGCGGATTGCATCTGCGGAACGGTGGACGGACCTGCTGTGGCGTGCCAAGACGGTGGTGGTGGTGGTGGTATGACGTAGGATGTGTTGGCTGCTGGCGGACGAACGGGCTGGTGAGTGGACATACCAGCCTGCTGAGTAGGAGCTGGAGTGGGCACACGGGGGGTACAGAGGTCGTGATGGACGGATGACGTCCCCGTGCCCGCCACGGTAGCTAACGGCACCGAGGAACCTCCTGCAGCCGTCTTTGGCCCTTGTAAGTAGCGAACGTTGCTGAACGGAATTCATCACGTGGAAGTTATCGATGCCGTACGTCAGCTTCCTGTCCAAATCCCCAATAATGTTGATCTGTTGGGGAGCGAAAAAATTTGAAGTTAGTCACACCAAATGATGCAAGTTTAGTAACAACAAAAATTACAGTAGCTTACCGCGCGGTCGTAGTTGACGTCTCTCGCACGAGGGTACGCCTGCATGACTGGAGCGGTCTCCGTCGGTGGCTCGGCCGGAACATGCTGGACCCACGTCCTGGTCCTTGGTAAGAACCAGCGAAGGTACATTGCAAAAGCATCAGCGTCGTGTGGCCAGGCCTCCTGGAACACCTCGTCTAGTGCGGTCGCCCACAGGGCGACCCAGTGAACCATCCTCGGAGCCCATAGGACTCCAGGCCCACCACCACCACTACCCTGATGGCTAGCCCTAATGGAACCATCGTTACACGAGTTACATAAATGAAAAATTCTTAATGCAAGGAGAAGGAAAATGCTGGATTGTACCTGTGAACGAAAGCCAGAACGGCTGACGTAGTCGGAAGTGGGGAGTCCTGATACACGCCGAACTGCCTCATCACACAGTGAACCGCGTAGTCCTCGACGTCGATGTCGTAGACTACTAGCCTCCTCGTCATCCAGTACGCCATGTCCCGATGGCATTGCAAAGACAGGCCATGTGGGGCACGAGCCTCCACATCCTCGAAGTTGTAGGGTCTCCACCTCATGTCGGTGTCGACCAGAGCGTCAAACATACCGACGAAGTTCGGGTACGACTTCTTTGTCTGCACTCCCGTCCAAACCACCTGCAAGAAATGTAATCACAATTTCTCAGTTAGGACCTTGAAAATTCCAAAGTGTAATATGAATCGAAAAAAAGTAGTACAAGAACCGTACCCTCCTCAGGCACCACAACGACCCCATCGTGGGTCTGTCGATGACGCCCTCGTCGAAACCCGTAGGGTAGAGGGATATGTCCACACAAGGTTGTCCTATCGGGAACCGCTCGTAGGCCCAAAGCTGAAGCAGCAGCGGGCAGCCAAGGAAGATAGGCTCCGTCTGCGTCACCTTCACGCAGCCCATGCAAAGACCCCTATACGTGGCCGCCAGCACAGCTGAACCCCAGCTATACTGTGGAACCTCGTTGAGTGGGGCCTCCGCAATGGGCCTCGCGAAAGGAAGAAGGTGCTTAGGCACCGAGTTCCCCTACGACGTGCAGAAGAGGGTCCAGCCGAAGAGCCACAACTGGTACGCCTCCAATTGATGCGCTACTGTGGCGTCATCTGCGTCCTTTCTCATGTACTCGGCCTGCAAAACAATTTTGGACTTCTGTTAGCAATAACAAAAATGGCCAAAAATTATTTGTACTTGCTGCTAATTAACTACTCACACTGAACTGTTGGAGCCAAGCCTTCGTCGGGCTGTGGGAGCTGCTGAAAGTGCTGTACTGCGGGGCATCGTTTACGCGGGGAACGTCCGCGAAGCGACCCAGTAGCTCCTCGCACCAGGCAGGGGGGACGTCAATCGCGGCTACGGCAGCCCCTGCACAAGGAAGGCCCAGTAGCATCGAGACGTCCTCTAGTGTGGGGGTCAACTCATCGACCGAGAGGTGGAAGGTGTGCGTCTCCGGTCGCCACTGGTCCAGCAAAGCTGCTATCAGTGACATGTCGAACTGGAACCGTGTGGGTCTCTCGCGGCCACGTCGCGCTGAACGGTCGACCATGTCGCCCTCCACAAGCCTAGCCACAGGGAGAAGGCCTGCCGCACTCAACCTGTACCATGGAAAAAATTAATTAGTTTATACAAATTAATCGTTGAACTTAACACACAAGTATTACTAATTATTTCTATCTTAGGATCCAACGTCGGTTGATCGGCATGGTCGCAAGCGGGATACGAGCCCGAAACATGTCTAGGTTGGTACCTACTACGGCCGAGTGGAACGACCTGTGCTGGTCATCCAAGGTAGGGTCGAGCAACTCAGGGGTCTGGTCCCCCTGTGGACCTAGGTGCGACGCCATACCTGCAACACAAGTATTGAAAGAAATAAGCACTGAACACGTAAAGAAAATATAACATTGCATTACGTTACATTGCAAATAAACATCATAACTCTACGGCACATACGAGTCATTACAAATAGAAGGGTCCACGATAAATATTACAATACTTGATGTCCTTTTCCACACCACCAAATAAACATTATATTACACTACCTAAGGAAGACAGCTCAAGTTACAATAACACAACTCAAGGAAGACAGTACATTACATTACTAGTTCTTAGATGCAGCTTGGGTGCTAGCACTTCCATACGTCGTTGCCGGGCAGTTCTTGTAGGTGTGACCGGCTTCGTGGCACTTGGAGCATAGACGGACATCAGGACCAGCTTCAGATTGATCCATGTCATTATGGATACGCCTGTTCCCATGTCGCCCCACTCCTTGGCACATTTCTGGATTAGGATCAGGAATGTAGCGGGCGGCATTCCCAGGATTGTTGACAAAGTCTCCCAGCAAACGATATCCATAAACCTCATTCCTCCAAGTTTGCCATATGGTTTCTTTGAGGAAATAGTGCGGCACGAAACGACGAGGTTGGAGGCCCCCCGCCTCAAAGCATGCAGCAATGACATGGGTACAATGCCTGTGAAGCAACCTTGGTTTGTGGTAAGAGCAAACACAACCTTTATTGCTGATGATGCACTCATGTGTGTGTCTCTCGCGCCTCCCGTCCATTCGAACTTTGTCCCTGCAAAACAACTTCAAACCGGCGTTCCACGGCTCCCACTTCTTTCACACGACGCAAATGAGCTTTCTTAATTACTTCCTCCATGTACTCTGTCATCTTGTACCCAAATATTATGTGGTTGTCGCGCATTGAGTTATCAACCAATTGGTACCTTTCCCTAAAATACTTCATGGTGCGGTAAAGGTAAAATTCAACAATACCAACAAGGGGTAGGCCCCAAAGACCGTGCAGGACCCAGTTGTAAACCTCAGCTAGGTTTGTCGTCATTATACCCCACCGTACACCTTCTTCATCAAAGAGTAATGCCCACTTTTCCTTCGGTTCATTCTCAATCCACTATGAGAAGGACTTGATGGATCTTCCCCATCTTCACCTAACGTTTGGCCCGTCGAGCCCGACGTCCTCCAGAGACACAGGTTGGTCGGCCTCACTATTGATCACCCTCTTCGCTAGTTCCTCGCATTGCTTCTTTGTGACGTCCTCAAGTTTCTTCCACAGCAGGTTGAACTTCCTCTTCTGATTCTGGCTGCACAGGCGCTTGAACAATTTCATAAGGGTCTTATTCTTGAATTGGCTGTGAAAGTTCACATCCATATGCCTCATGCACCACCTACTCTTCAAGTCCGGCCATATCAGCGCCCTGAAACGCTCTTGACTTCCATTCTGTAGGTCGTCGATTGCTTGTATAATGCCTTTATGCTGATCATGAATGAGACAGACTCCCTCGACGTCCAACACAATCATGTTCTTCACCCTCTCGAGAAACCAGTACCAGCTATCTCCAGACTCCTCCACAAAAGCGATCGCAAGCGGCAACACCTGATTGTCGGCATCAGTCCCAATAGCTGTCAATATTGTCCCTTTGTACCTTCCAGTCAGAAATGTGCCATCAATGCAAATGACTGGTCGACAAAGCCGGAAAGCCTAAATGCAAGGACCCAACGTGAGGAATGACCATTGTAGGACCTGTTTTTCTGGAAACTAAAGAACTGGATATGATTTCAAGTCGTAGAAGCTTTCAGGATTTCTCTGGCAAATGGTGTGCAACAAGGCAGGGAGGTTGTCGTAGGATGCTTCGAACGTACCCCACTCCATCTCATGCGCCTTCTGCTTAGCACGGTAAGCTTTGTTGTAACTGATCTTGTACTTGAACTTCTCCTCTATGGCACAGATAATGGACTTAGGCTCGAAGCTTGGATTCTCCACTATCTGAGGGTACATGTATTGAGCAACAAATTCAACAGTGAGGTTGCGGTGTGTTCCTTCCAATTCAACCAGCAAGGATTGGTGCTTAACCACTTTATTCACCTCCTAGTAATCCTTCCATTTGCCCTTGTATGCATGCACCCTGAATGGGCAATCATTTCGCACACACCGGACATCATACACTTTCGGGCTACTCTTTTCCACCCTGAACTAACACTGCAAACACAAAGTGGACCATCTCTTAATAGCCACCTTCACTTCATCCCCACTTTGGTACACAGCCCCCACGCATACCTCATTCTCCTTGTACTCCCAAGGAATATTTTCCCCAACATTGACCTGTAGGGCAGAATGGTCATAATTTGACCAATTTCGCGGTACAAGATAATCATCTTCCTCATCCGACGAGTCCTCCTCCACGGCACCATTGGCCTCCCCTTCTTCCATCTCCATCAGCTCTACTAACTCAGGAATTTCTTCGCCCTCATCAGCTTCTCCATTTGGTTCCCGAGATGCTACATCATGTTTTGCATCTTCACGTTCTTATTCTTTGTAATCAAATTCTTCGTTTCCACCCGCACTACTCTGCACATCTTCTTCCGCTTCAACTTCATCACCTCTGACTTATTCTTCAATATGAGTGCTAGGTCCACCCTTCATGAAAAATTGGACATACCATATGATTGGTAAACCTCTTCTCGTAAAACCATCTATGTAAACCCGATATCTCGAAGTTCCTTCAAGCGAAACTAACTCCCAAAAGTTTATGTCCGGCCATCTTTGCATTGCAACCCTCACACACACATCCGCTTGATCTCTATCAACACCTAAGTCCCTACAGAGCCACTTGCATATGCCCCCCAAGTTCTTTCTCTTGCTCTTGGAACACACTTGGTGAAACAGGGGAATCCACTCAAATCTACCCCTTCTGGACCATATCTAACCTCCCTCAGCCCATAGTACACTTGAATATTGACACTATCCGACATGCTTGGCAACATACATGAAACGGGCAGTCCAAATTATTCTCACCACTATACATAAGTTAACTACAATAACGACCTCAATTGAATAAACAAACAACTATGTAACACTAAACTAAGCTTACTAACTAACTTTATCATAGCCATGCACCACAACAAATAAATCTAATAATGTTACCGAAAAACTATATTGTAATACCTAATCAAAAAATCATAATTTACTAACTACATTTATCATAGTGATTTACCAGAACAAACAAATCTAATATTGTTACCAAAAAATTATATTCAAATACCTAACAAAAAATCAAAATTTACTAACTACATTTATTCTAGTCTTTTACCATAACAAATAAATCTAATAATGCTGAATCAGTTATACTAACTAAGCTACATTTTCCTATCTAAAAACAGCTAAAAGTTCTAAGTTTAGATCTAGATCCACTATTACTTCTAAATCTAGATCTACTAATATTTCTAAATCTCAGATCCACTAATATTTCTAAATCTAGATCTAACCTAAACTAAACTAAACTATACTATAGTATACTAAACTACGAGATTAAAAAAACAATTTACCTGAGAAAGACGGAAGAAATTCCTTCCCTCTTCCCCCTCCTCCTCCGTTCTTTTTTTCTTCTTCCCTCCTCCTCCTCTCCTCTCTTTCTTTTTTTTTTCCTTCCCTCCTTTCCTCTTTCTCTTCCCTCTTCCTTCTCTGGCTCGCTACTGGCGCGCACTAGTGCGGGGGAGGGGAGGGGCGCGGGCGGGTCATAAAGGGGGCGACTGTCGCCGGCCCTGGCAGCGGAAGGGCCTTACCAAGAGTCTTACCGCCGCCTGGGGTGGCGGTGACGCCTCGACTCGCGCGCCGCAGTTACGACGGCTGCTGACGGTTGGCGGGAGGGCCTTATCGTCGGCTAAGGCGGCGGCCGCCCTGGGCCGGCGGCAATAGCTTAGATTTGCAATTTTTCCATTCGACTATATATTTCTACAAAATCGAAAAAAATATATATAAAAATAAAAAAAATCGTTTTGTTGGGAACGTGCGTGTATTTGCGGCGGCCACAACAGGCTGTACTGTATGAGCAAAGTGTGTGTGTTTTAGATATATCGCGTGGGCCTAAAGTAATCGTTCCATCTCAAAACAGCTTGGCCCAAATCAAAGCTCTATTTTGTACTCTAGAAGAAGTCGGATTGGGCTAAGCTCACCAGTGACTTACGAGAAGGCTGCTAGCCCTTCTGTCTCTCTGTTTTTTCTTTTTAGTAACAGTGGCTTCGTTGAACTTCAATACATCAAAAAGAAAACAGTTTAGATGTACAGTTTACACTCAACCTTGTAAACATAGCCATATGTCCTACTTTATGAACACTTCTTCCGTGCCAGAAACTTCGGCTGTGAGCAGTTGCACCTAGATCTACTGGCAGGAGGATTGGCAATCAGATTTCGGGTTTGATTCAACGACATGCCATCTCATATACGCCCATGCGGCTGTACACCTGTTGCATCGTGATGGGAATGGGACTCAGTGGGAGCCGGCCCGGCCCCGAGAGCTGTCCTTGGAGAACCAAACACGGGCGTATGTGATGCACGCATGGCACGTCCCTGCCGACGGTAGCGACAGGCCACGTACCAGCCGGCTCGCTCACATGGCGAGACAAGTCATCATTAAAAGCGCGCGGGCAGAAGAACCAACGGACCCCCGAGAAAGCAAAACACCGACGACAAAGGCTCATCAAGGCTCCTCCCCCCGACCGTTAGCCGGTCGTTGTATCCCGGACCAACCATGCTTCAACGGCCGGCCGGCCGGTCGGGCCGTCGGGCCGGTAGTTAGTGGTCCCACCGCCTCCAGTCGCTTCCTCCTCCGCTTGTCTCCCTCTCCCTCCCTCCCTGTTGCGCGCCGTGCGGGTGCGGCTCCGTCCCGTGCGGGCGGTTCGATCGGTTCGCCGTGGACAAAAAAAGAAAAAAAAAACAGGGCGCACCTGCAGGCTGCAGCACGGCCCCGTCCTGTCTCGTTTCGTCGTCTGGTCTCTCGGTCGGGTCCCATCTATCTATCCTGCCCCGCACCACCCGCCAGCCCACCGAGCTCGGACTGGACGCGCCACCGGCCGCGACCCGGAGGCGCGCCGTCAGCGGGCACGCACCGGCGCCGCGGGAGGCTCGCGTCCGCGGGCGCGAGAACGACGTGGATCCATCGGTTGGATGGGGCAAGGACGACGGACGGGGCAGGGGAGACGTAGGTGAGCGCGACGGGTGGGGGGCGTAGGAGAGCGCAGGCGCACATGGGGAGCCGGCCGGTCCGTGGCCGCTTTCATCCCCTTGAATGCGCGCGCGCGGCCTCTTCTGCTGCTGATGGTTGAGTGGTGCCGCCAAAGCCCATTAAAGTGGTGCCGAAAACGGAGTCGGACAACGAACTGTTGCATTCGCCGCTACCTTGGCCGTCTGATATACTCGTACCATCCACGTACTCCAGGGGTCTAGGGTACCGTATCGTCAGGTAGTAGCTGTTGCAGTGTATACTGGTCCCCGTGCAGCTTAGTGTAGGATTTTCTGTCAGGGTCCGAGAGACTCCGTTCTTGCAACGACGTGGAGGTTGGCCACGGACACGTCCGCCATCTCCTCCATCAGCTAGCTAGCTAGCCCTGACCAAATAAAAAGCGTTTGCCTTAGCACGGGATCGCCGAAAACGCACGAGCTGCCCACCTGATGCAGACTTCACATAACAGTATAGGTGGGTGACATATTGCGTTAATGACATCTCGATTCTTCTTCAGCAATCAGCAGCTAGCAGACCCATGTGAGCTGGTAACGAATTTCCTGACCAGCCACGATCAGCGAGCGCATCACATCACATCGCCACCCCCTAATAACCCGGGGCGATCACGGGCTCCGTGATAGCCGAGCACGCCACGGCGTTCGCCGCCGCCGCAGTCCACGCACAGCCCCCGGTTTGTGTGCTTCTCCCCCTGACCACGATGCAAAAAACCTGCCACGTGAACTTGTGTGCCCGGCTGCCCGCGAGCATGCATGGATGCTTGCTTAAGCTTGTAAGCGACGGCATCATCTGTTGAACCTCGCTGGCCCGGCCGGCCTCCTCATCACTGCACTCCCACAAGTTCAGCTGCCACGCATGTGATGCCGTGATGGGCAACTCAGAGTCGGAGCTAGCTTGCAAGGAGCCATGGACGCAGGCGTGACGTGGCGCATGGCATCCCGGCCAGTCGCCCATTCGGCCTTGTTTTCTACTAGCTCCGTGGGGCAGAAGGAATGCCGATATCTGGAATCCCGTTTTGGACGTACGCTGGTTTCGGTTATTTTGATCGATCCTAATGCGGCCGACCGGGCCTGCATTCTTTTTTTAACTTTGGTTGTTCAAACATTCCGTCTGCCAAGTAGCGAAGGAAGTTAGCTTGGCAGCACGCACCCAGCACCTGAAAACAGGCCCCGATTTTGGGTCTCGGAGTGCCATCATTATTGAGCGTACGTGCGCAACTTGATCCTATCAACTCGTATCGTGTACCATCATCATCCGCCATGATATCCTGGAGTGCCATACAAGTTTCGTTACTGCTTACTAGTACTAGCCAATTACGGCCATGCATGACCACAGCACATCATATCCAAGCTGCTGGTGCCCGATAATTCTGCGTACGCATACGCACGGGGAGCCACTGAAAAAGCGTCAAATCACACACGACGTACGTACGTGCAAGACTGTTGCTAGTCTCCCGAGTAACATGCGGACACACCCCGGGAGAGCACAGAAGCCCGTGCGTGCGCGGCACAAACACCCGCCGCGGGCGCAACCACTTGCCCGGACGTGGCGACGCCGGCCGCCCGCCGGGAGAGACAAGCGGGCAGCTGAGAGCTCAGTTCGCTAGCTAGCCGGCGGGGCCGCGGCCGGCCAGCAAGTGTGCGCATCGGCGCAGGGCTGAGGGCGGGTCCCCAGGATCCGCTGAGCGCAGGGCTGAGGACGGGTTTCCGCGGGTTGCTCTCGCGGTGGCCCCGCACCTCACATGCGCGCGGCGCGGGCGACCGCGCCGTCGGCGTCCGGCCTTTCGCCCCGCACATGCGGCCCCGTGGCCGCGCGCCCCCAAGTCAAGTTGTCCCGACGCGAGAGCTCGTCGCGTCGCGTTCCGGGGGGCTTCTTCTTCGTCTATATCGCTGCTCCGACAAGAAGGGATAAAATGGTGGGGGCTCGAGTGCTGGCTATATGGCTGGTAGGCGAGATACGCGTATCTCAAGTTTATCCGTAAAAGAAAAATGGAGATGGAAATGGTTCAATAGAGTGCAACTTGATTGGTACTCCTGGATTGCAACATGTTTTTCTTTTTCAGGTGATGGAGAACTCAAACATTCAATAAAAGTATGACCTCATCGAGAGGAGTTCAGGGGACGTGAAGTACATCCCTGTGCTTCGTTCTCTAAAAATTGTATTTATTCAGATAAAAAAAAGCGTGTCAGGCAATAGTTAAACATTTAAGCTTTCACTATGAATATATTTCTTTTGAACAACCAATAATCTTTCCATAAAACAATATGGGTGCAAAAATATTTTACAATATTATCCTTCTATCACCATTGAAAATGCATTAAAATAGATATTGCTGTCAGTTTGTTTCAGAGATAAAGCAAGCACTGGTGACTGGTGAGGGTAGCAGTGTGTTCATCCATGCGTATACTACGACAATCATGGCTCATCAAGCGGCGGCAACGTGTCCCGAAATTTTCCCTTGAATCACAGATCCATCCTCGATCATCGCCATAATCAGTTCACAATTCCATCGGCATTTTTTCTTGAGCAACATCACGTGATCGTGTTTACTAGTAACATTTACTGACACAGGCGAAGGAAGTCGTCTGGCTCGCCGAAGCTTCTATTAATTGCAAGTCAGCCATGTTAATTACCTTGGGGTTTAGCGCCTGTAATCACGGCGCGAATCCAATGGGGCCTTGCGATAATTTCTTTTGGCAACGATTTCTTTGGCGGGTCCCACGTGAAAGTAAGACCCGTCCATGATTACTTCGAGGATTGACGGTTATGGAATCGGTTGCGCAAGAGCTTTGGCGGGAAAGGGACTTTTGTTGGAAGATCTGCAGAATGATTTGCTTTCCCATCACCAGCGAACTTACCACCGTAATGTAGGAGTAGTAGAGTAGAGAGCAGTGCTGTTTGCTTTGTGATAGATTGGAGTTGGATTGAGAACTTTCATGAGCTTTTCTCAACCGACAAATCTGCTGGAACAATATCGGATAGAAAAAGGCTTATCGTTAACAGTCCTCTGAATCTCTGGTGGGTGGCCGTACTATGAAGAAAAGAGGTGCATTTCCGAGTCAGCTACAGACCAGCCTGTACTAGAATACAGACCAGAATCATCTGGGTAGAAAGTCAATCCATTTATGAGCCATGGAGGCCCTGACATCGTAATTCGTGAGAAGTGAGAACCACATAACAGTACTGCTTTAGTGATACTCCTACATTGAGGTTCTCAAAGTTCAGGGTTTGATCGTACATGAAAATTGGTATACAGAAGATGTATTTTTTTTTTGAAACGAAGAGGATGGAAAATTTAGGCTGCAAGTGCAGCGAAACTAGTAATTTCCGGAGTACAGGAGTAGTGAATAAGCTGAAATGCTCAAAAGGCAGGGAGTCCTGCTTTTCAGACAGCATGCTAGTTAAATAGCAGCACACGTATAAATTATGACCATATTTTGCTGGTTACACACCGGTAATGGTAGAGTGACAGTGGGCGGGAGAGCACATTGATGCTTGCCTCCTCTAATTTCCCACAAATCTTCAGGACACACACACACACACACACCAACAATGGAACTGAGGTGAAAAATCCTCAGCGCAATTGCCAACAACGGCCGGCCACCACTAAGCGAGAACACTTAAGCCGATGATGGAGCTCATCATGCGGCTATCTGATCGATCGACGCGAGCAGTTAGTACTGGACGTAGGAGCGGTAGTTGGTGTCGGGGATGTAGTTGGCCGGGATGACGTTCTTGGCGACGAGTTGCCTGCCGGACTCGTTGGTGATGCGCAGCGAGTAAGGGCCCTGGAGCGGGCGGTTGGGGTCGATCCTCCAGATGGATCCCCAGGACTCGTGCATCGGCTCCCAGTAGCCGGAGTTGTGCTGCATGATGTCCACCTGCACCACGTCGCCGTCCTTGTCCTCGAACTCGACGAGCACCGCCAGGTACATGGGGTTCGAGCCGTGTTGGACGACGAAGTTGATGGTCAGGCCCGGGAAGTTGCACGGCACCCTCCTGAACTGCATGTCGATGATCCCGGCGTGGCGGAGCTTGTCGTTGAGGCCTGGGTTGGCCATGGCGCCGAACGCCGTCCCGCTGAGGTCGAAGTGGTACTTGGCCACCGGGTAGTAATTCATGTCGGTGATGACCACCGTCTGCGGCGCGCCGGAGCAGGCAGGGTGGTTGCTCTTGAGGCATCGAATCTGGAGGAAGCCAAGCACAAGGTCAACGGGTGCACGTACTCCTAGTCCTGGCCTAGCTAGCTGCCCATCATAAAGATGAGCAACCTGTGGCGCTGCGGACGCTAACTGGCATCTTTATTTGACCAACCAAATAAAATGACCGGGCACCAACTGCTATAATCGTGCATGGCGATCGGCGCCATGGCGAAACCGGATCAGTACGCAACGCACCTGGTAGCATGAGCCGCAGCCCTTGCCGTCCTTGAAGATGGGCTCGTTGCCGCAGGAAGTCATGGACGAGAAGGGGTACTGGTTGGTGTGCTTGAACCCGCACGCACCGCCTGGCAAAGATTCAGCACCAAGACACGGCACAGGATGAGCCACAATGCCACATTGCCCAGGACCGGACAACAAATGCTGATGAGACACGCGGAGAGGTATCTTGGTCCATACCGTTGTCGTCGGGGCCGGCGCCGGTGGGCGCGCCGTACCAGGTGGCCTTGGCCGGGAGCCAGCCACCGCTGTAGGACAGCAAGGACCTGTCCTGGGACTCCGTGGCGTTGCTCGGCTGCTGCTGAGCGCGAGCGCCATAGGCGACGAGCACGGAGAGGAGCGCGGCAAGCGCCACGGCCTTGAAGGAGAGCCCAGCGGCCATGCCTGCACTAGCTAGGACCGAATGGAACTACTAGCTAGCTGCTGCTTGGCACTGGCACCTGCTGTCTGGTTTGTGTTTCGATGGTGTGAGGTGGAGGACATTGCCGCGGGTATTTATAGGCAGGGCAGGACAGGAAAGTCGGGGGGTGGGGGGGTGGGGGGGGGAGAGGGGGGCGGGGCGGCGCGGGCGCGGGGCGATCGAACTACCAATCGGCCGGCCGGCCGCGGCGTCGTCGATGGTCGCTCGCTGCACCCGACGTGCCTGGCCCGCGTTGGAGTAGAGGAGCTCGCGAGGTCCGTCGCGTCACATGGCCACCGCGCGAATCATGGAGGAAAGGAAGGTGTCGGTTCGCGGGCGCATACCATTATACAATCACATCATGGCAGTTATGGGCATGTTACCTGCAAATAATTCGCGCAAATAATCTCGTTCAGATCGAAGTGCACCATACGCACAGCTCTTCGAAGTTGGATGGGGAGGATGGATAGATTCCATTATAAGCAGGATAGGATATGTGGCGCAACCGGCCGGGAGCCAGTACAGAACCGCAGGCCTGTCACGTACAATACGTGGATAATCTTCGCATCATTGCAAAGCTATTATTATGTGTGCATCTGTTGTTATTTTTAAACTGAATTTGTTGATCCGATGCAGCGTTTATGCAGCTGACAGGTATGTCCACCCACCAACTAGTTTTTAGACGAAAGCATTATGCAGCCAGTCAGCCACCGGCCAGTCTGAAGTCTGAACTCTGTCTCATTTCTGAAGGGGAAAAACCAGTGGGACTCTGCTATTCTATACAGTACACTTGTGCACATCATTGATAAAAGTGGTATTATGGTAGTTACAACTTACTGACTAGTATCCTCTAATGTGAACATGATGGGTAAGCCAACAGCCCAACACTGAATTTAATTATCGTTCTAGGACATGGGAAACACGACTGTTCTGACTTTGGCTTCTGACGGATGCCAAGAAAAGTAAACCGAGCTTCTTTAAACTATGCAGTAGCAGTCAGTTTTCCTATGCAGCTAGATATGACACTAGCTGAAAAACTAAACTAGTTTCAGCTAGGTTCTCTAGACCCTACTTTATTTGAGTTTGTGAATTCAACTAGTGTAATTTTTCAGAGGAAATTAAATTATCAGATGCACAAGGGTGTATTGGTGAACGGTGAACCACGTGTGAATTCTATCGTGCATCTGATCCAATCTTGAAGGACCAGTTGGAGTTAGGAAGTGCATTGCATCCCTCTTAATTGTACACAGCATGCACTGATGCACGACAGCACGAGATTGAGCTTAAAGTTCAAGTTTGAGAGGGTATTGCAATGCGCCTAAGATTATATTTGTGACCTTTTTTGTGTATATTTAGAGAGGGCCGTGCATACGTACACCAATGACACGCACTCATATGTAGCGTCCATGTTTGAAATCACAGTTTGATTTGGTTATATTTGTGTCAAGTACACTAAAAAAACTCGGTATTGCCTATAGTACACCGTATTGTTAGAAATTGGCCAGAGGACATTGCAAAACCGTGGTTTTCTATAGTACGCTATAGGAGGAAGGAAAGATCACCATACCCTCACCTTCATTTTACAAAATCTCTATGGAAAGTTTGAAAGAACTACACGTATGAGGAATTTGAGGATAGATTACATTTTAATCTATGCACGGATAATTTTTTAAAAGATGTGCAAAATTGAGCATAATAGTCTTTACCCCTGCTCTAGTGTTCGTCCCACAAACAAAATGGTATCCCTTAGATAAAACCATGCTATTTAATATCATGCAGACAAATTTAGCTACCACACAATCAATGCTTAGTGCATTTCTCTCACCAACCCTTATAAATATAATGTATATAGATAGCGGTTTTTATATTTTCCATCTCTCTTTCGCCCTTATTGTCTTCTCTTCAACAGGACCACTAACATCGACGAAGACAAAGATTGGTTTGTTCTATTTTTCTATATTTCTCTTCTCTGTTAATATTTAGACCGATAATTAACCTGTCTGGGTCTGTAAGAAAAATAGATTGGTGATGGTGGAACCAAAAACTCTGGCATAGAGCCAGACATGGAAGTGAAAATGTTGTTGTTGCACATGGTTTGAAACGTGTAACTCAAGATCACAACATTAGGGAGGTGATAGAGAAAAACTATGTGATAGGAATAGCATAGAAAATGAGAATTGATGCATGGAGAACAAAGCCTTTATGAAATAAAACAACGTGGTATGGTTAGGCGGTAGAACTCAAACAAATGAAAAAGATATATCATGGAGCAGGCATAGTGGTGATAGAAAGAAAAGTGACAGTAAGGTAAAAATATAAATTGGTGATAAAACCAGAACGATATTACCCACTATGGATTTTTATACTATCTGCGCAACCGGGCCAACCCCACTAGTTTCTAGGAAATATTCAGTAACAAACCATCTTTTTGGGGAACACGTGAAACCCCTAAGAGATATACTTAGAAGTTTTTTAAAAAAATTTAAAACGATACACATCCATAGTGCATTCATAGACCCTGCATTCATAGACCCTCGCGGTTGCATGTACGGGTTAGTGTACGGGCATATGGCCCATGCACGTGTGGACTCTGGATGGGACACATGGCGTGGCATATGGCGCCGGCACTGGACGTACGGTCGTGCACTAAGAGGGAACGTTTCTGGACATTTGCCCAAGTGTGGGTGAGTTGGACCAGTGAGGATGTTGGGTCCTTTGAGGGGGTGCATGTGACACCCGACCCAATTTGGTCGACCCAATTTGGTTGGCCCAGTAGTGGTCCATGAGCACAGGTGCGCATGTTTAGTACCATCTTGCTAGTTGAGTAAGGGTGGAGCCAATTTATTATAAGTCTTTATCCTCTGACCATAGTATCTTCAGGTTAACCCTTTTACACGAAGCGAGGACGAAAGTGTAAGCAGGGTGCTATGTGTACTCGTGCCCACCCCTCGGAAGGGTTGGGTGGTGCGGCTTTGGAGGACAGGGTGTTACATACTTTGTCACAAAAGTTGAGATGAAAACTAATCTATAAAATTTATCCTAAATGATAAATTTCAAGTACACGTGCATTAGAAGACAAAATTATCTTTTGTTGCAGATGTCCTAAAACTTTTTGTTTTTGTATTAATTTTTACATAACGACTTTGCAACTGCACTTTTCTAAAAAAGTACATACATGGATGCACTAGGATGTGCATCATTTCATTTTTTGAAAACTTCTAACTATATTTTTTATAGAGGTTTTTATGTTTCCAACAAATAGGTGGTTTGCATTTTCCCTTATTTTTGCTATAGTTTGCGACACAAGAAGCTTTCCCATTTTTCCTTTAATAGTTTATGAGATGATTTCTATGGTTCTATGAGCTATTATCTTGGTTTGAGTAAAGTGCATTGATTGAGTCACATAAACTACCTAAGTGGATCACTAGAGGTCCAAACGGGTGGACTGCCACATCGGATCCTAGGTGGACTGCCACATCGGATCCTACATGAGCTATGTGCCGTGGAGCCTGATTGAGGTTTGGGATTTGCATTTTTTCCTTTCCCTCTTAAAAAATTTGTTCCCTATGTATCCCTATAATCTTGTTCCGCTGTCTCATCCTGAATCATTCCCCTCTTCTCATCCTCGTGCTCTATACTACCCCCCTCCCCCCCAATTCAGATTGATGCCATGGATCCAAAGTCGAGTTAGTTAAGAATCCATGGTGTTCAGAAAAAGCATGCTTAAGTCCAATACTAAATTTAGTTATCAACTACTAACTTATCAGTTGCCAGATAGAAATTTGGAATGTGATAATCAAATAATCAGAACATGAGCACACCACATAGATACAGACATGGACTGATTCCATCAGTCATAAATGTCTCAATGTACTTTTCAGCTAGCCACTTTGAAATACACCTTTGGAGCACCCATTCCTTCTAACAATTGTGCTCACCAAGGCATGTATTTATTGCAAAAACTTAACCCCTGCCATCCATTTAAGCATACAAATTCCATGGAGCCTAGAGCATGATGGCATTAATCCTTATCCTACGATCTCTTGGCATTTTTCTCTAAACCCATTCTCTTCACATTGTATTTAGGATTTTTTAATTTTCTTTAGACCTCAATAGAAGGAAATACCATCCCAATTTTATGGATTGTTTAGGTCCTCTAGCCAGAATGACTAAAATATCAAACTACTTCATCATCAGATTCTAGAAGATCCAAGCCTTCATCACCAGTGTAAAGGTCGTATTACCACTACACTTCTATTCAGTTGACTACCTTTAGCCTTCTTGCCCTTTGCTATCTTCTATCCATTAACTATGCCATCATCAACTATATATTGATCAACATAATCTTCAAATAGTCACTATTTTCATCCACTAATTCATAATCAGTGCCACAAAGTCTAAATTATAAAAGCTACCATCCCTAGCCATTACCATTTTCTTCATCCGCTGAAACTCTTGTTGAATCTCACCAACAACTAGCCTCTACTGCTACTTTCTAGATTAGAGTAAAACTTAGAAAGTTTCTCATTAACTTTCTTTAGCACATTGTCCACCTTGTGTGGTTTACAATATTGGGCAAATGTACAATTAGGTTGGCTACAATATCATCCTAGTTCAAGCTTGCAATGTTGTCATCATGATCAAAGTACACTATCACATTTATGTCTCTATCACTCGCAATTATTCTCAACCCATTTCAAAGTTGTTTCCCATGTAAGAATTAGTATATCTTCAAATTCTCAGTCATTTCATACCCAACCTAGAGGTGAGAATTAGTGATCCTAAGGGTATCCACTGACCCTCTTTAGTTCTTTTGAAAAATTGAAATAAAGAGGAGATACACTAAGGTGCACCTATTGCACCCCTAATTCAAGCTACTCTATGAAATTCTCAAACACAAAGGAGATTGTGTGTTGGACTCATAGTGATCAAACCATGCAACCTTTACATCCACATAACTCCTTAACTGAATCTCATGTATAAACTCATCATTACAAGCACTAACATTCGACTAGTTCCAGGTTCGAGTCTCGGGTAATCCATATGCAAAATAGAAAAGAGGAATTTGTGTTTTGGATTTTTACTCACTTCATTTCCAAATTTTTTGAATTTAGCAAATGAAGTTATATGGAAACCCATTACCTAAAGCTTGAGCGGGTCACACACAGCGGGGAGAGGGGGGTTAGGACCATGCCACGAGCAGGAGAAGGGCACTAGCGGGCTGCGAGCATATGAGCATTTCAAGCGGATTGCATAGCATGAGAAGCACACAAGCGGGCCGCATACTGCTCCTCCAATAGGTTCATTAGTTCATATTGGGCAGCAGCCCGCAGGTGTACTTATTTGCTGCCAACGCACTATTTATCACAACTTGACCTAATTGTTGGTTTTCCACAAATTATTTATGCACTGTTTATTCATGATATGAAAATATTTTAAGTAGATAAAATTACTCTACACATGAATAAATTGTTTGACATGAAAAACAAACATGTACACATTGAAAACATATTATTCGCGCAGACAAACAATTTATTCTAGAAAAGCAACATAACGAACAAATTAGTCTATAAAAGTAAACAAAATGGCTCCACACATGAAAAAATTGGTTTACATAAAGAACAAATATGTCCACATCACGAATGAGTTATTCTTACAAGTGAAACAATTTAATCTATAAATCGAACAAAAAAATTAACATAACAAACAAATTAGTCTGCAAAAGTGGTTTTATATGAAGAACAAATACGTCGATATTACGAATAAGTTATTTTAAAATACAAATAAAATATCAATACATGGTAAGAAAGTTGGTATAAAATAGAAAAGTTAGTATTACTAAAAATAAAAGAAAAGAAGAAATAAAAAAGTAATAAATGGAAATGAAAAAGCATAAAGAAAAGGTATAATTACAAAAAAACCAAGAAAATAGGAAAATTTAGTTTTGTCGAAAACAATAAGAACGCGTCAGAAATGAACAAAAGAGAAGAAAAAGGATGGAAAAAATAAAATGAGAAACAAAAAACATGGGCCAAATTTGGTATGTACCGTATCCGGGTGCCTTGGGCCGAATGCACGTTGTCAGTCCAATCACACTCTCACCTCCCGAGTAGCACGATTATCATCTTACCTCCCGTGTATGGTGTATTCTATATCCGTGCAGGTTGAAATTTTTTGGGGTTGAAATAATGCCTCTGGCTTAGAAGGAATTTCTTCAAACGATGATATGTAATCGCGACGGAAGGTTGGACTACCCCCACAATTTACTCTTACACTATGTTTGGATGTAGATATTCAACCTCAGAATTCGGAATTGGCATTGGTAGATTCAAATGTCGACTGTTTGGATGCACTACAATCCAGAATTGGAATTCAACGCCAATACCAATCGGTATTCATGTCACTCTAACTCCCACATCCTCAATACCCTCAATACCGAGCCAACCCGCTCTATATTCACTGAATTGTCTTCCCCTCGTCCCTCGCATCTCTCTGTCTCTCTCGCGCCCTCTCGCTCCCTCCGATGGCTAGGCGTCGCCATCCTCTCTCTCCCTCCGCTAGTGGGCGCACGCCGTCCTCCCCTACCTTCCTTCACCGGTGGGTTGCGCCACCCTCCTCTTCCTTCCTCCGCTGGCGGGCGCGCTTCGTTCGTCCTTCCATGTCTCCCTCCACCAATAGGACAAGACACCCTCCTCTCCTGCCCTCTACCAGCGGGCACGCGTCATGCTCGCCTACCTTCCTTCGTCAGTAGACCGCCCGTCCTCCCTTGCCTCCATCCACCGACATGTTGTGCCACCTTCCTCTTCCTCCCTCCATCGGCGGGCACGCGTCGTGCTCCCTGTTGACAGTAGTTGACATGCCAAGTTTTGAACCGCAAGCGCACGGATCATTGTAGCTTTTCCCTTAGAGTATTCCATCCAAGGTTTATCAATCCGTGGATCGGCAGCGAACTGACTAGGGATTTCCATCAAAATATAAGTTTGCAATCTAAAGGTTTCATCATGAAATATCATGCATGTATATAGGCTCTGGTAGGTAGAATTTTGCAAGAGATTCACTAATGTAGATAGCATATGAATTAATTTTAAATAAAAATAAATTAAGGTATCAGGTCATTAGAAAACTTAAATCAAAGAGCAACATATAGCTTGTGGGTCTAGAATTTAGTCATTTAACCTCCACAATTAAAAGAGTCGGTATTTAATCAATTTAGGTTCATTGAATAGAGTGCAATTAGTCAAGTCATATACAACATTGTGTAAGTAAAACAAAGCGGCAACCTTCATCATTTGTCCATAAGAAAAATTATACCAAAATTATTAACATTGTGGTGAGCACAAGGTGATGGTGATCAAGATTTAAAGGTAACAAAAACTAGGTTGTACTCCTAGTAGCCATATTATTATAGGGAGAGATATACAAAGGTTGTATCGAGCTTATATACACAGGCATTAAGAGATGGACAAAGAGAAGGTTGAGGAAGAATTTACCATCCTTTTGATGCTTGTAATGAAGTGTAGGGCAGCCTCCCCCATGCTTAAGCATTGTGCTTAGCATGGAAGAAGAAAAATAAGCATCTTCTAGTGACCGTGATCCTTGTATTCTTCATCCGCCAAGTCCTCCCCCACGCTTAGCATTGTGCTAGTCATGGAAGAAGAAGATGAAGCATTTTATGATCATTGAAATCCTTGTGCTACGTGTCCGGAGCTTATCTTTATGCTTCTTCACTTTTGTTGCCTTTATTGTCCTTCAATTTCTTCTCTTTTCCTTTCATGAAAATGCTTCACCATGCCTGCAAAACAATTCAAGTGCACATACTACTCTTGGGGTAACTGTCGGGAGTAGAAGCAATCGCCAACAAACCAACAACTTCCTTAAGACTTTAACTTGTAGCATAGCTAATCCAGTAAAATAAAAAAATCTAATGAGTGTACGTGAGTGCAAGTGTGAATGCAAATGATAGGTAGGAACATAAACAAAGACAATGTTTGCACCAAGTTCTAAGCAACATGCTTACAGCTAGGTTGCTGAAATCCTCCATAGCCATAAAAAAATTGTTAATCATGGTTAAACACCATGCTTATCCAAAGATCAATAACTCCTTTCAGCATAAGAAAAATAGAGCGCATTGCAAAACTTATAAACCAACCAATGCAAAATAAAAAGCTAGCAAGGTTTATTAAACCGAATGATGATGGTCTGCAACCAAGTCTAAACACCATGTTTACACAAGATTGCAAGGGAAAAATGCCCTCGAAGCATTAACATATATATGAAAGCATTCATCATAAAAGTTTTTAGGAGAAAGTCAAGCTAACACATGAATGATGGAATAAATGCAAATGCACATTCAAAAGGGTTAGGAAAAACAAAGGCTAGCAAGTTTGAAAAGACTATCGATGTTGTTCCGCAGTTAGTTGAATGACAAAGTATGGCTAGCCACTTCATAAGAAGTCAAGCAATGTCAACAAGAAAATCATTCATCAAAAATCCCCAACAATCAAACTAACAAGGCTAAGGGTAGGTTTATATGTATCCTATATTTTTGGCTTGAAACAAGAATTTTGAAGAGAGAAATCAAGCATAGAAATTGTAACTAAGGGGGTCTTGTAAAATAAAAAGAAAAGGAAGGGCCTATTTTTTTGGATGAAATGCAAAAACCTATGGTTTTAGGATGGCTCTGGGTAAGGGTGTAGTTAGAACAGAGGCAAAAATAACTTAGATCGATCTGAACAGCAAGCTGATCAATACAAGTTAATTCAACCTATGTTGGCTCTGGTTTTCAGCTGGGCTGATAGGAAGGCTTAGGTGGAAAAGGATTTTGATAAAAATAACATGAAAATGCAATGCAACATGAGGTGGATAAATGAAATGATATGACATGATATGGAGGTGGTCTAAAACAAAATAAAAGTTAGCCTAAATTAACTAGCCACAAGTTTAGAATCAAAGGGGTGGTGCCATGCTTCATATTTGTCTCTAAAAAGACACAAAGAAAAATACTTTAAACACTAAAAGCACGCAAAAAGGGTCTACAAGTTTTCCAAGATCAAATAACAAAGTGCTGCCTCAATATTTTTTAAAGCATACAACATGTGGTTGCAGAATTTGTTAGAGCAATGGTACAATGTTACTTGATGGTTTCAATTAAAAAGCATAATATAGACCGTCATCTTAATAAAGAAAATAAAAAGATGGGTTGCTTCCCGCAAAGCGCTTTAGTTATAGTCATATAGCTAGACTTCTTACCTTGATCATGTTCATGCGAAGCCATGGTTCTTTGCGTGTGAATCCAAAGTGCCCATGCAACTTGATGTCATCTTTGTAATCCTTCGGGGTTTGCTTCTAACACCTCTTTGTATTGGATGTAGCCTGCTTGTGTCTTCATGTGCCAATGCTCCAGAGATTTTTATTTTGTTCTAATCTTCTGAATTTGATCATGTACGCTTGATAAAAGCATTGTCCAAGCTCCTCTTCATTGTTGTCATCCTCATCTCCTCCGTCTTGTTCTCATAGGCTTGCTGCTGCCTCTTCTTCGTGGATTTTCCCCTGCGTCCAGAATAGAACATATACCGAAATATAGATCTATTAATTTTTTTTGAAATTACCTTTCTAACGAGTGGTCATTCATCTAAAATGGAGTTCAATTGAGAGAGTTACGCTCATTTTATTTCAGCTCTGCGTACTGTCCAAAACTAATTTCAGAACGTGCGATGTTTGATGATTTGGCCATAACCGCTGGTAGGAATCTCCGATTACCTTGATTCTGGATTTGTTGGAACATAGACTTCATGGGGCTTCTGAATATCTAAAAATATTCTATTATTTTTTTTCTGAGGTCGAGAAAAAATCTTAATGACAACAGTAGCTTCTCGTGAATTGATTTGGAGATGTTGATGATCTTGATCTTGTGGTCGTTGGGCATTATGTCATACATCCTTTGGCTTCAAGGTCATCACCATTGCTGCACCAGCAAGTAGCATGGTGGCAATGATGCACCTTCTCCATAATTCTTGCTTTAGCCAAGGTGCCGGGATCAGAGGAGATTCCTATGATTTTTGTTGACGATCTAAGCAGTTTTCTTCCTTGATTGCATCACTCAATTAGAAGCTCTTGAGCATCCACACAGGAGAAGCTCTTGAGCCTCCAGTCTTGATCAACTCCAAATCATCTCCTTCTGTGCAGAGAGGTCCTCCAATTTTTTCCTCTTTGCTTGACATGGTTGCTTCCAACACCTGTTACTTGAACAAACAAATCTCCAAAAAGTATTAGTCTTAAAAATTAATTGACATGTGGCATACTTTGCTTATAAGCATTTGTATTGTCTTCATTGGTATGGACTCGATAGCAGATGCTTGGCTACTAACAAAGTTAGCACCTACTGCTAAAGAGTTGGGCTTGATGTTGTTATCACCTTATCAGAGTGAATTGAGACTTTGATGAAGTCCATGTTTGATTATCTAGCGTCTAGTATTTACCTGCTTTCAAGGACACAAACAGGAAAAACAAGATATATACAATAGAAAAATTAGGGTTAGTCCGAAAAATTAGATAGATCGCCCCAGGGTTCGAGTTGCCGATCCTCGGCAACGGCCCCAGAAAAGCTTGTTGACGGTATTTAATATGCCAAGTTGTGAACCGCAAGCGCACGGATCATCGTAGCTTTTCCCTTAGAGTACTCCATCCAAGGTTTATCAATCCGTGGATTGGCAGCGAATTAACTAGGGTTCTCTATCTAGCTAAACGGATCTAATCGTATCATGAAGCACGAATTGCATATAAAGGTAAACCCAATCGTGAGAAGTATTATAGACAGGGTAAAAAGATCACATCCATATATATGAGGTAACATAACCGAAGGTAGCATGAGCCTATTATCTTCTTGTTGTAGTTCCAGCCAAAGTGGTAACCAATCTATGCAACACCTTGATAAAGAGTCATCACTCAGAAAGACGACTCGCAAGCGGCCTACTTTCTTGTGGTTGCCACTACGAGGAGTGTGTTGAAACCTCCGATTTCCCAAAGCTTTACCTCAAAAAACTCTCACAATACTCGCCATCGATCCTACTCAACATTACGCAATCGTCCGGGCTTTCCGTTCCCACATGTTGTCACCACACGAAGGTAATCAAACTGACTTCCTACGCACTACTAAGATGTATCAACAAGACATAGGCTAATCACCACAATTACATCTATTCCTACTAAGAACATATGCTAGCTAAACATATGAGAATAATAATGCATCATAGTAGATCAAAGTAAGCACAAGATTAGATTGATATCACCATCGTGTGTACATAAGTCTTGATGATCACAAGGCTCGGCTCCAGAACTCCACCATGGCTTCACCGCACGGGGATGACCATGACGGCTAGGGTCTAGCCTAAGCCATCTTCTAGACAACCTTGAAGACTTGTAGTGGCCCCCAACTCCCTCTAGTGTGTGTCCCTCTATTTGTCAAGTTCTGGTGGATGGATCTCCGTGCTCGATGAAATATCAGAGTATTTACAGTCTGGAGAGCTCGTGGCTGAAGGTGAGAGGAGCAAGGAAAGCCCTAGGCCGATTGGCCTGGCCCTTCCTTTTATCCCCTCATGCCCAACTTCGTCGTCAAGTCTCCTCTGATGTTCTGGAAGCTTATTTTTGTATGCATGTGGGCCTGGCACGTCGATAGCTTCGGAATGAGATTGATCTTTGATAACTTTCCAAATCTCCGCTTGATCCTCTTTGATTCATCTTTGATCCTAAAGTGATCCTTGCCATATCTTCACAAACATAGCCCTGAAGTAATCTTGGAGGAGTCCTTGCCAAAAATGAGCATCGGAGGAGGCCAGAAGACCCTTGGCCGATCATCTTGGTCTTCACCAAGCCGATCGGCCTGGGCTCTTTCTGAGCCTGTTGGCCTTCGTCTTTGACAGGTGCTCATTTGGGGCTTTATCCAAAAATATACTTTTAGGTCCAATTTCCTGCAAAAATAGAATGTCCTCCAAAATACAATGCATATGCAAAAATGGGGTTATTTCAGGTGCCAAGTGGCAGATTAGTATAAGAATATGTATGGAAACACCACTTCAATGGCACTAAAAGTGTGTCAATAATGAGCGTCAGCAGAGTCCTACGTAGCAGTCCCAAGCCTACAGGTGGCTTGGCTCCTAGGGCAGATCCTCAAGGTTCTCATCTTCCTCACCAGCAACCTCTTCCTCTGAAGAAAAAAAGGAAGAGGAAGCAAGGGTGTGCACCATACAATGGGTACTCAGCAAATCCCACATTTGCTGTATTATTTCATGTAGGTTCTCAAGGAATAGCTGCTAGTTTGAAATATACCTGAAGGCTAACAATATGCATAGTGTATACAGTTGTAAATTGAAAGAGAATGGAATACAGGTATTTATAAGTTGTTGGTCCTGGAGGGGAATCTACCTCCCTACTAGTCCTGAAGTTTTAAGAGCATCAGGATCCGTCAGGGATTACCTGAGCCGACTTTTGCCTCATTTCTAGACACATCTTAGGATGAGCCTGGACCTCACTCTTTTCATAGAGCGGGTTATGACTAATCAATAGGAGCTTTAACTCTATGAGATCTTGACCGAGAGCGTCGGCTATTCGAATAGTTTTATAACTCTGCGCAAAGGTGTACACTTTACCTGCACGTTCGATCAATCCATACCTTGTACGGAGGCGGTACTGACCTACGAAACCCATACCTACCCGTGTCTATTCCTAGACAACATTCCCTAACTCCGTCCACAGACACGGCTAGGGTCTAAACAGGGGTCACACTATGTCCACTCGTGGACTCGATCCCAGGGAAAGATGCATCATAACTTGACATACAATGTCAACAGGTCCTCCAGACCTCAAGTCGTGACCCATGCTGACCATACCTGGGACTCTGCGAAGGTCCTGCTCCAGTCTATCTGTTGCCCATCGTGGCCCCTTGGGACAGTTTATTAGGTATAGTTGGTGGGGTGTGAATCAAGGCCTCACATGTTTAGGCACTCAGGAAGGCTGTACCTTTTTGGCACGTGCGGCTAAACTGTCCACTAGAAAGACTTTCCCATGAGCCGGTCCTCGTATGACCAGAGTAGGCTTTTTAGGATTGGATCCTCTGATGAGGCTACCCTGTTACTCGCGGGTCCAACCTTAACTGGTTGCTAGACTCACTTTAGTTGCTCTTATGCTACTTTTAAAGGTACTCTCACTCTTCCTTAGGATTTGTGTATCATGGTAGGACCTAATATATATTGGGTTCATGATATCAAGGAGGGCTCCAAATTATTAGGATTAGCTATGAAAAGAAATAAAGGAAAGTAGGTGATCCAGTATTATCTAGATTTATTTTATTTATAAGTACATGGGATCAAAATATGATGATGATCTGTGGGACTTGCCTTCCTCGTAGTCCGGGTCGTTCAGAGTTTCTTCTTCGTAATCTGGGTCGTTGAACGCATTATTGGTGTCGTCATTTCTACATAATCATAGTTATTCATAAGTAATCAAGCAAGCAATCAAAGCAATACACCAAACATAGGTTAAAAGAGTAGAATTGAGGTTTAGAGGGCTTAGAGAATTTCCTCGAATTTTCTAGGATTAATTTGGGATGTTTTTCCTATTTTAGCCACATGAAATATAGGGTTTTTCATTAATTGAGGAGAAGGAGGATTTAATTATAGGGGTTATGGATGTGATATTTGGACAAATAAGGTATGGTTAGGTTTGAAATGGACTCTAGTATTTTTGGTGATTTTTGGGAATTTTTAGCTAAGGTTTGCAAGTGTTGGTGTGCATTTGCTCTGGTGGCCGTAGCAAAGCAAAGGGGAGAGTGGAGAGGGGCTGACAGGCGGGGTAGAGGGTGATGCGGCGCATGGGCCTACGTGGCAGCTAACGTGGTCCATGCGGCGGGCCACGTGGTGCGCCCGTGGTGTGTGTTTGTGTGTGTGGATCGAGAGGGGGGTTGGTGTCTTTGGTCTATGAGAGCAAGGTGCAGGGAGTGGAGGCCGAGGCGGCGCCGTCCGGGGCAGAGCCCCTTGCCGGAGTGAGCTGCGCTGGGTAGAGGAGAGCTCGGGGTAGGGCAAGAGGTGGTTGTGGTGATGGTGCAGGGCACAGCGAACCAGTGGAGGGTGGTGTGGACGATGGGTGGCGATCAGCAGCGAGCCTAGAGCTTGCCAACATTATGTGGCGGCGCGGGGAAAGAACGAGAGAGGGGCTGGAGAGAGTGTGAAGCTCAAATAAGCATTTAGGCAGCATAACAGCCCTACCTGGGTGTTTCCAGTGGGCGGTGCAGCAGCCAGGACCAGCCAGCGGCGAGCAGGCAACAGGGTGTGGCTGGCGAAGAGCGGCCGGTAGCGCAGCACTACAACACCGGGAAGGGGGCTGATGCTGTGAGGTGACCCTGACTTCGACCCGGCCTGGTTCTAGGGGATAGAGCACGGCGGTGGGTGGGGGCGATGCAGCATGGTCTTACTCCGGCGAGCCAGTGTGGGATGGAGAGGGAAAGGGAAGGTGTGAGAAAATAAGGAGTGGAGGGAGGGGCTATTTATAGCTCGGCGGAGGGCCGGGGCTCGGGAGCTCGGGCAGGCCGAGGTGGTCCTGTACCAGGCCGGCCGGCCGTCAATGGCACGGTGGCGTGTGGCACGTCTAACGGGAGAGGAATAGGGTCAAGGAGGGAGTGTTGGCAGGGGGAGAGTGCGGTCGTGGGTGCGCCTGGTGCTAGCACATGTGGTGCGCCTGCCGGGGGGGAGGGTGAATCAGGCGGGGGTGGAGGAGATCAGCATGAGCTTGCCGGTGGCCTCTGGAGCGCGGGTGAGTGGATAGGGGTGGCCGGGTTCTTGAGCCGGAGGGGGATTCCTGACAGGTGCAGGCGATGGTGGGAGTACGGGCGATGGCGGCGCACTCATCAGGGAACAGTGGGAGTGGGTGGAGGCGACGTGGTGGCAGGCAGCGGCGGTGGTGTCGCGGACGGAGAGGGGGAAGGGGGAAGAACTAGGGAGTAAGATGGTGACGTCAGGCTGACGTCTCACGCTTGGTGGGCTAGGTCGGAGAGCTGGGCCGGCCTACTAGGCCGCGTGCGTGAGGAGACAGAGGCAGGCCGGGCTGGTTGTGGAGTTTGGGCTGAGAACATAGTTGTTGGCCCAGATTTAGTTTGTGGTGCTTTTCTATTTGTTTGAGTTTGGTTTGAAGTTCAAATTTGAAATGGGTTTCAAATTTGAGTTGGGTTTGGTGTGTGGGTTTGGAGGTACTAGAAAGATGGAATATTTGGGGGATAGGGTTAGGTGGTTAGCTCAAACATATGCTCATGCGGTCATGAAAATTTTATTTTGATGCATAATTCCAAATGCAAGGTACTAAGGTTTGATTTGCTATATGAATTTTATGATACAAAATTTTTGGGGTCCATATTTTTTAAATGCATGTAAAATTGGGATGTTACAGACCTACCTCACTTAAAATGAATATCATCCTTGAGATTTGACTGGGCTTTCGAATAGGTAGCGGAATTCTTTCCTAAGGTTTTCTTCTCTTTCCCAGGTGGCTTCTGCTTCTGTGTGATTGCTCCGTTGTATTGTACAGAACCTTGCTGCAGTCCTTCTTGTGTGTCGTACCGCTGTATCCAAGATGCGTATTGGTCTTTCTTGGTACTGTAGGTTGGGTTGTAGATCCATTACTTCCAAGGGTGTTTGTTCTTCTGGTATTCTTAGGCATTTCTTGAGTTGAGACACATGGAATACTGGGTGTACATCTCTTAATTCATCTGGCAGATCCAAAAGATTGGCTACCTTTCCTATCCTTTTGATTATCCTATAAGGCCCAATATACCGTGATGCCAGCTTGCCATGGATCTGAAATCTTCTAGTGCCTCTGATTGGTGCTACCTTCAAGTATACATGATCATCTGCCTGAAATTCCAATTCCCTTCTTCGGGTGTTAGCATAACTTTTTTGCCAACTCTGGGCTACCTTCAGGTTCTCCCTCACTTGTCTTGTCTTTTCCTTTGCGTCCTTGATAATAGCTGGTCCAAACAGTGACTTTTCTTCAACTTCTGACCACATCAAAGGGGTCGTACACTTCTTGCCATATAGTGCTTCAAAGGGTACCATGTGCAGGCTAGCCTGATAACTATTGTTGTAGGAGAACTCGGCAAAAGCCAAACTATCTTCCCAGTTCTTTCCATAAGTCAGAACATAGGCTCTAATCATGTCCTCCAACAATTGATTAACTCTTTCTGTTTGGCCGTCTATTTGAGGGTGGTAGGCAGAGCTATAGTCCAAGGTTGACCCTAAGCTTTTATGCAAGCTTTTCCAAAATTTTGAGGTGAACCGTGGGCTTCTGTCTGACACAATCCTTTTGGGTATTCCTTGTAACCTGAGGATATTATCTATGTATTACCATGCTAGTTTATCACCTCCATAATTGGCATTAACTGGGATGAGATGAGCTACTTTGGTCAATCGGTCAACAATGACCCATATGGAATCATTTCCTTTTGAAGTTTTAGGTAGACGTACTATGAAATCCATGCTGATTTCTTCCCATTTCCACTCGGGAATTGGCAAAGGTTGCAATAATCCAGCTGGCCTCTGATGCTCTGCTTTGATACTCTTGCATAGGTGGCAATTAGCTACAAATTCTTCTATGTACCTTTTCATCCCTGGCCACCAATATGATTCCTTCAAGTCTTGATACATTTTAGTGGAGCTGGGGTGTATGGAATAGGCTGAGTTGTGGGCTTCTTCTAGGATGGTCTTCCGTAAATCATTTTGTGGTGGCACACAAATTTGATTCCAGAAATACAAGGTCCCATTCTTGTCAATTCTAAACTCAGGTCCTTTTCCTAATCCTATGGAATCTTGGAGTAGCATTATCTCCTTACTTTGTTTCTGGGCTTCTTGGACCTGGGGCTCAAGCATAGGTTGAATGTGTATGTTGGTGAGGTATCCAAGGGGTATCATATATGAAACGGACCTGAATTCCCATTTTTGAGAATTCAAGCATACGCATCTCGGTGATAGTCCTAGGAAGGCTATCAAGTGCGAATTCCTGTCTCAGTTAGTACAAATCCATACCAACACAGAAATATAAAGCAACAACCGAGTACAAATATCATAAATAACATGAGTAGCGAGTACATCTCTTCGGCACATGCCGGTACAAGTCCATCAGGACGGAATCAAGAAAGGTAAAACATCTACGTAGCGGAAACAAAAGCTATGGCAAACTCCATCTCCAGAGACGACTCTAGCGAAGAACCATCCCTAGTCTTCCCATCCATCGTTGTTGTAGTCATAGTCGGGCTCCGACCCTGAAAAGCCACCATCTACCCGAGAAGTGGGTAGGCCATGTCAACTCCCAAAAGAAGCAAGCTAAGGAAACGGGGGAATTATACTATATGCATGAGTAAAACCTATATATGGTTGTGTAGGTTTATGCAGCAGCAACAACAGCAACAATCAAGGAAGTAGTAAAGCAACATCAACTCCGAGGTCAACACCTCAAACAAGGAAGTCGGCACAAATCATTGGATCCTTCACCCAAGGGTCCAGCACCCAAACACACTAGGCGATGTGAGAGCTCCCTACCCTCACATCTCAACAGCAAACGCCATCCTATCTCAAGGTAAAAGAATAGGAAAAGGCTAGTCAGAAGTAGCGGTAGTCAACAGCACTGTCCATAACCAGTGGACACGGACTACAGCTATAGCTTTATACACTTTATAGAGATTGTACAACTGTACCCGCATGGATCGAGCCTGAACGGTAGCAATCCGTCCAAATCCCACCTAACATCCAGAGCCCTAGTAGGTGGATAGCTCTCTCCTATTTCCTCGAGTCTAGAACCATCCTCACCTGCAGGGCACGCCATCACTAGTGAGGACCTCGAAGCTATGAAACCTACCCACACTGGGGTGCAGTCTGGTCAGAGCAAGCCATCACCTTGAACTCCTTACATGATCCTCCAATCTGCCTACAGGCAGAGCACTATCCACCACTAGTCTCAGACCAAACCCCACCCATAACGTAAGCGAGCATAAGTGCGTATAATAGCTGCTGTGACTGGTGGTAAAATGACTCGGTCCTTAAGCGGCTGAGAGTGAGCACTCTACTAACAAGTATGTGCCGAAGCACCTGCAACGTACAAGTACACCACCTGCTCCTCAGTAACAAACAAGGTACCCATCACAGGTACAGGGTATAGAGAGAGTCCAGAAAGCTCTCTCCCGGCAAGGCACTCCTCAGTACCAAGCATGGCTCGCTCCCGCTAAGAACACATCAAGGAGTCACACTCACCCAAAACACCGCGAGAGTGTTCAAGGAATCCCATCACGAAAACCATGGCATATTCCCTTCCATAACTCAAAAGTATGTATATGGATATATGAGCGGTGGACTAGCTAGGTGCCAGTAGCTAGTCCACAAAAATAGGTAAAAAAGGAAAATAGGATAAACAATTATCAAGGCATGGCTAAAAATATTGGCTATGCAATCCATCATCATCATGCATCATAAATAAAGCGCTAGCAACTAAGCATGCATAGGATCTATATGATTGAGAGTGACATGACACCTTGTCCATAGTCGTTGGGATCTTTCTCGGTGTAGTCAGGGTCTTGAAGGTCTTTCGGGTCGTAGCTCGGGTCTGAACAGAATGAGATACAACGTAAAGTAAATTACACAGCATTACATGTAGGTAAAAACTCCAAGAAATCCAAATTTAGAATATCCAAATAACACCAAACTATATACAAATAGCATGGGCTCAATTTTACAAATTTAATGCAACTGGTTTCATATTTTTCCGAATTAAAATAAATTAGTTATGAATTTTTAAAGATTAAAAGAATTATTTAATCATTTAAATAATTCCATAAAACATTTAAAGTGACACATCTGATTGGGCCATGTGGCAGCACACATTTGTGCCATGTGTCCGCTGACATCATGTTGACATCAGCGTTAACTAGTCAACGGTCAACTGGGTCCCACCGGTCAGTGGGCCCCACGGGTCACCTGTTAGACTGTAAGTAGGCCCCACATGTGGGCTCGGGCCTTTGGACACGCCAGGGCCAAGTGGCAGCTACATGACGCGCTTTATCTACGTGGCCCGCGGCAGCGCAGCGCGGCGCGACGTCGTGGGGCCTAAGTGGTGGTGACCGCACCCATGACGTCGCGCTACGGCGCTGCCCGTGCGTGGCGCGCGGCGCGTGCATGCGGCAACCGGCCAGCGCTTGGCCCCGGCCTCGCGCCCGACGGCGCGTAGCGCGGCGCAGTGCGAGTGCGCGGATGGTCCCGAGGTTGCCCCCTGGCCGCGGCACAGCCGCTACAGCGTGCGAGGTCCCGGTAGCCCAGGCCTGCAGTGGCCCACAGCGAGACGAGGCGCGACTCTTACAAATGACGGCAGGTAGCGGCTCGAAGGTCAGGCAGCACGATATGGGAAAGGGAAAGGTCGTGGTGCTCAAAGTGGGGAGAGGTTGAAGGGGTGCGCGGCGCTGATGGCGAACGACAGTGACTCCGGTTCCTTCCTCGGGTGGCTCCCCTTCTTCTCCTTCTCTTCTTCTTCTCCTCCGCCTTCCCTTCCTCCTCCTTCTTTCCTCTCCTCCTTCCTTTCTCCCTCCTTGGGTGGCGATGATGAGAAGGAGCCTTGGTTGCTTTGGATGGTGAGGAAGGGGGCCAGGGGATCCTATTTATAGCGGAGAGGTGGCTAGGGTTCCGGAGGAAGGGCGCGGCTGCGTGCTAGGATTTGGAGGCGCGGCGCCGGCGACGTGGGCGGCCACGATGAGGCGGCGCATAGCGCGGGCGGCGTGGCGGCCATATGAGTCCGCCAGCGCAAAAGCGGTGGGCGCAGGCAAGGTCATGGGTGCGCGGGCGAGCGAGGTAGTGCGCTCCAGCGTGGACAGCGAGGTGCGCGTGAGGGGTACAGATGGGAGTTGAAGAAGCACAGGAGCGGTGGGCTGATGGGTGGGCTCAGGCGGTAGCGAGAGAAAGAGAGGGAGAGCGGGCTGGGCTAGTTGGCTAGTTGGCGGGTTGGTGGCCTGCTGGGCTAGGCAGCAGCCAAGCTGGGCTGGAGCAGGGCGGCAGCGGTGCCAGCACATGTGGGCTAGGTCGAAGGCGAGGTGAGCAAGGCGGGGAAGTTAGTGGGCCAGGCTGGTGGGCTGCGGTCGGCGTGGTTAGGTTAGATTAGGTTTGTTTATTTTTAGATATAGGTTTAGATTTAGTTTTATTTTGAATTTTGAATTAGATTCAAAATTCAAACAAACACTCAAACATGAGGTCCAAATAAAATCCAAAAAGATCCAACTCAATCCACACAAGTTTTTAAAAATGGAATTTTGGGGATGAGAAGGGAATTGACTGTCATTTGCAAACAAGAACACAATATAAATAAAAAAGTTTTAAATTTTTGCAAATTTCACTCAAATAAATATTACAAATTTTTTGGAATATTACAATATGCAAGTGCATAGCTTGCATTTCCTTTCTCAATTCCTCTACTCTTCCAATATATATTGTCTTTCTGCTTAGCGCATCTGCAACTATATTGTCTTTGCTCGGGTGATATCTTAGTTCCAAATTATAATCCTTGATCAGCTCCAACCATCTTCTTTGCCTAAGATTCAGATCTTTCTGAGTGAATATGTACTTCAGGCTCTTATGGTCGGTATAAACTTCACAATTGTTTCCAATTAAATAGTGTCTCCAAATATTTAGAGCATGAACAACTGAGGCTAACTCCAGGTCATGGGTTGGATAATTGGCTTCGTGAGTTCTTAACTGCCTAGAAGCATGAGCACACTACCCAGACCTCTTCGTGAAGCATTACAATAAATCACGAAGTCTTGATGAATGTCTAGGAGGGCCAATACTGGGGGCTGAAGTCATTTTCTTCTTAAGCTGATGGAAACTTTCCTCACATGCCGGTATCCACTTAAACACTTTTCCATTCTTGGTCAATTCTGTCATGGGCTTAGCTACCTTTGAAAATCCTTCAATGAATCTTCGGTAATAACCAGCTAATCCAAGAAAACTTCTGACCTCTATTATGTTCCACGGTTGTTGCCAATTTAGTACTGCTTCAACTTTAGCTAGGTCCACTGCTACTCCTGCTTGGGTGATGACATGTCCTAAGAATGCAACTTGCTCTAGCCAAAATTCACAATTACTGAATTTGGTGTATAATCTATGGGCTCTTAATCTTTCTAGCACCAGTCTTAGGTATCTTTCATGTTCTTCAGCCATCTTGAAGTAGATCAAGATGTCATCTATGAATACTATGAACTTATCCAATTCCTTCATGAACACCTTGTTCATTAGGTTCATAAAATATGCTAGGGCATTGGTCAATCCAAAGGGCATAACCTTATACTCATATTTTCCGTATCTTGTTACAAATGCTGTCTTGGGTTTATCATCCCACCGGACCTTCAACTGATACTATCCAAACCTTAAGTCTATCTTGGAGAAATACTATGCTCCTTCAACTGATCAAACAGGTCATCTATTCTAGGTAGTGGGTACTTATTCTTGATGGTCACATCATTCAGAGATCTATAATCTATGCACATTCTAGGGGTTCCATCTTTCTTCTTGACAAATAACACATGTGATCCCTAAGGTGATGAGCTTGGTCTAATGAATTCCTTTGCTAATAACTCCTTAAGCCACTTCTTTAATTCTGCTAACTCATTTACTGCCATTCTATAGGGCCTTTTTGCTATAGGTGTTGTTCTAGGGATAAGGTCAATAATGAATTCTACATCTCTATCTGGTGGTGGCCCTGGTAATTCCTCCAGAAACACATCTAGGTATTCCCTTACTACAGGCACTTGATCCAAGGTGGTGACTTCCATGGCACATATCATGGGGGCTATGTGCCTGAACTGAGTTTGGCATTCTACAACTTGCCCATCTGTGTTGGTCAAAGTGATCTTTCCTTTTCCACAGTCAACCTGTCTCTTATGCTTCTTCAACCAGTCCATACCAAGTATCAAATCTATTCCTCCAGAGTTTAGTACTATTGGGTTGGTGGTAAATTCTACCCCACTTAAAATGATTTTAACCTCTAGACTTTGAAGTTGGAAAGGAATTTTGGCTCCAAGAGTTTTTGCTAGGATGGGTTTTCCTAGATGGATGGTGGGTAACTAGTTTTCTTTAACAAATTTTGTGGATATGAAGGTATGCGATGCTCCAGAATCAAGCAATATAGTTGCTGGGGTGGAGTCGATTGGGAACTTACCAAGCACAACATCTGGCGCGGCTTGGGCTTCTTCGGTGTTCAGGTGGTTTAGGTGTTCTTGGGTGTAGGATTGGATGGGCTTACTTTGCTGCTGGCCGAAGGCTTGTGGCCATTACAGCCAACTCCTGAGGCAGCAGGACGGGAGCTTCCGACGGAAGCTGCTGGTGCAACTCCTTTGGCTTTTAAGGGCAGTTGGCTATGAAGTGTCCTGGTTCGTGGCAATGAAAGCAAGTTTTATCACTCATGGCAGAGGCACTAGCGTTGCTTTTTGGGGGTTGTGTAATTGCTTGGCTGCGAGCAGGTGTTGCGAGTTGTGGTGTAATGTTGCGGAGTGGCTGGCTTTTTATGGGATTATTCAGGGTAAATAGGTTGCTTTGGGTGGCAAAGTTTTATGTTCTGGGGGTTCTTCCTTGCTGCTGGGTGTGGCAGGCCATATACCTATGCTTTCCATCTTCTTCATCACGGGCAGTTTCAGCTAGGATAGTTTGGTTGATTAGGGTGTTGAAGTCTTGATAGATATGTGGGGTAATTTGCTAGCGGTATAGGTTATTTAGCCCTTCCTTAAAGCGGCTCTTCTTCTTCTTATCTATGTTAACATCATCAGGGGCATCGAGCTAATTTCATGAACTTCCGATGGTATTGGGGAATTGTCATGGCTCCTTGCTTAAGGGCCCTAAACTCATCTTCCTTTCTGTCCATAGCTCCCTTAGGGATATGATATCTTCTGAATTCATCCTGAAATTCTTCCCAGGTGATTATCTCAGCATCATTTCCTACCATTCAGTAATTATCCCACCAATCACTTGCCAATCCTTGCAACTGATGTGTTGCTAACATTATTCTGTCCCTTCTTCTGCATGAACTGCATCCAGCTTCTTGGTGATGGTCTTTAACCAATCATCAGCTTCTAATGGCTCATCAGAGCTGTCAAAAGTGGGTGGGTTGGTTTAGAGGAATTCTATGATTTTCCTGGGCTGTCCATAACCATTGCCTTGTCTGGGGTTTTGATTGTGTACTACTCCTTGAGCTATTGCTCCATCAGGCAGGTTTGATTTGCCATGATGGCTACTAGATCATTCTCAGGTGGTGGAGGTGGGTTGTGGACTTCTTTTTCTCCTTCTGAGTTATCCATGGCTTCTACCCCAAGTTGCTCCTCATCTTCTAGGTTAGGGTGAGGATTTCTATGTCTTCTAAGTGCCGACCTTTCATGGACACTCTCATTCTGAGATTCATCATGTTGTTCTGGCTCTTAACGCTCTTGAATCCTTGCAGATCTTATGGGTGCCATCTGCAAGTTTTAGATCTTGGTGAGCTGCTTAGGTTTTAGTTGGAAGGGGGTAAGTATATGTCACACCCAGTTTTAAAACAAAACCAAGTGCTACCTATATGTATGCCAGGATCTAGTTTCATACATATAGTGACATCACAACTAAATAGAAGTAACAGTATCATGTAAAGAAAAAGAGTCTATTAGAGATATACACTTAATCCTAGAAACGGAGACTCCAAACTTCACATGCAATCGAATGGGGGTGGCGTATGCCTAGAACTCAGCACCATCTTCGTAACAACTTCATAGCAGCTTTTTCTTTTGAGCAACATTGGTTATAGCAAGGGTGAGCACATGTCGTACTCAGCAAGTGAGAAAATATGAATGCAAGGCTTAAACAAGGAAAGGCTGACTGGTTGACTGCATTTAGCATTTTCACCAACCCACAATTAACATAAACATAAATAAAGATAATATCAATAAATAACAATAATTCAATTCAACTTCCGATAGATTAATCATGCGAGGGTCCAAGCTGCTCTTGACCGTGAGCACGACTGATCGATCAATTTTAGACACTCTGCAAAGGTTGTACATCTTTACCCATAAGTCATGTTTCCCATGTTGCCCGAGGTAGCTAGCCTCTTAAACACTTCCAAGGTGAGTGGCTTGGGATCCACTACGAGGCCTTTACAAAGATTCCCTAATAAAAAGTAGCCCGCTAAGGTTTTAAGTCAAATCAGAGCATAACCCTCCCTAGTGAGTGCAGTACCTTAGCCAAGCATACCACTCAAGAGGACCGGGCTATACCTCAACGATGCAACCCCTCTTGCCCTTTCGGTAAGGCCACCCCAAACTAGTGTTTCTAATTAATTAGCCAAGCCAGAGCCATATAGCCTTGTGGTTGCATTGTTTTCCTGGGTGGTTCTCCATGTTCCAATTATGCATGGTGATCTTGTATTAATGAAAGGTATAGCATAAATAAAATAAGTTTAATTATTAAGTTTATTAAACAACCATAACCCAAGTATAGCAGCTAAGCATAGCTGTGGCGGAACCACCTCGGATTAACTTAATTAAAGCACGGTTAAGCCACTTGACACGCGACACTCATGCCTTAGTCAAGTTAACTCGAAGTGCTGTCGGATTTCATCCGATTTAACCACTTAACAGGACCGAGTTAGCATAACCCACACGAAGGTGAGTGGTTCCAGAGAATACAACAGATCAACCAAGTTAAACAAGTTCGACGATTTATTTCAACATTGGTTCGAAATTCATAGTTTTACAAGATTCAAAAGCAGCGGAAAGATAAAATAGCGGAAGCTAGCGCCGGAGTCGGATGTCCCTAATGAGGCTGATCAGGACATCAGTGATCCCTTTCCTCACCGTCTGAGGAGGGATCCCACTTGACCGTCCACCTAGGAGGAAGCTGGGGTGGCCAAGTGCCAACAGCAGCAAACTCAGAAGCTGCAACTTCACCTGAAAAGAGAGCCACAAACAAGGCTGAGCTTCTAAGCTCAACAAGACTTAACCGGCTAGTGGGAAACTACTCCACCAACATCTAGACATGCAAGGCTCTTTGGCTGAGGGGTTTGTTTTGCCAAAATCGACTACAGTGGGTCCTTACTTTCAATATTTTAGCCCAGATTCTAAGTTCATTTACCAGTCTACATTGGCAACTTATGCTAAACAACCACAGTTTCGAACAACAATGTATAGAACAAGCATCGAGTTCATATCATCATCATGTTCCATCTTTACTCAGTGTAGCATAGCGATCAAGCAGTCTCAAACTGTGAGAGGCAGACGAATCGATTCGAGTTTCTTAACCATGCATGGTGAACCTAATCTCATGACATTCGCGTACCACAAAGGGTCGCTTCCTGTGTCGGCCGTCCCCATCAATTCCCAGGCACATGTCAGGTCCAAACTTCCCTTGGCATGCAATGCTCCACAGTCCCAACCTCTCGTCGTACTGTGACCGCACTTGCACCCACATGATGCACCATGGGAACCTCGTTCCAGGGACAGCAGGGGTATAAGCCACGCCCTAGTTCAATTAGGTACTAGGATTCCCCATCCCATACTAGGTATGAGATTAGTACTTTCAAACACTTGATCACGAACACCATCACTTTCCGACCTTAAGCAATTTCATATAGACAGACAGGGCGATCCACCGACCACCAAAAGAGTTCACCAGGCCCTGCCCCATCCATCGTCCTTATAGTTGTAACCAGAAGGAGAACAACCAACTTCTATAACTCGCGAGTGACAGGAAATCACTCGACTTTTACCGAGTCCTATTAAGCAATGCAACTACTCGGACTCATCAGACTAGTGTTTAGATCAAGGGAAACTAAGTCATGCATCTATGGTTTCAAACAACTCCTATTACGTAAATGCACATACAAACGAAGGAAGGCATGTGTAAGTTTAGAAAGTTGGGTTCATGCTCTGGGGCTTGCCTTCGAGCGGGGTGGAGGCGAACGGGTCCTCTAAGGGTTCTGCTTCAGCTCCTGCGGTTGGCGGCTCAGCTACTGCTTCGTCTTCTGGCACCGGATGCAGCTCATATGTACCGTCGGCGAGATTTAGTTCTACACGAATACAATGCAGGAGTTAACACTTAGACGGTTATTTTAACAACACTTGCAAGCTTTAGCCCAGAAACTTGTAGCAAGCTACGGAAAAAGTGTGGAGGTTCAAGCTTCAGTTGATAGAGAACAAGACAAAGGGTCGGATTGGGAGAAACTTATGATCTGACCCTCTGAGCTAAGGAATATTGTACCGGGGTCCTCAAACTTATCACAGAGAAGTCCCCGAATTTTACACAGATACGTTTGGGTCAAAGAAAAAGATACAACCGAGCCCTCGGGCGAGGCGGATAAGGGTCGGCGAAACAGACAGGGTCGGGCGAGATGGAAAAAGGGGTCGGGCGAACGAGACAGGGTCGGGCGAGATAGAAAAAGGGGCCGGGCGAACCAGACAGGGTCGGGTGAGATGGAAAAAGGGGTTGGGCAAACCGGGAAGGGGGTCAGCAGTTTACCTTTAGGCCTACTGGTGAAGTCTTGGGGTCGGAAAGAACAGGCTCAGGCAGAGCGATGAAAGGTGCTAAGGCTTGGGCGGCGGCGATGTCCGGCGGTGCTCCGACGGTGGCGGTGCTTCTTGTTGACACAAGTAATCTCTAGCACCGTGCGGAGGAGACAAGCGGCCGGTGGGTTGGGAAAGGCGGGTGTTGAGCGGAGAGGAGAGTTCCTCAAGAACTTAGGTGGCAGCGCTTGAGCACGAAACAGAGGAAGATGTGGCAAGGCAACGATGGCGAAGGGAACTCCGGTAGGGCTCTGGTACTCCTTTTTATAGCTGTGTGGAAGAGAGAGAGTTGGAGCAGCACAAAGATCGAGAAGAAAAAGATGGAGTGCGCTGCCATGGCGGCTATTGAGCGGCGATGGGCGGCGGAACAGAGCTTCAAAGATAGCGTCTTCGGCCATTGGGCACTGGAGACAAGGCTTATGCAGGCGTGGTTTTGCTGGAGAAAAGGATTGGTGGTGGCGAGCGCGGGTCTGGTCGCATCAAGCGGCGGATTGGGGGTGGTGACTCGGCTAGCGTGTGACAGGAAGGAAGGAAGGAGCACTGCAGGCGAGAGCGCTGCATGCGAGGTGACAGGGCGAGCGGTGACGCTAGCAGGCGCAGACCAACGGCTTTGCCGGGGCACGCTACTGGCGAGGCGGGAAAAGGAGCTGTCACTGCTGGATCCGTGGTTGGCAAAAACGGCATCGTATAGGGGCGCGCGCGGCCGGGGATCCGGGTGAGATGATGAGCGCGGGAGGCGAGGCGGTCTGGCGCAGCAGCGGCCAATCTCTAGTCGCAACAGCGACAGGGCGCCTGGCACGGCTGGCGAGGTTGCGAGCGAGACGAGGCGAAGCAGAGAGTCTGCAGGGCGCTTCTGCGCGCGATTGGGAAGAAGGCACGCTGATCCGTCTAGTCGTGGCCGGCGACTGGGCGAGGCGGGGCTCCTCGGGGAGGTTAAGCCATGCGGCGGAGAGATTCTGACGCAGGGCGCACGCTTGCTCTGGCGCGCTTGACCCGAGAGATCCGTGGGATCTGGTTGTGGGTCCAACTTCCAGACTCTGGCTCTTCCACAGCTCCAAAGTTTGGAGGAACACTAGCTTTTGGACTTAGAGAGAACCAGCGGTTTTGGTTCGGTTTCAGGGGTCGGGGCTAGTTAAAACTGCATATTTGGGAACTTGTCTTAAGATTAGCTCGACTGATGATCCTGAGTCGTTACAATAGCTACCCAACAGAAAGATAAACCTAGATTGACAAGGAATGATCATAAAGACTAGGATAAACCTAATAGGACCCATCAATATTAAATGCAAAGTAATGCAAAAGTTATTGAATATAGTTAGTGGGACAAAAGCATAAGGACACACTTACTTTTCTCTAAAGTATAGGTGCTCAGATTATCTTCAGCTCTTGTTCTCCAAACTCTAGAACCACATTTCTTCTACTCGTGACAATCATCCAAAGCAAACATCCAGAGCACGCACATACAAGCAAACAAATGAATTAAATTAAAAATAGTACAACAATCATCACAAACAGTACTAAAAAGCTATACAAAACTAATCTACACATTAAGACGAACGTGTAAGCAAAAGAAACACTCAAAACGAAGCTAAAACGCAAAAGATATGGCTTAACTAAGCTCTAGGGACTTGCTGGTGAGGATTAGAAACTTCCAGGGGCATAACTGCGAGAAACCGAGGGCTAACGCGCAAGAAACAAAAACTGAACTCAATCAAGAGAATCTAACTTTTCTGAGGACCTTTTTGCAAAAATAGCAAGACTCAAACTTTTCAATCAGGATTTCCTATTTCTCCAAGGGCCCAAATGCAAAACGGGCATCTCATCTTCAACCTCCCGTTCGATCAATCTGGTTCAACCCGTGCGTACGGCCGGTAGATGGGCTTCGGTGCGCTGGCCAAGGGGCGCGTGTGGAGCTTGGCAGCACAGGGCGGTGGCGCGGCGCGGCGGCGGGGGTGACGTGGCACGGGCGTGCGTGCCCGAGCGGCGCGGGTTGCACTGCAAGCGGCGGCGGCTGCGTTGCAGCAGGGGCGAGCAGAGGTGGCGGGACGGGCGCGGCAAGGGGCGCAAGGCAACTGGCATGTGCAGGCACGGGCCAGGGGTAGGGGCACCACGTGGCATCAGGGCAGGCAGGGGCGGGTGCATAGGGAGCTCGGGAGGAGGCCATGGCCATGGCCATGGTTGAACAAAAAGATGGAGGGAGAGAGAAAGAAGAGGGACTCACCGGAAACGAAGCTCGATCTCACATATGAATGGCAAAATGGAACGAGCTCAATGAGACGAACGTGATGTTATGCTCACCTTCAGCCAAATACTTACTAGCTCGCCGGATTTTCTCGCTGGAGTTCTTGCCGAAAAGTTCGCCGGAGTTTAGGAGATGCAGATGTTTAGCATCGAAATGCGGGAGTTAGGGTTGTCGAAACGAGGTGAGATTTGCGGCTATGTAAAAAGGACGTCAAGGATATCACCGGAAAGTATTTATAAGCCAGTTGGAATCCAATTTTATTTTCCTCCTTTTTCTAATTTCGGATTCGAAAACAATTCAAGAACCTAAAATCGTAATTAAATCATGAAAAATACTCCAAACACTTTGAAAAATTCAAGAAAATTCCTGGAGATGATTTGGGATATGAGGAATCCAAATAAAATACATGGAGCTCGTTAAAAAAGATTTAGAGCATTCCAAATATTGGATTTAGCTCTAAGAAAATGAGAATGAATTCCAAGAAAATCTGGAAAATTCTCAAAAGAACCTAATCGTTGTCTGAATGCATTTTAAAACCTTTTGCACTCAAGAAACACCAAGATGCAATAGCATGAATGCAACACACATAGCCACTTTATTTAATTTAGAAAAACAACCAATTGTTTTTCCTATACTAAATTACCTGTTAAGAAAATAAATGTTAGGAAAATTTTTGAAATTATGAGAAAATCATTGTTTAATTATTCTTTCTAATCACATCCTAAAATTCAAACAATTTAGGGTGTGACAAAACTACCCCCCTTAAAAGGAATCTCGTCCCAAGATTCGAAGAGAGAAGAAATAAGGAATGAGGTAAACAAGATTATTGTTGCCGAGGTTGGTAGACATTCAGCCTCTGTTGTTGAGCAGTGTAGAGTCTGTAATCTTCATCTTTCTTGGTTGTTGGAGTCGTCATCGGAGTAAGGTGGAAGAATAGCAAGCAGCAAGGTGGCAAGTAACTAGAGTAGGGTCTTCTTTTCTTCATCTTGCTTCCATCCACACGGTGGTGGTAATGATAGCATCTGCTTTGTGGATGTTGGTGTTGCCTTTAGTTTCCTTCTTGATGTCCACCATTTGCTCGGGTAGAAAGGAATGGATGATAAGGATATGGGAGATTCAAAAGAAGAACCCAGCTAGGCAACTGATGTCATTGTAAGTAGAAGACCCAACTGAATATTGGACAAAACCTAGAAAGTTCTCCTTGTAATCTAAGATAACTCGATAACTAGCCACACAACTGAATATCAGAATACAAGACTTAACTTAGAAAGTTTTGATAGAGGTTGTGATGATCAGGTGACGGTACTTACAAGCTCGCCTAAGATCGAAGCCGATGTAGCCGTGTGCGTAGAAAGGAACTCGTCGAAACTACTCTACTCCTACTTCCAGGGTTTTGACGGCGTGGTGCCGAAAGGTTGATTGATTGATTGATGATTATTATTACAATGGCCAGGGTACATATTTATACCCGAACTAATGACTCCTGGTTGAGCCTTACACAAACTTGCCTAACACTAAATATCTAAATAAAAGGAAATATTAAGATACATAGACTCTAATTTTCCTTATGTAGAGTTCCTGCTCATGAAGCTTCCTCCTTGAATCTGTTTCGGCCAATGCAATTAGGAAATATTTTGCATCACGTGAATATATCTGAGCTTCTAGTTATTTTAATCATGCTTCCATGCACGTGCTGGCCTTCCTTCTTGACACCATCCTTGCCTTCTTTGTTCTAATCACCTCTCAATCCGATGAAGTCACTTTTGCATACATGGCTCTGCATGCACACTAGCTTCTCATCGTCGCATGTGATTCCGACTGTCTCGTACTCTGAATTTTATGGGATTTTTGGCTAAAATCCAGCATCAACAAATAGATGTATTTAGATCATCACCTCTGAGTACATACCATCGAAGATCTACTACTGGCTCTCCTGAACTCAATGGCACAACCGCGCAGGGAGGCCATGGCGGCTAGAGTCGGTATAAGCCATCTCCTAGACAACTCTAAAGACTTGCAGCGGCTCTCAGCTTCCTTTGGTGTATGCCTTTGGTTTCATCAAGTTCTGATGGATGGATGCTGGGGCTCGGGGAATTTTCAAAGTATTTATAGTCTGGAGAGCGCGTGGCAGAAATTGGAAGGTAATCGGGCGAAGGAACAACCCAGGCTGATCGGCCTAGGGGTCCAGGCCGATCGGCCTGGGCCTACCTTTCATTGTCTCGTGCCCACCTTCATCGCGAAGTCTCCCCTGATGTTTAGGAACCTTATCTTTTTATGCATGTAGACTTAGCTCGTCGATAGCCCGGGAAAAAAGATTGATCTTCAATAACTTTCCAAATCTTCACTTGATCCTCTTTGATTCCTCTTTGATCCTGAAGTGATCCTTGCCATATCTTCACAAACTTAGCCCTTAAGTAATCTTGGAGGAGTGCTTGCTAAAAATGAGTGTCGGAGGAGGCTAGAAGACCCCTGGCCGATCGACTTGGGCTCCACCAGGCCGATCGACCTGGGCTCTTTCTGAGCCTGCTTGCCTTCATCTTTGATAGGTTTGTTGATCGTTTGGGACTTTATCCAAAAATATACTTTTAGGTCTAATTTCCTGCAAAAATAGAATGTCCTCCAAAATACAATGCATATGCAAAAATGGGGTTATTTCAGGTGCCAAGTGGTGGGTTAGTATAAAAATATATATAAAACACCACTTAAATGGCACTTAAAGTGTGTAGATAACGAGCGCCAACACTCTCCTACCTCCCTTCTTCAGCGGGCTGCCCATCCTCCTGTGTCTCCCTCTGCCGATGGGCTGCGCCGCCCTCCCTCCTCCCTCCCCCGATGGGCCACGCTGCCCCTCTCCTACCTCCCTCCACCATCACGGACGATGGGGAGCTCGAGCACAGAAGGGAGGAGCTCCAGGGTGGGAAGCTCGAGCACAGCAGCGGAAAAAGGAGGAGCTCCGTAGCGCGGCTCCATCTCCCACCTCTATCCCATGCATGACCCCTCTGTCTCTTCAAGCCATGTGCCGCTCTTCTCCTCTCCATGTGCGGTTACAAGAGCTCCTTGACTCGCTGGCGAAGAATGGGAGGCGCGACGGACTTGGCTGGGTAGAGGATTGTGCGGTGGAGAAGGGGTGTCGACTAAATTTCAATTTCATCATTTTTGCACATCCAAACAGGAAATGAATTGGGATGCTTCCATGGATTCCAAAAGGCAATGCAAAGTCATCCAAACAATGGAATTCGAATTGTAGCCCAATGTAACATCATGACCGATTTGGTATTGAAACCAATTCAATGCCAAGGTCTCCAATATTGACATCTAAATGCAGCCTTAGATTTTCATGCCCCGGTATAATTGGTATTTGATTATTCTTCACCGTTACAGTTTATGTCAACGAGTAATGTACTTAGATCATTTTAGTTCACAATTTTGATGATGAATATGAGAAATGCAAGTGTATCTTGATTTAAAAAAAATAAAAAACTTGGGATAGTAAACCTTCGTGTTTTTCCACGTTGAGCAACATGCTGGAGCTATATACTGCAGTTTAAGCGCGCAGTAGTGCTCTGAAAAGCGACAGTGAATTGCAAGTTCAAGATTCAGATCGGCATATACTAAAATAATCTGAAACACCTGATTAGTCAGGATCGAGGCAGCTCCGATCCTCCCAGTAGTACTTGTAACTGCTTGCTTCTCATATACGACGCACATGCGAGTAAGATAGAGCACGGTGCACCGCGTACAAATTTACCAACATGATTCGGTTACACACTGTGCGTGGTACGCGTAAACACTTGTGATAGCGGAGCAATGGATAACATTGCCTCCTATATATTCCACGTATATATGCATCTCATTGATCTCAATGCACACAACGACAGAAAGTATCAAGACTTCTCCAAGTCGCAAAGTACGACTAACAATTTTGAAACCTCGCAAAAAGACTGTAATAACAAACAAAAGCTATTTCCAATTTGCAATCATAAGATAGCGATAACAACTTAATACGAACCGGACCGAGATGATTATATGAGCGATCATCCATTGCCAGCGAGCGTTCAGCGGAACTGGGCGATGGTGCGGTAGTCGGCGTTGCCCCTCCAGTTGAGCGGGATGACGTTGTTGGCCACCAGAATCTTGCCGGAGTCGCTGCGCACGCGCAGCGAGAGGGGCGCCTTCAGCGGGTGGCCGGGGTCGATCCTCCAAACGGCGCCCCACGACTCGTAGAGCGGCCTCCACGTGTTGGAGTTGGCCTCCTTGAGGTCCACCTGCACCACGGCGCCGTCACTGCCGGCGTAGTACACGATCACCGCGAAGTAGAACGGGTTGCAGCCGCCCATCACGTGGAACCTCACCGGCAGGCCCTTGTAGTTGCAGGGCACCCTGCGTGGGCACGCCGCATATATATGAGATCACATCTTCAGGTTACAAAGAACGATTATTAACCAACTCACGACGATCGTGAGAAATGTGCTACTCTAAATGGTACACACTAGTACACTACACTGACCTCCTGAACTCCATGTCGATGATTCCGGCCTTGCGGAGCTTGTCGTTATAGCCGGGCTTGGCCATGGCGCCGAACGCCGTGCCGCTGAGGTCGAAGTGGTAGGGGGCGATCTTGGTGTCGTAGTTTACGTCGGTGATGATCACCTGCTTGGGCTCGCCGGAGCAGGCAGGGTTGTTCTTACTGGTGCACTTTATCTGAAGTAGGCAGAGAAAACAGAACGTGAAGAGATCGATACATCATACATGTGCCACTGCTACCTATCGCATTTGACCAACAAGCAAATTGACGAAATGATCGGGGGTGCGGTCCATTGCTAGGTTAATGCTCGCACCTGGTAGCATGCGCCGCAGCCCTTGCCGTCCAAGAACAGGGGCTGGTTGCCGCAGGTCGTCATGGAATTGAACGGGTACAGGTTCGTGTTGCTGTACCCACACCCGCCACCTGCAGATCGTATCGTATCGTATCGATCAGCACAAGAGCACGTAGATGATACGAACACGACAGCATTACCACGAGCACATACCGTTGTTGTCAGGGCCGGCGCCGTTGTGCCGGCCGTACCAGGTGGCCCTGGCAGGCCGCCAGGTGGTGCTGGGGGTGGAGCCGACGGAGTAGTACAATTCTCTGCGGGCGGTGGTCTCGTTGTAGTTCGGTTCGGCGTGAGCGCTGTACGTGGCCACCACGGAGAGGAGTGCTGCAACCAGTGCAATAGCCTTGAAGGAGATCATCACGGCGGCCATCGATCGATCTCAGCTTGACCCTACTGCTTTCGGCTCGATTTTGTCGGAGACGACATTGCCGTGGAATTTATAGGCAGGAAGGGTAGCTTATTGGAAAAAGGATGAGAAATTCAGCATGCCGATAGTCTAGCACCCTCGCACCCGACGTGGTGCCGTGTTATTCATTGTGTCCATCCAACATGTATGCAACTAATAGAGACGATGTATTTCAGGGGGAAAAAAACACAGAGACGATGTGCCACCACGTACGAAGTTACCGACCTAAACTTGTTTTGACTTTAAAAAGAGAATAACAAATATCCCGTTCGGATACTGTGGTGATGCATATGCTCCCTCGCGTATGGCTCTCCCTTTAAGAATGTGATACGGTAGTTACAACATACAGCTGCTGCAATACGATGGAAAAGCCTTTTTAAGCTTTAGATCATGCAAGGCACAACTCTGAGCTGACTTTTGGGTGCTGCTTAGATACTAGTCCTCAGGTATGAACCTATTCGGCCCTCTTTGTGGCATGGGACATGCAAAACATAGCAAAAGAAATTGCTGGATTTCTATCGGAATGCAGGTGCAAGGAATGGGATTATGGGACAAAAAAAACCCAGAGGAACCCGTTTGGATGGAAAACGTACAAAACACCGGGATTAGAGATAGACACAAAGCAATTATTCTTATGAGGTGAGAGAGACCTCATGTTTAAAATCCTATATTTTTTATGAACTATCCTATGAAATAACCAATTTTACAGAAAGTTCATAAGAATTTTAGAGATCCAAAGCACTCGATATAATTATTTTTCTGCAGTATTTTTCAAATCATCCAAGATCGTCAAGCTTTCCTTTGCCTTAAAGCGCACTTAAATTGATCAGGCCACAATGATTTCTACACTTAATCAACTAACTTGCCACTACAGAACCAAGATTTGCATCTTGTCAACTTCCAGGATTTCAGCGTTGCGCCGTGGACTTGATGAAAATGCCGATGGCCTGCAAATCAATAAAGTCATCATTCTTTATTTTTGTTAGAAAATCAATGGAAACGCTAATGGCCTGCGATTGATGAACCCAAAAAACACCATAGATATTAGGACCCAATCGGCAATCGAACCGCTCATGTGCTCGGTTCATTGGACCGACAAGTTGTATCGCAGGTTCAAAATAGTTCAAATATGTTTAAGTTTTAGCATCTAACACATGCCACATAGTACCTTAGTGGTGTGTTCATCCATTGTTGCCACACCTGATTTTAAGGATAAAATCGAATGCAAATAATATGTATGTTAGGACCAGTTTACTCATACATATGACAACTTCACTAGAGAATTATGCCAATTTATTATATAATCATCAAACTTTATTAGAACACCCATAGGTCTGAAATAAGAATAAATAGATATTTATTATCATCTTCAGCAGAATGGTCTCTATCTTTACATGCTGAATTGAAGCTGCAATCTTCGACGAACTTCACATTGCCACACCATCCTGAGGTCTAGAGGGGATAGCAGGGGGACAAAAGAACAGTGAGTACAAAGAATTGCACTCTGGAGTGTGGTAACGTATGACATGAGGCCAAAATTAGGAAGGCTTTTAGATTTAACACGCTCTTAAGGAACACCTTCTAATTTTTGTCCTAAATCCTTAGCAAGTATTTACTAGGTATTTTTTAACAATAAAAGCTATTTAGTTTTTGAGATCTTACCCACGTATGCTATTATTAAAAAAAAAGTTTAAAGTAACCCATAAATTTATATCTAAATTACACGCCTCAACTATTTAAAAAAATTTAACTAACCCCTATATGTTTAAATAATCTAAAGTAACCCCTTGATTTTAAGCTAGAGTACCCATCTATATCATTATAAAAATAACCTAAAATGGCCCTATAAATTTACATCTAAAGTATCTACCTCAATTTCAAATTATATTAACATCTAGCTTTGACCAGGTTTATAGAAAATATATTAACATCTAAAATGTTAAATAAATTTATTACCAAAACATAATTCAGGATGAATTTAACAAGACTGCATTGATATTGTAGACATTGCTATTTTTTTCAATAAGCATGGTTGAAGTTAGAGGGATTTTTATTTAGGAAAAAAGTAAACGTCTAGCATTTTGTAACCGCGGGGAATACTTCTATGGGCCTCTTTGGCACCGCTCCTGGCTCCTGATTCACACGAGAATCGGAGGAGCTCTACCAAACGGGAAAAACTCGACCAGCTCCTCATGTGAAATCAGGTGAATCGCTCCCTCATTTTTGTACTGCAAGGTCAGAGCTAGAAAAACCTACTCCCCACCAATCCTCATCCGCTCCCCACCCTCCCGAATACGAACCCAGGCTTCAAGTTCAATAGTATTTACCCATCAATGCCACTCATATATATCGCTCCTCCTCCCGCACCCGTTCTTTCGCCCAGCGCCCCTAACTCCTCCACCTCCACCCACCCTCGGCGCTCCTAGCCATGGGAGACTAGGGTTTAGGTCCTCCCTGCCGCCACCCTGCTCGACCCCATCCATCTCTGCCCCGTGCCTCCATGTCCGGCACGGCCCCGCACCCCCTGTCTGCAGGGGCGAGCTGCAGCCCCACGCCTCTCCGTCCGCAGGGGCAAGCTCCACGTCCGCAAGGAGTAGTAGTTAGCGCCAGACCCCTCTCCAGGCCTGCAACACACCCCTCCTTCTGGTGGTTCTCCTCCATTCCGGCAAGGTAATGTCTATCCATTTCTCCCTCATATGTTTGTGCTTTTGCTTGGTGGACAATAGAATGGAAAAATGGATGATGCTTGTGATAACTGTGTTAAGCTATATTGTTTGGAGATTCATGGTGAAATTTTTGAACAGCAACATGGGTGATAGTGCGGACTGGTGTGATGAGAACCTTAGGATAGTTTGTCAGTTATTTGCTGAGAGAGTTCAGGCAAAGAATCGATATGGAACCCATTTGAACATGAAAGGATAGGCCAATATGATTTCCCTATTTAAAGAAAAGATTGGACTATCTTATACCAAGCTGCAGTTCAAAAACAAATGGGACAAGTTGAGGAAAGCGTACAACAATTGGAAACAACTGTAGAAGGAGACAGGGTCAGGTTGGGATAAAAAAAAACCTTTGATGCTCCAGATTGGTGGTAGAAGAAGATGAACAAGGTAAAGTTGTGCCCCACTTGTTTTGTATCAATGTAGATTGTGATATGCATCTATGGCTGACATTTGGCTCTATGATTGTAGCAATTCAAAGGTACTACCAAGTTTAAGGACCAACCACTTGAACATGAAGAACAATTATCCATCATGTTTGAAGATCTTAAAAACACTGGTGATGATTATTGGGCTCCATCAAGTGGTGATCCACCTTCCCAAGGTAACAATGGACAACAGGATGATGATAATGACAAAGATGTTGATCTCGACAAAGATGATGATAGTGATGCTGAAGATGGTACACCTACTAGTGGCAAAGCATCAAAGAGACGCCGTTTGACTGAAAAAGAGAAGGGCAAAAAACCAAAAAGTGCTGGAGGACATTGGATGCAAGAATAAATGGCTAGAATTGTAGAATTGAATGAGAAGACAACAGCATCTTGTGAGTCTATTGTCCTGGCTAAAACAGAGGAGTCCTCTGTCTGTTCCATAAAGGTTGTGATGCACTTGGTGAAGGTATGTGGTGCAGTTCCTGGTACAAGAGAACACTTTATAGCAACTCAAATATTCACCAAGAAATCTGAGAGAGAGATGTTCATGACAATAGACACACCGGAAGATCGCTTTCAATGGCTGTCAATGAAGCATGATTGGATGATGAATGCTTGGTCTAAGTAGAGGAATAATGCTTTGTGTACATGCATGGTGCATGTACACTTGTATCTTTTTCAATAAATTTAAAACTATCTGCAGTACCAGTTCTATTGTTTGGTATGTGCTTGTAGAACTATTTGTATTTGTTACTGAATGCTTGGTACTATTTGTAGAATTGTTCGGTATGTGCTTGTAGAACTATCTTTTAGTGGTATATGCTTGTAGAACTATTTATATTTAATAAATGTTTGCTTGCTGAGTTATTTGTATTTGTTACTATACAGATGTCCTCTTCTTCTGAAACTGAGAGGGATGGCAGTGAATCTAAAGAAGATGATTTGTTTAATATGAGGGTTATGGAACTTCTGAGACAATATCAAATGAACATCTCTCTGACTGCATGTTTTGTCAACAATTATTATTCTACTTACCATGATAAGAATGGATGCATCTCTCTTTTACCAATCGCATGATCTATTGGTGATGCTTATGGATTAACTTCCTCTATTCATATGAGCTCTATGGAGTCTATTGCTATATTTCTTCTCACATGTGGTCATTGTTGGTCAAACACTGCTGTCCAAAATAAGTTCAAGCATTCTGGAGAGACAATTAGCAGGAAACTTTTTGAGGTGTTGAACTGTTTGGTTGGAATGTCAAAATATTACATAAGACCTAAAGATCCAAACTTTTGAGATGTGCACAGTAGGATTAGGAATGATCAAAGGATGTGGCCACACTTCAAAGATTACATTGGAGCCATTGACGGGACTCATATTTGTGCAACACCACCTATCGGGGATAGATCCCCGGTACCCGCAAGGAAGGAAGAAGACGGACAGTAATCCTACTAAAACTCATACCATGTAATCCTGCTATGACTCCTCCTTATAACCGACTAGTAATCCCGCCCCCTAGAGTATATAAAGGAGGGCAGGGGTCCCTAGATCAGTAGATGAAGACCTCATAGAACCACAACAGAGGACCAAATCCTCAACACCAAACAACACCCAAGTGCAGGGTGCAATATACAACATCCCAAATAGGACGTAGGGTATTACTCTACTCTGGCAGCTCGAACCTGTATAAATCCATGTCTTGTGTCATCACTTTTACCTTCGAGTTCCAGGTCCGACGATCCCCCACCAACCAATCTACTACCTCGGGATACCCTTGGTAGGTAGCCGAATATAAAACACCGACACCACCTCCTAAAGATTTTCTCAGATATATAGGGAGATCTGGTAAAGCAACACAAAATGTGATGGCGGTGGTTGATTGTGACATGAATTTCATATATGCATCTATTGGTCAGCCAGGCTCTATGCATGACACTAGTGTGCTCTACCATGCACTTCAAGCTGATGAAGATATCTTTCTACATCCACCTCAAGGTAATATTTGTCTCCTATCATGTATTGTATTCTGTTGAAAGTCTACACTTTACTCACTTTGCTCTACTATATGTTAGGGAAATACTATGTTGTCGATGCGGAGTACCCAAATAGACCCGGATACTTGGCTCCATATAAAGGGCAAAGATATCATGTTCCAGAATAGAGAAATGGTCCAGCTCCTAGTGGTGAGCAAGAGGTATTTAACCATTTGCATTTGAGTATTCAAAATGTTGTCGAGCGCACATTTGGTGTATGGAAGATGAAATGGAGAGTTCTTCTCAAGATGACTAGCTATCCAATGATCAAACAAAAGATGATTGTTGCGGCTACCTTGTGTCTCCATAAATTTATCCGTGAAAATCATGCACTTGACAAGCATTTTCGTAGGTGTGATCGGGACCAGATTATATGCCCACCATACCAACAAGATACAAGGAACATGTCCCTTCTCCAAATGCATCAGATGCATCTACCTCTCAACCCAATGATACAAACATGGATAGATTTCGTGATGACATTGCGAGGGAGATTACTCTATCTAGGGGATAATGTCTTCCATGTATGGGATTATTTTGAGTCTTAGGTATTTTGGTTGTAATATATTGGACCAAACGACATTGCGAGGGCGATTACTCTATCTAGGGGATAATGTCTTCCATGTATGGGATTATTTTGAGTCTTAGGTATTTTGGTTGTAATTCATTGGACCAAACGACATTGCGAGGGCGATTGCTCTATCTAGGGGATAATGTCTTCCATGTATGGGATTATTTTGAGTCTTAGGTATTTTGGTTGTAATATATTGGACCAATGAGTTTGGTCGTAGAAATGAAATGATGCTTGTACCGTTCAATGTGCAAATGTTAACTATTTATTAACTAACATATGGACTTTACATACTTTATGGTGAATTTGTAATCACAGTTATACGATCACTATAAATTAACTTAAATGTATCACATAAATGTCTAGCAAACGTTAATTCAAGCAGACAGGGGTACTATGGACAATTACAGCACAATCTTCTTTCTCAGGAATCACTTCTCAGCTAGCTTGCCAAACTATTTCACACTAGAGAATCACTCCACCAGAGAATCAGGATCTGGAGCCCTGCCAAAAAGGTCCAATTGCTCATTGCTGCTATTGTTAATATAGAAAAAAAAAACTAACTCAAGGTATACATGCATTATGTGTATCACCATGCAGACTATGAATGGGAAAACAAGCTAGAGTAATTGGTAGCTAAAGTATACCACTATTGGACATAAGATTATAAATAGTTTATATTAGTGTTAGAATATGAACAAATGAGAGACAGTGTGCACGCAAAGATAAGCAATTTTGAATAGTCATGGCCCCAAATCTATGGAGTAACTTGTAATACTTATGTCTGTTAGGCCATTATGTCTGTTAGGCCAATTTCAATGGGTTTTTCATTTCATTAAATAGGATGCCATGTCAACACAAGATGCTATTATTTAGATGAAACTACATGTGCACCATTTCCAATGCAATACTTTCTTGCTTATGTTGCCTGTAAAACAACAAAAATAAAATTGCCTATAAAAAATAAAACAATGCATTGAAGGGTTATTTCAATCATCAATCGCACGCTCTCACTCTTGATGAAATTCTCCCCCTTTGAAATATCAATATGAAAATTCTCTTTGAACAGACTTGCTTATTTAGAAAGATGTTATCTTGCTTTTCATCTCCCCTTGTCTATTCTCTTCGCCACATAAGGAAAAAAAAATCCAATGTAGATTTCTTATATCTAGCTGAAGTATGATTACTTCTTTTTTTTTCTCGAAAGACCCCTGAAGTGTCAGTGCTGGAGACGTCCTACACACTTCTCTCAGTCTTATGATTATGGCCACAATTGCTCTGCTTGTGCTGCATGCAACCTGGTCACAACATGGCAAGCAGAGGATGCCGCCGCCCGTAGTCCGGTAGCCGCGGCGTTGCTCACATGGAGCGTAGCGTACCTCGGCAAGCAGCCCGCGGCGCCGTTCGTGCGCAAGACCATGCCGGCCGCTTGCCGCCACGGCCCACGGAGCAAACCAGACGCAAGGCCGGAGACCACGGACGGGAAGCGCAGCTCAGTACGGGCCGGCCGCGCGGCAACAGGCCGACGATAGCGGCCAGTAACAACAGGTACGAATGCGCTGAATGCACGCACACGCACATGTGAACAAACTTGAATATATTTTCTTGAACTGACAACTTGATACGTAGTACTGTATTACATTACATAGCATGGTATTTCAAAACTTGAGATCGTGGGCGGGAGATCACGTTGCCTCCTCCATATTTCCCACGCATCTCAAGACACGTACGTACAACGACAACACCAAACAATGAATCGGTATTTTTTGACGAATAAACAATGATCTGAGACGATTGCAGCAGCATGCCGTTTTAAGGGAACTGCACGTTGGAGGGGTAGTCGGTCATGGGCTTCCAGTCTGCCGGGATGACGTTGCTGGCCACCAGCGTCTTGCCGGAGTCGCTGCGGATGCGCAGCGAGAAGGGCGCCTGCGTGGGGCGGTCGGTGTCCAGCCTCCAGACGGCGCCCCACGACACGCGCATCGGCGTCCACACCCCCGTCGGCTTGCCCGTGGTGCTGTCGGTCTCCATGAGGTCCACCTGCACCACGGCGCCGTCCTTGCCGGCGTACTGCACCAGCACGGCGAAGTAGTTGGGGTTGGAGCCCACCTGGACGCGGAAGTTGACGTTCAGGCCCTTGTAGTTGCAGGGCACCCTCCGGAACTGGATCTCGAGAATGCCGGCGTGCCGGAGCTTGTCGTTGAGCCCCGTCTTGGCCATGGCGCCGAACGCCGTGCCGCTCAGGTCGAAGTGGTACTTGGACACCGGGTAGTAGTTCATGTCCGTGATGATCACACGCTTCGCCCTGCCGGAGCAGGCGTCGTGGGTGCTGTTCAGGCACCGTATCTGTTTTTTTTTTCAATTGGAGGACAGGGCGTGAGAAGACGTGCCAGGGGTTAGTTTGACCTCCCGAGTTCAACGTACGACATGGCACTCAACAAATGTCGTGAATATCGAGGAAACTATATAAAAACAGTTATTAACTTATTATTACTGCTACGGTTGACCGATCAGATCAACTGATCAGATAAACTCCTGCAGCTGCAGTTAATTACTAGTACTGTTTAGATTGACTGATTCTCGCATGCAGGACGAAATACAGTACCTGGTAGCATGCGCCACAGCCCTTGCCGTCCTTGAACAGGGGCTCGTTCCCGCACGACGTCATGGACATGTACGGGTACTGGTTGGTGTGCTTGAACCCGCACGCGCCACCTGCAGAAACGATACGTCAGCCACACACAGAGAGTCACACACACAGCATTGTTGGGACGGCGAAAGATAGCACGCCAACACGCATCGTGTTCGCGACGGCCGGGGCGCGGCCACGCTCTGCTCGTGCATACCGTTGTCGTCGGGACCGGCGCCGTTGGGCGCGCCGTACCAGGTGGCCTTGGCCGGGAGCCAGCCGCCAGCTTCGGCGTACGTGGCAAGCACGGCGAACACTGCGACGAGTGCAGCAGCCACCTTGGCGGAGGAGATGATCACGGCGGCGGCCATCTCAGCTCGATCCTAGTACCAGCTTACCAGAGATCCCCGGGATTAGTGTTCGTATATGTGTTGTGTACTTGTGTGTTGTGTTGATCGATAGGGAGACGACATCGCCGGTGCATTTATAGGCAAGGGTGCAAGCCGGGTTGAGCGAATCGGCATCAAGAGTCGCCAGCTATGGCTCGTCGAGCACGACGGGGGCGTGCCGTGTTGGAGGTGCAAGGTCACATGGCCACCAGGCGAAATGGAGTACGCGGCTCGCGACCGCGCTGCCTGCCGTTACGAAATGCGATCACGTCTTGGCGGTTATGTGGCTTGTCATGGACGTACGCTCGGACCGTACACCAAGCCCTGACGACGATGATTGGCAGTGGACTATCTTAGGACTATATGCATCTTACGGTGCTGAGTCCGGAACATTTCTTTAGGTAAACGAAACTACGATTCTATGATAGCAGAATAACCCTGTTTTTTTTTCTCTCGAAACACAAACAAATTTGTATAGTTGCATCTAATTTCGACAGTAGTTCGACATATATCACCATCCTAGTTATGACAAGCCTAGGAAAAGGGAAAATCGGGCACAAGCAACTAAAAATCGGACGGCCGGCAGGTCGATGAAACGGCCTGGACGTTATTCAACCTTTGGATCATGGGAAGCAATCATCATAGCCGTATTATTGTTCCTTTACGATTGTGCTAGCCATACATGCTACGGTAGTTACGTGCAACGAACTTACAGATGTAGTGTGAACTGAGAGGACGCTGTGAAACTGTAGGAAAACAAGGCTGCGCGTCAGACTTCTCATCGACGTCTTATACGTCTGACCCTGACTTTCTTAAGCTAGTGGCTACTATTAAGAACTGTTTCGGTGGTTACAGCCCACGGCTGCTACTGAATTGATCGGGTGACCATGAATTCTACGATTGGTGGATCACATTTACCTTATCACGAGAGCAAATACCTGCATCTCATCGAGTTCACTCGTCGATTTTTGTAGTATCATTTCTTCGGGCTTTTCTAATTCTAGGAGATGTTCCAGGTTAATTGCAAATAGATCTGACTAAAACAAGCTAAGTGCCGTGCAATCCCCACACGATCCTACACCATGGCAAGAACTGTTGTGCTCATGATGTCGCGTGCAGCCTGGTAGCTAGCGTGGCGGCGCGGAGGAGGATACCGTTGTCCGCAGCCGCGGCCGGCGTCGCTCACGTGTAGCGTACGCGGCGGCTAGCCTATAACAGCAAGCGTCCGTGCGTGCGTGCGCAAGCGAAACAAACGGCGGCCCGAGTCACCCGGGGACTCGGCTGACAAACGCAGCCAAAGATGTGGCCGGCCGGCCGGCCACGGCCAGCAGTCAACGAAAAGGTGGGTGAGTGCAAGACGTACATAAAGTCAATCTAATGATGAGGCAATAGCCTCGCGATTACACAAACCTCACATGGCTCCTGTCCTTTCTTCAGCATGCACTTCGTTGCATCCCGTTCCCAGCTCATATTTTAGTATAAGAACCGCGATGTGACCCTATCTCATACTGCAAGTAGCTTCACGGAACTCCTGGAAAGTAATGCGAGGAAAACAACCAAGACCATCTGCCATCAAGGCAAGAAAGAAGTTAGTGTAAGCAGAGCACCAATTTTGAGTTAGCAGTTCAGGCACACGCACTTAATTTTACTACACGGGCATAGGTTCATGAGTTCACCACGCAGTTTTATACAAATATAGTAGAGTCCGAACTGAACTGCCACTCAAATCGAACGTGGCATCCCAAATTATTCCCACCGCGGGACAGGGCATGTGCCGTGCGCCACGCCAAGATACATCAGAACCAGACTGCATAGTTGACATGCGGATTTTGGCCACACTTCACCAATTCTGTTACGTCATCACGGATGAACCAAAATGGCATGCGGATGCAAGTCCCACTTATTTTGGGTCATCATTGGGTTTGGGTCGACCCAAAACTTGCTAAAATGGACCAAAATGGCATGGCACATAATTAAGGGGGGAGAAATGAACTAAACTAGCTGACCCAGAATTCACTACCCACTTGCATCCCTGGTTGGGTGAACAGGCAGCACATTTTTTTCAATCCGGCGGCAGGGCAGGGAGGGCGGAGTAGCACATTCCATGTAGATGGAAAGATGCCAGATTGGTGCTTCCCAGAGGTCAGAGATTGCGTTGATTCAGTTCACTTTGAAGGATACATATTTCTCTAGCAGGGCTCTTTTGTGTTACCGAGACTGCAAACATGAACTTCTCATATACAACCGCCGCCAACTCCTGAGCTGTAACATACCATGCTTGCTCCGTTCATCATGTTTTGGGAACACGCCGGAAATCACTAATGGGAGACCATCACAGGCCTCTATAATCTATAGTTCTATACAGCCTGGCATGCAACTCAGCCTGAAAAAAAAAAACATCTCTGCTGCCCTGGTACCAATAAGACAGACCCTGTAGAGCACAAACGCTAAATGTGCAAATGATTACCCCAACCCAAAACAAACGCTAAATGTGCAAATGGTGACCCCAACCCAAAGGGTGAATGCCTGCACCACAGCACCAGTCGCTTGCACCTGAAGAGCACAAACGCTAAATGTGCAAATGATTACCCAATCATCACAGCCAGCTGCTTCAACCCAGAAAGGGTATGCAGTTAGGAACACGGTCGTAGTCTATGTTTTGAGGGAGCAGCTAATATACTGATTGGTGCATGGGTTGGGCACAGTATGATCTAGATGCTACTATAAACTGCCTGTCTTTACCTAAAAGGGTACCCTAATTGACCAGCAATCCATGAAACTATACTTACAAACAGTATTGTAGGCAGCCAGCTTACAAAGAACTAAAATGGCAATCCAGAAAGCAACAAAGGCAACTTTATAGAACTGCATAGATGTACATTACAATCAGGCTGAGCTTAATGCGCTAGTCTGTATATGGTAGTAGTTGTATTATAAGTGTAATGTACCAATGTACATTACCGTGTGAAATGTAATATTACTAACAGTGCAAGGATCTAGTTGAAAAAATGAATTAAATAACCACAGGTTCTGATACTTCATTGTCAGAATCTCTGGGCGCATGAGTTGCTAGTCCAACAGAAAAATTAGCATCACTATAATTCTTCTCTGAATAACCTTTTGTGAAGAACAGAGACATATGTGCATCTTTCAGTTTCCTAATAGGAAAGCAGGGCATGATTGAATTTGGGTGTTAAATATCAAATTCAATTGCAAGTCTGTGTAACATATGTACCTTGATGCATCCTTGGCCAACAAAAGTTTGCTTACTTCACTAGCTTATGTATGGTCTAACAAAAGCTATTCTAGATAAGAAACTCTATGTTACCTACAAATTACAACAAATATGTATCTGGCCATTCAATTCATAGACACGAAAAATTGCGCCCACAACTCAACCACAGTAAACCAAAGAATAATTTTCGCCCTTCAAATAATGAACTAATAAAAACTCTACCAACAGCTGCATTTCTAGGATAAATAGTAAAAACTGTAGGCTTAGGGTTGTTGAAACAAATGTCATTTGAGTTAACGTTTCTTGAAGTGCTAAGGATGCCTAATAACACATATCAGCAGACTGCAATAAATAAGTAATCCAGAATCATTTATCACAGTGGTTCCTCTCTTTTTTTAAGAAAACCCCTTTGGTTCCTCTTATTCTCATTTAAGGAAAGAAGATAAGCACTTTTGGTTGTTCAGCAATCTTAGTTATCTGTGTTATCTGCATATCTGCAAGTTTTCATGAAATTGTGTCAAATTAACGCTTTGGGTGAATATGTAAAGAAAGCCTTGCAATTAGATCATGCACATTTCTCATGTTTCAGGGTCAAGGCAGGATTCTAATACTCCAAAGAATGTAAACAAGCTTGAATCTGCAGAACCATGAGGAACCAAAACAAATGCTTATAATTCACTTACGGAAGTATGAATTTTGCGTCTTGAATAAATTAAACCACATTTCCTATCTGCAAAACTTCCCACAAATTCAATACAGACTATTCCAGTTTCCGGAAATTGAATCCTAAAAGGTCTGATATATCCTTCAGTTTGCAAACCAAATATGTTTGTTCCGACTAACCACTCTGAAATTTCAATCTGCAAATAAGTAGAATTTCATTAAAGAAAAAATAATAACATGCTTGCATATTTCAACAGCAGTGCAGCATGCCTATTTGACCATATTAAAAATAAATACGATTAGAGATGAAACAAGGAATGCAGGAGGTACATAAAGAAAAGAACAAAAGAATAAAGTAGGAGTAATGAAGCCTTGGATGCTCTCAGCCTTTTCACATTCACAGGTCAATAGATTCATATGGACCAGCATAATTACTTGCATGAAATAACTAAAAAGCACATCAATATTGAAACTTTTGGAACATCAGATGATAGCAAGGAAAAACCCTCAGATCTACTGCTATAAGCAATCTTCCACAGTACGCAGGTGCAGTGATCGAAACAATTACAGCCAAAAGCATGGATTCCCCAAGGCTAACACATATCATCAGTGCAACGATATACATGTCATACAACTTTGGAGTTGCAACAATAAAGCCCAAAAGCAACCTTGTCAGTAACAAAATAATATATATAACTAAGAAAATTACAATATACCAGCTTACTCTCCCTAATGTCCACTGACAGCACTGCCATGCATTTGTGTATAACTTTGGAACAAAAAATTGAAAGGTAATCCTCCCTTGAAAGACCCAGCTGCAGCTCAACTAACTTGATTGTATGAGAGAATCTGTAATGCCCTATTGATTAGCGCTTTGGTTAGATTGCGCTGGAGTATCCAATTTGTTTTCTTCACCTTGAGTTGTGCTGTCACCCTCATTGTCAGGAAAAATTTCTGATCGAAGTGAGGGCGCAATCTTGTTAACTTGCAGCCACGTTGCTTCCGACAAACTGTTTTCACTGGTGCTCGTTTTTGACAGGATCCCACTAGCTTTCATCACCATCAGTATGTTCTTAAGTAGCTCTGGGATAGCCTCTTGTAGCTTCTCAGTCCTCCTCCCTCTCACTTTCACTTTCATGAACTTCTCTATCATGTCAAGGACTTCCAACCACAGCTTACCAAAACTGCCCTGTGCTGAGAGGTCTTTAAGTGATTGTAAAAACACCTTGCATAGCAGTTTTACAGCATGCAAGAGCGACACCTCCATGTTTCTGAAATCCTTTGGCGAGTAACTCTGCGCAATCTCCAACAGCTCATCAAGCAACTGGAAAATAATATCAAATGCCATCAACCATGTTGAAGATGAAACCAATATTCCATCAACTACTAAACATCTGTGCAATGATAACAACGCATGGTTCCTCACTTCTTCCCTTTGATCCCCGCACACCTTTCGTAGACCCTGCACTAGCCGCAGCCACATCTCAGCAATTCCTTCCAATATCCTGTCTGCATCTCCACCAGCTTCTCTAACCTCTCGTGACCACCGCGTAAGGCAGTTCACTGAATCTGCCATTAGGTTTAAAGCATGGATAGATCTTTCTGCGGACCCAAGCCGAGATTCTGCAAACTGCCTTGACGCCTCCACTGAGAGGATGAAGTTGGCAGGTGAGAGGTGTGCTCCCTCTGACATGATAAAAACCAGAGCTTCAAACCCTGCATCAGAAGCATCAGGATGGCGTGCAGTGATGCAGAGTAAGGAAATAATAGTTCGCCAGCCCATCTGGGACTTAATATGGGTCGCATTCGCCTTGACAAGACGTGTTACTTCCAAGGTAATGTTCTCACAGTACGCATCAGCCACACGGGCATCAAGTTTCAAAATCAGCTGCAATGACCTTAGTAAATCATCTACCAGGTTTGCCTTATAAGGAAGCAACCTCTGACAGATGTGCAGGAGACCAAAAACAGCCTTCTCTACTAGATTGCAGGGCATCACTGTGGACTGGACGATATGGGTTATGTGCTCATAAACATCCTGCCACAAAAGAACAATCCTATCTCTGTTGTTTAATGTGACAGTAATTAGAAGCTCTAAGCAGAAGACAGCTATGCCTTCATCATCAAGTGAGCTGGTGATCTTCTGAGGTCGGCCTGCTGCCTGAATGAGAGCTCTTGCCAGATTTGAGAGCGAATCAGCTTGTAAGAATTTGCTCTCAGTAAAGATGGTACCTATTTGGCACTTCTTCACAGTCTCCGAAGCATTCCTCTGAGCAGCAAGTTGCTCCTCAGTTGGTTGGGACCTTGGTTCTTCAGCATCTAAGTACAGTAGTTGGCTGAACCTCCCCATCAGTCCATAACTTTTCCAAGGAGTGGTAATTGGCAAAACTTGAGGAGGAGCAGATGAAGAAGCAAGCTTGCTGGGCAACGAATCAGAAGTGGCTTCCTGATCATCAGTTGTATCACCAGTGAGGCGACCAGGAAGAAGGCCTATCTTATGCAATCTTAAAATGCAATCGACTATGTTCCTCCACCCACTGCGTATGTGGTCACCATAAGTAGTTGCTATAGTGAAAACAGCTTCTGTTGCCATTCTAGCCTTGGTATCCTCCCCAAAAGCTGTTACAGGATCGTCAATGTAGGAAGAGCTCAACAAAGTGGTGAACTTACATAGTGCCACAACGAGATCATTCAGCACATCATTGTGATGATAGAATGCAGCCAATTTCGCCACCGATAGAAAACCATCAATGCATCCTGTAAGAACTTCCTCATGCTCAACATTGTCAAAGACTACAGAAATAGCAGCAACTGCCGGTCCTGCCATGACAGAGAACATGTCATGATCAAGAAAAGGGTAGGAGTCACAAGCAATATACATTGATGTTCTCTTTGACCTCCACATCAGATCAACCCAACGACTGAAAGACATCTCAGAACAACCAGCTCCTTGCTCAGGAATGGTTCGGATTTCATTACGGCAAATAGAATAATAAAGCTCCGACAAGAACTCCCTTGGAAGATCATTCCCTCCATTTATGCGGCGATTGTTTCTAATAAAGTCTTCCTCCGTCATCTTCTTCTTAACCCTCACATTATGTTGATCGGTATTGAGCATGATTACAGAATATGATAACACAAGAGCTGAATCTCTATTGACAAACATTTGGGGTGACTGTTCATAGTATCGCTCAGAAAAGGCCTCAAGAATTCTCTGTATCTTCTGTGACTCACCAGGCAGCCGGAAGGTTTCCAAGAAGAGTCTTAGGGCAGCATCCAAATTCATCTCCTTGAAGTCAAAGGTTCTAGCAAATTCATGAAGGACCCGAATGGAGAAATCATCATGATTACCCAGGTAGTCCCCAAGAAGATTCTTGTCCAACCCAGGTGTGTACCGAAAGAACAGAGCAACATTGTGTGGATCAAGTTTTTCAGGCAAAAGATGAACACCTTGCAGGTATTCAAAACCCTTCTTTTTATCCCTATTGAAATGTTCAACACCAACCATTAGCTTTCTCTTGATGCTTTTTTGCTGGTGAACAAATTTAACCCACTGATCAGGGTCATTACCACTCTCACACTTCAACTGCCAGAAAGGAAAATATTCACTTATTTCTGGCACTGTTTGCTCATGATGTTGAGGTGCACTATTACTCCGCTCTGCCATTGCCTGAATGACAGCAACCAAACCATCCAAAGCAAGCACATTTAAGGCCGACAAAGGACTGTTCACAGGAAATGCACTCTTAGACAGAAGGTTAGCTAGCTCTTCAAAAATATTGGAGCACTGCAAATCACAGTCCATGTTCGCATACATCTCAGCCATAAACTCTTTCTGCCGGCAAAAATCCACTAGAGCCTCCAGGGCAACTTCTTGCTGCTGATAACTTGCACCATATCTACTCTGTGCTAATCTTAGGATCACACATGAGAAGAAAGCCTCTATTTGCAGCTTAAGTTCATGGCGCAGATGGTAAAAGAGAGTGAAAACAATGCTGCATACTGTCGACAGGATCAAGGGGCTCATTGACAAGCCAAAATGCATTAGATTGCGGAACAATTCATCCTGTACAAAAGCCATCACCTTTTGGTGTCTGTGTATAGATGAAGCTGACAACTCAATAGCTGAATTAATCAACCCCAGAGCAAAGAGTGGTACGTCCTCATCGAAGTCAATTGGATTCATCTTTGGGTTCACATCAATGTCTTCTGCTATGTTCAAGAGGGAGCACAAGAATTGCAATATCTCCACCATACAAGGAACTCCAAACGGCTCCAACATGGCTTTGTCTTGCACAACTCCAGATCCATCCCCCACCTCATCACCCGAGCTGTTCAAGCACACGAAGTCACTCTTCCCATTCTCCATCTCCTCAGCACCCAAACCCTGGTTCTTGCAACCAGTTAACTGCAGAACAAACGTTATCAGTACATTAATACACTTCATGTGGTGTAGGAACATAAGAAGCTTCCAAGTTCCTACTAACAAAAGCTTGTTTCCAAACTAGCATGACGAGTATCTTACAGTTACAGGTGATTAGCAAAGGCAAGTAAGAGTTGATCTTAGTGTCAGACTGTCAGCATGTGCAAGGTGATCATAATGCTAGGATGAAAACGATTAGTTGAAACTAAGAAGATAAAATAATCCTAGGATCATTTCACATGTTTATACTTCAGAGTTAGGACCAGTGTCATAAGCATAGTAAGTAGAGTTATTAAGCAGAGGGAGGAATGGTATGGCAACATTTTGCATGCTCATGAGCACAGCAAACATAATAATCACCATAACAATGCTCGAATCGTACCTGCTCATCGGAAACCACAGTGACATCAATCTCCTGCAGACGGGAGAAAACAGAACGGATAACCTCCTGCATTGTCTGGCGGGAGACACGCTGCAGCAGCTCCCCCTTGGTCCCAGCCTGCTGCACGACGCGGAAGCAGGTACTAACGACCGCGCAGACGTGGCGGTTGGCCAGCGCCGGCGCCGCGCGGCTGCGCACGCAGGCGAGCAGCACCTGCAGGACTCGCGCCAGGACGGCTTCCTCGGACGCCGGGTCGGTGACCTCGAAGCGGCAGGCTGTGACAGCGTCGACGACGGCGCCCATGGCCTCGGCGACGCCCGGCGCGCCGGGCCCAACGAGGTCGAGGGTAAGGATCTTGTGCAGGGACGAGAGCGCAGCACCCGTGATGGGCGCTCCGGTCTCGTCGGAGCGGACGACGTCGAGGAAGGGGCGGAGGTAGAGGAGCGGCTCGACGCCCGCCCAGCGGCCGTGGCCCCACGCGGCTGCGCGGCGGCGGAGGGCCTTGAGCCCCGCGACAAGCGGGTGGTCGAGGTGCTCTTCGTCGCCCGCGCCGCCGTCGCCGCCACCGTAGCGGACGCCCGCCCAGCGGACGTTGCGGCGCATGACGGCGAGCACCGTGGCGACCTCGGACGCCAGCACGCACGCCATCGCCACGCACGGAGCCCCGGGGCCCGATCCCGCCTCCGCGTCGGCTCCGGCACCCGCCCCCGACGGCGACGCTGCCCTGAGCCCGCCCATGGATCCGAGCGAGCGCGCGGGGTCGGCCGGTCGGGGTGTAGCTACGACTGCGAGGGCATTTGGGAATTGGGATCTGAGAGGGGGCACGTTGAGATCTGGTCTGGTCTGGTGTACTGCGAGCCAAGGGCTGGATCTGGAAGAACTCCTGTAAGTAGTGTGGTTGTTTTTATTTTTTTCCCCATATTTTCTTTTCCATTAAAATTAGGGGTTCTGGGTGGGTTTTTGTTTAGGTGAGCTAATTTTTCATCCTTCTTTCTTTTCCGTGTCTTGCTATGAATTGGACTAAAAACTCAGAGGTCCCGTTTGTTTTGTTAGAATTAGATGGAATTGGAATTGATTTCCAAACCCAGCATGTTTGGATCCTCGAAATTGGAAATAATGATTCCTCAGGATTCTAGCGCTGCCTACCACATATTCCAATCCTAAAAACAGGAAATCGTTTTCTCACCCGACCCTAACTCCCCCGACTCCTTCCCCTCGTGCCGCCGCTTCCCACGCCACGGCCCCTCCTCCGGCACCCCCTCCTCTAGCACCCCCTCCGCCGCCCCCTCCGACGCAACCTCCTCCGGCATCCCCTCTTCCGCGAGCGCACGTTGTCCGGCATGGCCGCCCTGGCCCCATTCTCCTCGCCGCACAGAGAGTTCCCCTCGCTGCTGGAGTCCGAGGCCCTATCCTTGCCCCCGGCGTGCGCGCCGGCGGCCTTCTTCCTCTCCACCCCCCTGTACGGGAACATCTGGAACGGCACGTCCGCGACGCGCGCGGCAGCGGCGGTGCCCTCACCGCGCTGCCACGCCGGGATCCTCCTCAGCAGCTGCGCCTTAATGTCGAGGTAGTCGGCGGGCGGCGCGTCGGTCTGGCCCTGTTGCTGGTCTGGGTTCATAACCAGGAACCGCTTCACGTACTGGAGCGCGCGGCAGACGGAGGCGAACGGTAGGCGCTGGTCCAGGTCGGCGTGCTAGCACCGCTTCGTCAGGGAGACTAGGTACTTGGGTGTTTGGAACAGGAATAGTGGCCGCTCGCCGGCGTGGATGTTCTTGCTCATCTTGTCGCCCTGCAGGTGGTTGTCCTCGAACGGGACCTTGCCCGTCATCAGCTCGAAGCTGTTCAAAACAATATTTGGAATCTAATTCTAAGAATTAGTTTCTTTGTACATCCAAACAAGAAAATTGAAATGAATCTGATTCTATGTAATTTAATTCCTATTGAATCCAATTGCTAGAATGAGATTTCTAGAATGAGATTCAATTCGACAAAACAAACGGCCAGAGAGTAATTATACAAAAGCTTATTTTAATTTTTCCTTTTTAACAATTTGAAAGACATCATGCACATATACTCAACCCTATAAACATCCATACGAATACCATAACACTATAAACACCTTCTAGAGATAGGAACAGATATATGAGATCGCTAAGAACATCTTTGTTGTTGATGTGCACTTCTCATACGACTAAATGAATAATCTGATAAAAATACGTGAATGCGAGTGGCAGGGGTGGGTATACCCTGTGGGCCCAGCTATAAGTGAAACATAATATATATTTTATTTATAAAAAACAACAATCAGTTTACCTGGTATACGCCCAATGATTTGGCTACACGCCGTAACTTGCCTCCACCTCGACGAGTCGACGATACCCCACCGGGCCCACCCACGCGCACGGCTTCAATCAAGTGTCAGGCACTCAGGCCACGCCACCACGGAGACGGAGCGCAGATTCATCTCGCATCAGATAGTTGTGGTATTGTGGAGACACAGGCACGCAACATCTGGCATTGGCTTCAATCAATTAGTAAGTCTCCACCCACGAATCAGCTAACAGTCCACCACGGGAGGCCATCAGAGGTTTGCCGTATGCAGGCCTGCAGGTGGTACAAGATCCACGAATCAATCAAGAAGCTACGTATCAGACAAGCTCCATCACTTTGTTTATTGGTCCTAGAGTTTCGACGGGCGACGGAGGTTTAAGATTAATCTATCTTCTATTTTTTTCTTATTTGAAAAAACTTATGTTCTTAAATATTTTTATTTATTTATGTTTGAGTGCTTTTTTTATTTCAATTCGTGAGTTTATTGAAAAGACCATCAATCCATCAATATTTTTAAATTCATATCTTGTGAGGCTGTGATTTGTAAGTTTTCTACCCGAAAGTTTAAAACATGATTCTATCATTGCATGTTTGTTTTGCTATAGTGTCTAGTTAGTTGTCGTACTTACATTACATAGACATTGTTTTTCTCAGAATGGTTGGATTATGAAGAGAGGCGGAGATATTGCATCTCTTTTTCAAAAACACGTAGCAAAGAAGGTAGCAGCAGCTGCTGCTTCAAACACTACCCCATATCCAGTTGAAACTTTTGTGGAAGAACAGAATCAAGAGGAAGATGGAGTGGTAGTTGAAAAATCGTGGATCATGTGCCCTCGCCTCTGCCATTGCAACCACCCGCATCATAGCCGCTGGTTTATGACATCAATCGCCTTCCTCATAATCTAGGTGAAAGGCAGCCCATTGAAAGTTATCATATTAATGATCAAGATGCAATTTGAAGAGCATATATTGGCCCATTCAAACCTTTTACGCATGATTTTCCATCAAGAAAAATTGGAGTTAGGGATCGCCAATTCAATTTTGTATGGATGTCCTCCGTCATTGCAACCCCCCGCATCACAGCCGCCGGTTTATGACATCAATCGCCTTCCTCATAATCTAGGTGAAAGGCAGCCCATTGAAATTTATCATGTTAATGATCAAGATGCAATTCGAAGAGCATATATTGGCCCATTCAAACCTTTTACGCATGATTTTCCATCAAGAAAAATTGGAGTTAGGGATCGCCAATTCAATTTTGTATGGATGTATAATCATGAGTGGCTTGAATATAGTATCAAGAAGGATTTTGCATTTTGCTTTATATGCTACTTGTTCAAGAAGGGTACTAGGTCAAATACATTTATTGTTGATGGATGGAATAATTGGAATATAGGAACAAAGCACTTCTCAAACATAGTGGTTCTATGGAACACAATGCAGCTCAGGAGAGATACATTGGTTTTATGAATCCCAAGGTAACAATTGATTATCACATTGAGAAGTGGACTAATGAGGATCTTCGTATTTATAAGAAAAAAGGTTGACATATTCACTTAGATGTATCAAGTTTTTTTTGCATCAAGGATTGACATTTCGTGGACATGATGAAAATGAAGAGTCTAGCAACAGAGGAAATTTCATTGAACTTTTAAAGTTTCTTGCAGGAAATAGTGATGAAGTGAACAAGTATGTCTTGAATAATGCTCCAGGTAATTACACCTTAACTAGTCCAAAGATACAAAAGCAAATTATTCATTGTTGTGCCATAGAAACTAGAAAGAAAAAAATTGAAGAACTTGGTGATGAGCTCTAAGCAATTTTAGCTGATGAGTACAGTGACATATCACATAAAGAACAACTAGCTCTTTGCTTGCGTTATGTTGATAAACTTGGAAGGCCTTGTGAACACTTTATTGGAGTTGTTCATGTAGATGATACTACTTCTTTGTCACTTAAGGAAGCTATTGAGGGTTTACTTGTTAGTCATGGATTGACTATGACTCAAATTAGAGGTCAAGGTTATGATGGGGCCAGCAATATGAAAGGAGATATTAAAGGGCTAAAAATATTGATCATGCAAGAATCACCTTCTGTGTATTATATTCATTGCTTTGCACATCAACTCCAACTAGTTCTTGTTGCTGTTGCCAAGAGAAATACTGGTTCTAAGAGCTTTTTTTTGTCAAGTATCTATCTTATTGAATATTATTGGAGTTTCTTGCAAGCGTCATGGTATTCTTTGAAATGCTAGGCTTGAGAATATCAAGAAAGCACTTGAGTGTGGTGAGCTTGACTTAGGGAGTGGATTAAATCAAGAGATGAGTTTGCATAGGGTTGGTTGAACTCGATGGGGATCTCATTACAAAACTATATACAACATCATTACTATGTATTCCTCAATCCATGATGTGCTCATTGATCTTGGTGATGATATTTCACATAAGGATGATTGGACAAAGATACATTTTGTGCTTGGAGCATTTGAAACCTTTGAGTTTGTTTTCTTTGTGCACTTAATGTATGTTATTCTTGGATACACAAAAGAGTTATCTGAGTGTTTGTAGAGAAGGGATCAAGATATTCTTAATGCAATCTCCCTTATTAATGTGGCAAAGAACAAAAGGCAATAGTTGAGGTCTGATGGTTGGGACCACTTCCTTGAGAGGGTCACTTCTTTTTGCATTAAACATGATGTTGAAGTTCATGCTATGGATGGTGATTATGTGCCGTATGGAAAATCAGCAAGGTACGCCCGTGCCCAAAACCAAACAAATGATGAACATTTTAGAAGAGAAGTATATATTGGTGTCATTGATCAAATTAGTCAAGAGCTTGATAATCGGTTTGATGAGATCAATATGGATCTACTTTCTTGTATGTCAGCCTTCAGTCCTTCCAATTTATTTGCTTCATTTGATGCACAGAAGGTAAGTAGATTGGCTGAATTTTATCCTAAGGACTTCTCCAACAATGATTTGCTAAAACTTGAGTTGCAGCTTGATAATTATATTGATGACATGCGACGAGATGATAGCCTCAAGGGTCTAAACAACATCCTTGATCTCTCAGTTAAGCTTGTTTAAACACGGAGGCACAAAATGTATGTTATGGTTTACTTCCTTCTCCAATTGATATTGCTTTTATCAGTGGCAACAACGAGTGTTGAAAGGGTATTTTCTACATTGGTGTTGACGTCGGATTTTGACACGTGTTTTGAATCGACGTCAAAGAAGGAGAAAGACGGGCTGATGCGGCAAGCTAAAAGCTACAGTTGGGAATCGGCCGATCGAAGCTACAGTGTTTTGGCCGATTGACAAAATGGGTTGATAAGGGTTGGCCGATTGGAAGCTAGAGCTGCTTGGCCAGTATGGGCCTAAGGTGGGCCGGAGAAAAGATTAGCTAAAGAAAGAGATTGGCCCATGAGATATGATAACCAACTCCGATACGAGTTGTGTTTGTAAATATTTGTTATCATTTAAAATTAGAGATAGATTCTAGTCGGTTAGGAAATCAGTTGTAACAAGCTATAAATAGCCACCTCTAGAGGTTTGTAAAAACAAGACATCAATCAATACAACCAATCTACTTTTTCCTTGTACTTTACTTTCAAGTCGACGACTTCGCCAAAAATACTTTTTCTTTCATGAGTTCGTACGGGTTGGCAGGGCTGCATCAACACGATCGCCGGCTGATTCTGTAAGTTCCGCTTACCGAGTAATATCTAAGCTTTAACTTCGGGCGCATCACTGTTGTTTCGTTTAGATTTATTCACCAGTTATCAATATCAACTAGAATCATAGGTTTTACCTGTTATTTTAGTTTTTATCACCAGTTATCCAGCTTGAGATACGAACTGTCGGCTTTTATTGCTTTCGTTCTTTGTTATCATACAACTAATTAGATCTGTCCCAAGTGTTGTTTTTCTAGCGTTGTTTGGTTCACTCTAGTAGCTGTTCTTTACAATCGGTACATGGTATCAGCTGTTTTATAGCTGGTTACCTCTATAGTGAATCGGCCGATTCGCCGACACGCTTTTATAGACAGATCAGAACTCTAGCCGATCGGAGCCCCTGGAATTTAATATTTTTATTTCCTTGTCAATCAATAGGTCAGATTAACTGGCACGCCGCGCGAACCGCACCAGGGCGATAACACGAACAGGAGTTAAGTAGATTCTCCCGGGTCGTGTGTCCGACACTGAGGATCATCGGCCGATGTTTAGCGCCAACACACTTTTTGCATGCCTGGTGGGACCAAACAACATCCAACATGTCGAAGGCTGCCGAGGTCTCCGAAGACAACGTCATGGAAATTACTGAAGCAAATCTCAAGGACAACCAGAAGGAAGAAGTGGCGAGATATCTAGAAGAATACAGGAAGACGTGCTTGCAATCCTTTAGTCGTACCAGAAGCGGGGAGACCATCTAGAAAGCTCCTCTTCCAACTCCCTGCCACATCACCATCGACTTGGGGAAGATGTCTGACATGATTCAACAGTCTATTTACCAGGCAATGATCGACCAGTCCACAGTAATGACCAACACGGTATACAATGCCGTCATCAGTTCCTTGGTCAGCGGAGTAGCTCAGGGGTATCAGGGACCAGCTTACGCCCCACCCATCATAGCTCCAATCAGAGGCTTCTCAGCGATACCAAACGCATCTCACTCGGCTCCTCAACCGATACCGATGCAACATGGAGGGTACAATGCTTCAATACCCCTAGGATACAACGGCGCGCCATGCTACCAATCGCAAGCGTCGTCCCAACCTGCTCAAATTTCTTCCGTGCAATCGCTGCCCTCAAACTCGGTGCCGTGGGGAACACCAGCAACGACGGTCGGGCTGGATCCGTCAACCAGTTACGGGAACTCTCCAGTCTAGGCATCATTCAATCGGCCATCCGGCCGACGGTCCCACAATATCAGCCGGCCACGCTAGAAATTGGCAGGGGGCAGACATTGCAGAAACGCTCAGGGGTGCAACGCCGATGATACTATACGATGGAGTGGTAGATTCCCTACGCCTTCAACCATCGGCTACTCAGCCGATTTTCCAACCGCAAAATCTGCAGCACACTCTGATCCATCACCTAGCCGTGGCACTGCTGGTCCAGCAGCATGTACCGATTCCTCAACCGGTCATACATCAGCAGCAGGTGGATTGGACCGCAAGGATAGCAGTAGTAATTCAAGATCAGTTTGGGTTGAAATCAAAGGTACAAACCTACACGTACAAGACACCATACCCACCTGCCTATGACCTATTGCCGTTTCGCCATAGGTATAAGGTTCCCGATTTCACCAAATTCTCGGGACTAGATGACATGTCAATGGTAGAGCACATGAATAGATTTATTATCCAGTGCAGGGAAGCCGCCACGCAAGATGCTCTGCGTGTACGATTATTCTCGTCATCCCTATCCAGATCGGCCTTGCAATGGTTCACTACGCTGCCGCCCAATTCTATCGTAACTTGGGCCGATTTGGAGAAGCAGTTCCATAAGTACTTCTACGCGGGAGTCCACGAGATGAAGCTCTCAGATCTGACCAACCTCAAACAGAGGAGCGACAAATCGACCAGTTACGTACAAAGGTTCAGAGAGATCAAGAACAAGTGCTACACCCTGGTCCTGACTGACGCTCAGCTGGCCGATATCGCCTTCCAGGGTCTCCTACCACAAATCAAAGAGAAGTACGCCTCCCAGGAGTTCGAAAGCTTAAGTCAGATCGTCCACCGTTTGTCTGCCCAAGAGGTGCGCCCTTTCAACCAATGAAGGAATTTTTAGAAGAAGGTGGCATACCTAGAGGGGTCCGAAACGGAGGAAGAGGCGGAAATCGGTCTAGCAGAGTGGGTAAAAGGAAAAAAGCCGATATCGTGCCCGTTTGTGAAGAAAGAACCAGAAGCATTCGGCTTTGACACATCAAAGGATGACAAAATTTTCGATTTGCTTCTCCAAGAAGGGCAGATCAAGCTTTCGCCCTACCACACGATTCCATCGGCCGAGCAGCTGAAAAAGATGAAATATTGCAAATGGCACAATGCCACATCCCACGACACGAACGAGTGCAAGATTTTCCGACAGCAGATACAATCGGCCATTGAACAAGGGAGACTCAAGTTCGAAGTTCCGACAAAGCCAGTAAAGCCGATGAAGATCGATCAGCATCCTTTCCCCGCTAACATGTCGATGCAGGAAGAAACGCGCTCAAAACCAAGGTGCTAACGTCAGAATCGGCCAGGAGAAGTGGCACGGTCAAAGATGTCAAAGGAAAAGGACGAATCGAAGACGAGGGAAAAAAATCGGAGAGGTCACGTAGGCCTGTCACCTCCCAAGACTTACTCAGTAAGTATCAGCGGCAACAAGAAAGTTTGAGACGCCGTGAGGAGATGATACGCCGACACGAAGATCACTGGCGGTGCTCGTTCTTCATCCACTACTGGGAAAACAACCTTAGGTTACTGTCAGCCAATAATTGCCCCGAGTGCAATGGTCAGTATCGCAGCGGTCACCCGTTCAAGAGGTCACGCTCCAGGGATCGAGGACTAGAGCCGATTAGCAGATACAGGTGCGAACAAGAAGATCGGCGCGTTTCAGTACGTGATCGGCTGGGGGGTAGAGTTGACCAGCATGATCGACTGGCGGGCAGGCCCAGCACAGATGATCGGCTGGAAAAGATGGCCGATGCCAAAGTCTCGGATGAAAACCCCCTAGGACGAGAGGCAGACTTGGAGCGTGCAAAATCGCTGGGTAAACCATTGAACCCCAGATGGTGTCCAGACGGTTTGACTAAATCCTAGAAACGAAGAGTCCAGCGTTTGCGCCAATGGGAACAACAGGAAGAAGAACAGAGGCAGACGATAGATAAGAAGGAGGGCAGGTCTCGAGTTTGGCACCCCAGAAGAAAAACTGGTGAAGAAGATGACAATCATGGGTCGGCAGCTGATGTCAGCATGGTGTTCATCTTGCCGATGGAGTTCATGGCTCCCACCGATCAGGACGACGCAATAGAAATAGAGGAACAAATGGCACCATTGGCTTTGGAGCCAATGACAGCCACTTTTGAGAAACCCGATGATAAAAAAGGCTAGCATCTCAAGGCTCTGTTCCTCAAAGGATACGTCAACGGATGGCCGGTCACTAAACTACTGGTGGACGGAGGTGCTGCGGTCAACATCATGTCGTATGCTATGTTCTGGAAACTGGGCAAAGGTGATGAGGATCTGACCAAGATGGACATAATGCTCAAGGATTTCGAAGGCAACGTGTCCCCGACCCGAGGAGCACTCTGCGTCGATCTCACCATCGGCAGTAAGACCCTACCCACTACTTTCTTTGTTATTAATGGCAAAGGGTCCTACAACATGTTGCTCGGGTGATATTGGATACACGCGAACTGCTGCGTCCCATCTACAATGCACCAGTGCCTCGTCCAGTGGATTGGCGACAACATCGAGATAGTCACCGCTGATTCTGCCTACAGTGTTGCCGCGGCCGACGCGCAACAATGTAGCTGCGAACACGTCAGATGCATGTCTGGCAGGACTTGGGACACCAATTTCCTAAAGGTGTCCGATTTTGGTCTACAGCCGATCCAAACAGTCAGCTCTGAAGAATCAGACTAAATGGATCAGTTCGTCCGAGAAGACGGGAAGCTTGGGCACATATTTACATCGGCCAATTCATTGGAGATGGTGGACTTAGAAGACGGCAGCAAGCCAAGGCCGACGTATATTAGTGCTAGTCTAGACCCCGAGTATAAGCGTGAATTGACAAGTTTGTTAAAATAATTTAAAGATTGTTTTGCTTGAGAATACCATGAGACCGGGTCTGGACCAGTCCATTGTTGAACACCGGTTGCCTATAAAACTAGGGTATCGGCCGTATCAGCAGCCTGCACGACGATGCCACCCTAAAATTCTACCTGATATAAAGGCCGATATTGCAAGATTGATTGAAGCAGGATTTATTCGGCAGTGCTGTTATGCCGAGTGGATTTCCAATATTGTGCCCGTATACAAGAAAAATGGGAAATTGCGTGTGTGCATTGACTTCAGGAATCTTAATGAGGCTACACCGATGGATGGGTATCTAATGCCGACAGCTGATGTTTTGATAGACGCCGCCGCGGGACACAAAGTCATTAGCTTTATGGATGGTAATTTTGGTTATAATCAGATATTAATGGCCGAAGAAGACATTTCAAAGACGGCTTTCAGATGCCCAGGCCACCTCAGTTTGTTCTAGTGGGTAGTGATGACCTTCGGTTTAAAAAATGCCGGAGCTACATATCAACGGGCTATGAATTATATTTTCCACAAGCTTATTGGTGTCCTAGTGGAGATTTACATCGACGACGTCGTGATCAAGTCAAGGGGGCATCAGGAGCATCTGGCCGATTTGCGAGAGGTATTGATGTGCACAGGGAAGCATGGGTTGAAAATGAACCTAAGCAAATGTGCCTTCGGTGTTTCGGCTGGACAATTTCTAGGATTCATGGTCCACGAGCGCGGGATAGAAATCAACCGGAAGATTATAGCTGCCATCAATAAAGTTGTAGCCCCGCAGAACAAACCCGAGCTACAGTCCCTAATCGGCAAAGTTAACTTTATCCGGAGGTTCATATCCAACTTGTCCGGACGTATTCAAGCCTTCACTCCTTTGTTGAAATTAAAACCCGACCAGGAATTCATGTGGAGAGAGGAACAACAGAAGGCATTGGAGGACATCAAGCAGTACCTGGTCTCGCTGCCGGTGTTGGTTCCGCCGCAGGCTGACAAGCCATTCAAACTATACTTGTCGGCCGATGAACAAGCTATTGGGTTAGTGCTGGTACAAGAATTTGAAGGAAAAGAAAGAGTAATTTATTATGTCAGTAGAAGACTCCTGGACGCTGAGACTAGATATCCCCCAGTAGAATGGCTCTGTCTTTGTCTATATTTTTCGTGTACTAAACTCAGGCACTACCTGTTATCAGCAGAATACATAGTTGTGTGCAAAGATGACGTAGTCAAATACATGTTGTCATTACCAATTCTGAAAGGAAGGATTGGAAAGTGGATTCTAGCTCTATCGGAGTTTGACCTGAAGTACGAATCGGCCAAAGCTGTCAAGGGCCAAATAATGGCCGATTTCATGGCCCAGCATTGTGGACCGGAAATTGCTGTCGTTGAGCCAGCTCCATGGACACTGTACTTCGATGGTTCCTCATGTGGGGCTGGATCAGGAATCGGCATCATCCTCATATCACCTCGGGGGGCATGTTATGATTTCTCTCTGCCGATAGAGGCGTTCGCCACCAATAATCAGGCAGAATACCGGGCTATCCTAAAGGGTATCCAACTATTGAGAGAAATCAAGGCCGATGTAGTGGAGATTTTTGGGGATTCCATGCTCATTGTCGATCAATTAACTAGGAAGTCTGAATGCAAAGATGATATCTTAAGGATTTACTATGAAGATTGCCTCCAATTATTGAAGGAGTTAAAGTCTACGATTATTGAGCACATTCTCAGAAGTTATAACAAGGAAGCTAATAGGCTCGCTCAACATGCCTCCGGGTATCGGCCGATTCAGGGGGTTATATCTCTGGAGCTTGCAGCTGACGACTGGAGAAAGGAAATCGCCGATTACTTAAAGGATACATCCAAGAAAGTGGATCGGCGAGTGCGTGTTCAGGCCACGAAATATGTGTTGCTTGAAGACGATTTGTTTTACCGGACTATTGATGGAGTACTACCTAAATGCCTTGGGATAGATGAAGCAAATGTTCTGATGGGAGAGATTCACAAAGGCGTATGTGGGGCTCATCAATCGGCTCACAAAATGAAGTGGATGATTAGGAATAATGGTTATTACTGGCCCACGATACTCGAAGACTGCTTTAAGTATTATAAGGAGTGCCAGGATTGTCAGAAATTCGGTAATGTGCAACGTGCACCGGCCTCGGCTATGAACCCAATAATTAAGCCATGGCCGTTTAGGGGTTGGGGAATAGACCTCATCGGACAGATTTATCCTCCATCAAGCAAGGGACACAAGTTTATATTAGTAGCCACTGACTACTTTACAAAGTGGGTGGAGGCAGTTCCCCTGAAAACCGTGACATCGGCTGCTATGATCGATTTTGTGAGAGACCACATTATTTATCGGTTTGGTATCCCTCAAACCATCACGACCGATCAAGGGACAATGTTCACTTTGGGGGAGTTTGAAGAATTCACCGCCGATATGGGAATTAAATTGTTGAATTCTTCTCCGTATTATGCTCAAGCTAATGGTCAGGCCGAATCATCCAACAAGGGGATAATCAAGTTGATCAAGAGGAAGATAGAGGAGCAGCCCAAGAGGTGGCACGCATCCTTGACTGAATCTTTATGGGCCTACAGATGGCTTGCCATGGAGCTACTAAAATATCTTCTTATCAATTGGTATACGGTCATGAGGCAGTATTGCCTTGGGAATTAAGGACGGGGTCCAGACGCACGTCGCTTCAAGATCAGTTGATAGCCGATGATTATTCCCTCCTCATGAAGGGGGAGCTCGACGATTTGGTGGGTCAGCGATTGAGGGCCTTGATCAGTATTGAAGAAAATAAGAAAAGAGTGGCCAGGTGGTATGACAAGAAGGTCAAGGTCAAGCAGTTCTCCCAAGGAGACTTGGTATGGAAGCTAGTGCTGCCGATAGGATCTAAAGATCCCAAATATGATAAATGGTCGCCTACTTGAGAAGGGCCGTACAGAATCAGCTGTTGTGCTCCAGGAAATGCGTACATATTAGAGACCATCGAAGGAGAGGAGTTTACAAGAGCTCTAAATGGAAGGTATTTGAAGAGATACTATCCTAGCATATGGGTGGACGCGTAGCCGATGATATGGCGTGTCGAGTCGTTGCAGCCGATTCCTATTGACTCATGCTCATATACCCGATGCAAGGAGACATCGCCTTAAGGGCGAAACCTTTGACCAGTTTGGCCGATTTATTATTCAGTTCAACGATGGGATACATGGCCGACACGGTACAAGTCGCCCTTAGACCAAAAGTACCAATACATTCATTAATCACATTTCAGCTGAGCTTTGTTCTTATTAATTTCTCTTTGGACCCGATCTAGTTCTATTAAGAGACGGGTGCTCTTTTCCTCCAAAATCTCCATGGTGTCTTCAAAGGCCACCTGGCGAGGTAGCTGATGACTCCTCTCGATTGATGGTGGAGGTTGTTTCATGATGCTGTTGGCTTCAATGTGATCCACAATTCTCTTGACATGGGCTGGAAGATGATCCTTAAGTTCCTCGCAATGGGCTGCAATCAGATCTCTGTCTGCCTACGTTAGTGGTTCCTCAGAGTGCATGATCTCGATAACCCGCTCCAGATCAGGGCTGAGCCGAGTCGGCTGAAAAGACCATAGGCGGTCAGTCGTCAAGAAGAATTGATTGAAGAGCGTGAAAAGGATTTCATACCTGATTGACGGAGGAGGAAGAGGACATTTTTTGCGCCTGGTTGAAGATTTGCAAACGGTCGAGGAGAATATAGAAGGGTGGATGAGATGATGTGAATGCCCCTGGGAGGAGCAGAGAGACCTCGTATTTATAGGAAGGAAAAAGGTAAGGGGCAACGGTTAGCAAAGGCATCCATTCAAAGCAAATAACCGTTGGGCTAAAAGCTACGAAGAGGAAGTGTTCAAATTCATATTCACACAACAAGCGGCGAAAGGAGCATTAAATGTTTACACGGAAACGTTCAATGTCTGATACATTCACCCAAGAAGGGAATCGATGACCGCGATCGCCCACTGACGGATCTGATCGGCCGAATCTAAAGTCCTTTGATCATCGTCGACCGATCCAGGAATCTCCGGCATACTGCGGTGAAGTCGGATGGCCTCATGGGCAAGGTTTTGCCTCTCCTATTTCAAGCTGGCAATAACGGACGGGAGGTCGTGGAGTCTCTACTCTTCAGTGGCAATGTCCTTCGTGACCTGCTCCATCTCCTTGGCAAGTTCTGCCCTACGCCGTTTAAGACGATCTATAGCGCTGACGATGTCTGGGCGCGAATTTTCAAGGATGCCGATTCAGTGATGCACCTCTTGAGCTTGATGCTTGTAAGAGTTCTCTTCTTCGCGTACCTTTGCTAGCTTGGCACGGTCGGCCATGCGCCGCAGGGCTCTAAACACCGGGATCCGCATTGATTTGATGTATGCTGCAGGTGCAAGAGGGACTCGACCTCTTACTTCGCTGAAGATTTGCCGAATCGGCGAAGCGTCTTCCACCAATCGGCCAAGGTCATCCTGAAGAAGGACTCGGATGCTCTGGAGCTTTGCACGCACTTCATCGGGAATTGAGCCCAGGGCCACCTATCGAGAGGCTACCTCTTCTTCTTCAGAGACAGTGACCACGAACGAAAAGAGGCTGTTATTGGGCATATCTTGCTCCTATGACAAAAGAGCGGGTTAATCGATAACAGTGGAAATCAGTTGAAATATATACTAGAGGCTCTTACTTGTTTAAAGCGGATTTCTTCCATTTGCGTTGGTAGGGTCGCTACCCTTGTTTCGGGAATCGACGCGGTTGGCTCATCAGAAGAAGAAGATTCGACGATGATTGGTGTTGTGCTTGGACCAGCTTCTTGAAGGATAATAGATAAGAAGAACTCTGTAAGTATAAAGGAGTAATTAAATCTAGGACTTGATGCTGGTTATTTTACCTCTGCGGATCGTCCGGCCGATGGCGGCTGGTAAGGTATGATTAGTGTGCTCGGGATGACCTGCATCAAAAAATCGGTCAGTTTCGGTCAAGGACCGAGAGGTTTGAATAAGATGTATATTCATTACCTCAGCTGACGGGGTTGATGAAGGGGCGGTTTCTGCCTGAGGAGCGGCCGATTGTTGCAGGATTTGCTCTAGAGGAATTTGTGTAGCCTAGCAAAATGAAAATTAATACCGATGAAATGCTTGAAGAAATGTGAGGCAGACGGGGTTACCTGTATAGCTTTCACCAATAAGGATGCAGCTACCGATCCGGCTTCTGTAACAGCCTTGGGGTCAACCTCTTGGGCAATCGGCAGAGTTGATGTGGCTAGAGACTCAGCTGGTGCCTCCGCCGATTGATCGGCTGGTTCTATACGGGCGCGCACCCGGCGGCTTGTCTTCTTTGAAGAAGATATCTTTAGTTTCTGTTTCAATCGGCCGGTGGTGATGTCTTCGATGGACGGGGCCTGAAAGCTGATGATTGGAAAACATGTATATGGATGGCGATTCTCTATCGGCCTGCCACTACGGCTGCGCGTTGGGGAGAGTTGACTTCCAGACTGCAAGAAAAGGAGGGATCAGTGGTAATCCTGTAGCACGAAGGGTACAATGTCAAATCGGCCAGAAAGTTTGGTACCGCTGCATTTGGGTCGATGTTGTCAGGATCTAGATCGTTGCAATATGTTGCGGGAGATACGTAGAAGAGGTGTTGCTTCCATTCACCCCACCATAATTTTAATTGCTGAATAGCAAAAGGAGCTACCACCCAGTTGGTTAAGTCAATGGTACTGGAGTCCGGTGTCAAGTTGCATAGCCGATTGTATTCAAGTCCTTTGGTCAGCTCGTCCCGAAACTTCACGCGGCCAGCAAAATAAATCCCAATCGGCAACTGTTTGAGGCCGAGTTGCCGCGCTGCTACTGATGGATTATAAAATTCATAGGTTGGAGAGTCCTTCCCTGAAAAGAAGTTTGCTGGCAGGATTCCAGGCTTGATCAGTATGTCTATAAGCTCATTATCAAAGGAACTGGTGGTTGAGTTGAAACAGACAGGATGGGTACCACCTCGTGGCTTCTTCGCTGAAACTAGTATAGAAGCATCTGAAACACTCAGCTGTTTTGGTGGGAGTGAATTTACTGCCAGAGAAGGCCGATGCTGCCTCGCCAAAGGAAGTGCATCGTCGTCGTTCTGATGGGTTTTCTTCCAATTCAATGTTGGGGAATGATTTGGTCTCAACTTGTTCCCGGAAGATCTTGCTCATATATAAATTGAGCCAGAGAGTGATAAACTACCAAGGACCATCAGGATTCCCGATCGGCTCTCCAGATGATAGTTTGACGGTGATTTGGTGCATCATATGGTAAGCCGATCCCAGTAGGTGTTTTCCTAGAGGGACAGTAGATCCTCTTGCCAAGGCCTCAGCCAAAGCTTGTGTGTTGGAAGAAGGGCCGATTCCCTTTGTTCCAGGCGATGAGTTGGTTTGACCAAGAAGTTGAAGGGTGAATTGGGGGAAGAAATATCGAGGCCGGTCAGCATCAGTACATCGGCCAAAGTGGGGGTCATGGGCCCATGTTCGAAAAGGAACGTGTTGAGAGCATTGGACCAGAAATAAGAGGCCGCCATAACCAAGGGCTCATTCTTCTCCATCTGCGACAAGGACAAATAGATTTTCAGTTCATCCCAGAGAACCCGCTTGGAGTTGGACATCCTTTGGAACCACTCCTTCCAGCCAGGGGTCTCGTTCGGCCAAGATCTAAATGCACTCGTCCACTGATCCAAATCCATGGGTGATTGCTTGAAGGGGACTCTGTGGGTTTCCAAATTGATAAAATCGGTTGGATCGGGGTTCCCCATGGGGCCAAGGCCGATGAGACCAGGTGCGTCTGAGATAGGGATGGTGATTCGCTGCCTGACCTCCTAAGGAAGCTGAAAAGGGAAACTGAGGATAGATCTAAAAGGTGCATGAGCAGTGAAAAGTAAAGGGTAAAGCTTTAGATATTTACCTCTGGAATGAAGCTCATGGTTGCCGATGGAGCCGCCATTGGAGAAAATGAAGCGGGGTGGTTGGAGGATGGAAGAAGGATTGCCGGGGGAATGCGGCTGGTAGATGAAAGGGCGCCGGAATGTGACGGAAGATGATTCACCGGGGAAAAAAGAATTTCTGAGCTCGTGGAGAAGAAGCGGTGGGGGATGCGTGTATTTAAAGACGGTTCGAGAGAAGGGTAAAGGTGGGATTTTTACCGCGCTGTCTACACAAATTTCGGAGGAGCGGTTGCTTCAGGCGCCCAATTCGAAAAGATTATAATCATCAGAGAGGAGACTGCGGAACAGAAAGGAACTTTTGCCGTGCTTGCCTCGGAGAAAGAGTCAAAATTAAGAAGAATTTTGAAGCAAAAGTTGCGTTTTACTCCAAAACTGGGGGGCATGTGTTGACGCTGGATTTTGACACGTGTTTTGAATCGACATCAAAGAAGGAGAAAGATGGGCTGATGCGGCGAGCCAAAAGCTACAATTGGGAATCGGCTGATTGAAGCTATAGTATTTCAGCCGATTGACAAAGGGGTTGATAAGGGTTGGCCGATTGGGAGCTAGAGCAGCTTGGCCAGTATGGGCCTAAGGTGGGCCGGAGAAAAGATTAGCTAAAGAAGGAGATTGGCCCGTGAGATATGATAACCAACTCCGATACGAGTTGTGTTTGTAAATATTTGTTATCATTTAAAATTAGAGATAGATCCTAGTCGGTTAGGAAATTAGTTGTAACAGGCTATAAATAGCCACCTCTAGAGGTTTGTAAAAACAAGACATCAATCAATACAACCAATCTACTTTTTCCTCGTACTTTACTTTCAAGTCGGCGACTTCGCCAAAAATACTTTTTCACGAGTTCGTACGGGTAGGCAGGACTGCATCGACACGATCTCCGGCTAATTCTGTAAGTTCCGCTTACCGAGTAATATCTAAGCTTTAACTTCGGGCGCATCGCTGTTGTTTTGTTTAGATTTATTCACCAGTTATCGATATCAACTAGAATCATAGGTTTTACATGTTATTTTAGTTTTTATCACCAGTTATCCAGCTTGAGATACGAACTGTCGGCTTTTATTGCTTTCATTCTTTGTTATCATACAGCCGATTAGATCTGTCCCAAGTGTTGTTTTTCTAGCGTTGTTTGGTTCGCTCTAGTAGCTTTTCTTTACAATCGCTACACGGTATCGGCTGTTTTATAGCTGGTTACCTCTACAGTCAATCGGCCGATTCGCTGATACGTTTTTAAAGACAGATCGGAACTCTAACCGATCGGAGCCCCTGGAATTTAATAGTTTTATTTCCTTGTCAATCAACATGTCAGATTGAAGGGCACGCCGCGCGAACCGCTCCAGGGCGATAACCCGAACATGAGTTAAGCAGATTCTCCCGGGTCGTGTGTTCGACGCTGAGGATGATCGACCGATTTTTAGCGCCAACAATTGGTTATAGTGAAAACAAAGTCAAGGAATAAGCTAGGTGATAGTGTTTTTGGACGATTGTCTAGTCACATTCATTGAGCGGGATATTTTCTTCCAAGTGAACGAAGATGATATAATCAAGACATTCATATCATTCAAAAAGCAGCGGGTAAACAAAACAGACAAGGAATATTGTAAGTTTTTTTATGCTATATTTTGAACTATTTATATTTCATTTGAACTATTTATATTGTAACTTGTTATTGTTTCTAACTTAATCTTTGAATTTAAGACTTATCATGATATTTAGTGCATATGGTTTACCGATTTTTTTTTTGGCATACCTTGTGGTAAAATTCTAGATCCGCCACCGGTGAGTAGGCACGTTATGCTAACCAATTGAGCAACGTGATATGGATTTAGGTGGAATAGTGGCAAAACAAAGTGATTTATCATTTTCGTCTATAAAAATTAAATCAAGAGCTCTAACACTCACTCAGAAAACAAGAACTATCATATGTCTCGAAAACTGAGTTTTCAACTAGGTGAATATTTCTAGATTTCAGCCTAAGCATCTCGAGCTAACCTATTATTGCATTGAAATATATTGTGAAACAGCTAGGAAAGCTGTTAGATTACCACATTTTAGATTTTTATTCATGAGCTGTGCTGACGGTTGAATGTCACTGTCTCGGCTTATAATTCATTACGCTGCCTAGCTAAATGCAAGATTTTGACTTGAACTGAAAGCTTTTCACCTATCCTTTCCACGCTGAATTGCTCGCAAGGGGGAATGATTTTCCAGGAATCGAATGAAGAACTCCTCGTAGAAGAAACACTTTTTTATAGAAACTGGAGCAGAGTCTTTTTTTTTATGAAAAAAAAAATCCATTCATGAACCGGGCCACGGCCCAGATAATGGACAACACACTGCAAAATTAGCAAGCCCGTCACGTCAAGGTCAAGGATTTTTTTATTTTTTTATTTTTTGATTTTGCAAAAATAAATACTCTATTCAAAAAATTATAAATATATATCTATATTTGCAACTTTTTGAATGGGGCGTTTATTTTTGCAAATCAGAAAATAGAAATATAAAAATAAAAAAAATTCCTCAAGGTCAAAATCACAGTACAATCCAATCCCACCCAACCCAATAGCTGAGGGTACCACCCGTTTTGCTGGGCTGCCGATTTTGGCCGAATAGGTCACACTTGTCATCTTGTTTTCAGAACTCCCCAGCGTATTGATTTGAGATTGAGAAAGTTCTTCGATCTTCCACACACACACACGCAGAAGGAGGGAGGGAGTTCTTCGATCAAAGATTCATATTCAGTAGCCGATAACAACACATTGCAAAAAAAAAATCAAACCTTATTTTGAAGACTTTTTTGGCTAACCAAAAAAATCTGGCTAACAATGATGGACATGAAGGGAGTACTACTGAGTCCATGTCCATATGAAGCAGTTTGTCCTATTGGGCCTTGTACCTATCCCGGCTTGCATAAGATACTTTATCAATGTAATATTTAATATGTGGACCATTGTGCAGCCTAATAGTAAATTTATTTTTGTTTAGTAGAGTATCCAGGCTGAAGCCTTCATGCATGAGTAATCACTCATGTAGTGTTTGGCTTGGTTTAAGGAATAAGGTGATCCATCATCTTATTTCTTATATTTTTATTTGGTCCAAGGAATGAAATGGGTTTATTTATATCCGCATAAGACAAAATATTATAAAAATGGAGAAGAAATCAACATGTCACCAAAGTAGGGCCGTCTCCAGGAATTTGAGGCCTGAGAGTGAAAAGTAAAATGGGCCCCTAAAATTTAAAGAAAAATCATATGTCTAATATATCTAAGATATACTATATAATTATGTAACTTTGGTACGTGTTTTATAGAAAAAAGTAATTTGAATTAATTTACATGAACTCTAGTCTTCTCAAGATAATAAAACAAAAGAATGCTGAAGCTTGAAATTAGAATGAGCAATAATCTGTAAATTTTGGATTTGTGACATCAACTATCTTCAAAAAAAGAGTGAAGTGCATGGCCGGTCCTTAAACTTGTTCATTTGTGTCACTTAGGTCCCCGTACTCTTAAAATGCATATCTGGCTCCCTAAACTTAGGATCAGGTGTCATTTGGTCCCTATACTCTCAAAATGTAGATCTTACTCCCTAAACTTGACTTCGGGTGTCATATAGGTCCCTGAACTCTTGAAATGCAGTGTCATCCCACTAATAAAATATGATAAAATCAAATTTTATACTTTCAAGCAAGTCGTTACTTTCATTCGTTACTTTCATTGGTACATTTCCTCACTTTATTTTATTGCCCCTTTAGTTTCTCCCAATATTCGTCATTTATCTTTATAAACCCCTTATTTTAGTTTAGCAAGTGCAACTATGAGTTATTCTTCCAAGAATAATAGATCACGTCTTTCAATCTTTCTCGATTTAGCTCATCAGTATTCTCCACACGTTGAGCTAAAATTCACTTTATTTGATTAAAATTAAATTATATCTATATAAAAATAAGTTTTTATCAATTTAATTGAGATGACAAAATTTTAGAGAGTATATGGACCTAGATGGTACCAAAGCAAAGTTTAGGAGGGTAAATATGCATTCTGAGAGTATATGGACCTAAACAACACCCGAGCCCAAGTTTAGGGAGCTAGATATGCATTTTGAGAGTACAAGACCTAAGTGACATAGCTGTCGACTGGGCACCCTCGGGCTCACCAGAAGACTTGTACGGATCCACTCAAAGGAACGTACCCGAAACCTACTCGGACATGAAGACTACCCTGTAGGGCGCGTATGTGGCGGAACTGTCCAAATTAACCTGACTAAAATGCACTTAAGTCGCCTAACACGCGATCATGCACTTTAAGCAAGTCAACTTGGTCGACCGTCGGATTTCATCCAATAAACCACTTACTCAGGATCGAGAAGCATTGCTCACACGAAGGTGAGTGGGCACAGAGATTACAACATTCCCATTACATTAACATAGTTCAACAATTTATTACATCAGAGTTTTTGAAATTCAAACAATGCAAGGTGATAAACAATGAATAAGTAAAACAAGCGGAAACTAAACGTCGATACACGATATCATGACGAAGCCGATCATGACATCAATGATCCCTGCCCTCGCTGTCCAAGGAGGGATCCCACTCGACTGTCCAACCCGGAGGGAGCTGGGTAGGCCAAGTGGTGCCAACAGCCACACTATCGACATTACCTGAAAAGTTAAGCCACCAACAAGGCTGAGCAACTAATACTCAGCAAGACTGACCCGACAGGTGATAGCTAATTTACCAACTCCTAGACATGCAAGACTTTTTGGCTGTGGGTTTATTTTGCCAAAAGCGTCTACAGTTGGTCCTTACTTTCAATATTTTAGCTCAAGTTCTAAGTTCATTAACCAGTCTAAATTAGCAACTTATACTAAGCAAGCATTGTTTCCAAACAATTAGAGATCAACCATCAAGTTTAACATCCTAGAGTTCTATCTTTACTCAGTGCAAAATAGCGATCAAGTAGTCCCAAACTGTAAGAGGTAGATGAATCGATTCGAATTTATTAACCATGCATGGCGAACCTAATCTCACAACATCCGCGCACCACGAAGGGTCGCTTCATTTGTCAGCCGTCCCCGTCGATCCCTTAGGCACGTGTCAGGTTCAAACTTGTCATGCAATGCTCCATAGTCCCGGCCTCTACCGTACTGTGACCATACTTGCACCCACATGATGCACCATGGGAACGTTGTTCCAAGGACAGCAGGGGGGTATGACACGCCCCAGTTCAGTCAGGTACTAGACTTCCCTATCCCATACTAGGTATGAGATTAGTACTTTCAAACACTTGATCACGAACACCGACACGTTTCGACCTTAGCAAGTTCATTGCTAGACAGATGGGGAAAACCACCACATCGGAACCATTCCCGGTCTTGTCCGTCATCCTTATAGTTGTAGAAAGAGTAATCACACAATTCCTATAACTCGTGAGTGACAGGCAATCACTTGACTTTTACCGAGTCCTATTTAGCACAGCAACTACTCAATCTTAGCAACTAGTTTTCAAATCAAGGTACTAAGTTCATGCATTTACGGTTTCAATCAATTCCTACAACGTAACTGCACAATCATAAGCATCAACATATTTGCATCAATTTAAAACAGGGAAGCATGCACCGGGGCTTGCCTTCAGGAAAAGTTAGTGGTTCTTCGGGGTCTTGATCTAGCTCGGGCTCAACTTCTGCGTGATGTAGCTCTGCGGCGGGTTCCTCTTCCAGCGTAGGGTGGAGCTCCTAGGTTCCATCGGCGATATTGGCTTCTATACGACATGCATATGCAAAGAGTTTAGAGTTTTCCATGCTTTTGTACGAATGATGCAAGGCATGACTTATTACTGGAAAGAAAGTTGCATTTCGGCCACATTCACCTAAACAAGGTTCTAACTTTCATTAACTTCATAAAGTAAGGTGGGTTGTGGTTTAAACTCAAGGTTGACTTTGATGGCGATTGTGTACATATATATGATTCTTACAACGTAGAGTTGCATAAGGAAGGTGGGGTCGTTGTTAGGGTTGTTCGGGGTTCATTTGGAGAGTTATTTACTTCTGAATGTTTTTTTGTAGCTCTTCCAAAAATTACCCATTAGGTGCATTAGGACTTATATTTCTTTATTCCCTTAAACCGATTTCTTATCAAAAATTTGGTTCCACAAGCAAACAACATCATAAGGCAATGAGAAAATTACAGATCCTTACTTATGTCATCAATGAGTTGCTGTTAAAATTATGGATCCATTGGATTACCACAATAAGAATTAAAAGTATTTTACCACCAAGGGTAGCATGCACTGAAATATTTTTATCTCAAAACCTGCAGTGATTCTGAGGGTGAAAAATTAACAGTAGATGGAAGGCGTGTAATTGAGACTTGGGTGAAATTTTCATGATTTTTAGAGAAGGACATCTATTTCCTATATTTTCCTCCTATTTATCTTTCTCTATAAAGGAAGGTGGGTTTCTTTCTGTTTCTGACCTGGTTCCATATTTTTCCTACAAACTACACTTTGAAACTAAGCTACTCCAAGTGGTTTCACATTTTTCTCAGCTCTGGATTAAAACTTATGAAAAAAAGGAATATTTAACCCTAGATTTCAAATATAAGGTTAAAACAGTGATTTTAAGTAGACTTCTACTCCAGGGCCCTAAGTATTTTTCTGAGCTTCTACTCACTGAAATATACACCAGAGAGTTGGATTTACCTTTTTAGCATTTTTCTTCGATTTACTATGATTTTAAAAGTCCTAAGCAAGAAATAAAACTATAAGGTATTATTTCCAACAGTAACATGGACAAGATTATTTTTGCATGAAACTAGACAGTTCACTAAGTTCAACAAATGTGGTTTGGCATTTTTCTGATTTTTCTACGATTTATGGTGCATTTACAAAGTTTTATCCTATTTTCTGCCAATTTAAAACAATAAATCGAAAAGAACTTACAAACTAGCCCTCGGGTCTACGGTTTAATTACGCAGGGATCCCTAGTTCTTGCGCTAAGGCCCTTGTAAGAAGGTAAACGACACAAGCAGGTCCTTGCGGCGGTCGGCGGCGATCTTCGCCCGATTCCGGCGAGGTGAGGCTCAGGCTAGGGCAACAAGTGACCGGGGAGGAGCGCGGGCTCACCTAGGGTCGATTGGCGGCGGTTAGGGCGGCGGACCAGGCTCGGCGGCGGCGGAATGGCTTGGGGATGGAAGCAGCTTCAGCGGCGGGGTCCCGGTGAAGTTCCAGCGACAGCGGGGCTCTGGGAGGGCAACAAGTCACTAGAGACGTGCGTGGTGGTGCGGCGGAGCGAGCGGTGGTGTCAGTGAGGTGCGGGGCAGCGCGGTGGTAGGGGCTCCACGGGAGACCTGTGCAGCAGCACTGGAAAATATGGGAGTGGTGGCGCTGGAAGTGGCGGAGGGTGGCGTAGGCGGCGCCATAAGTCCTTATGTAGGGCCACGGAGGTGCGGGGAGTGAGGCAGAGCTTCAGGCACGGGTGGAATGGATTAGGGGAGGCTCGGTGGGCTGCGGGCCGGAGCTCCATTGGAGGTGGCGCCATTGGCCGAGGCGTGGAGACCGCGGGATAGGATCTCCCGGTCATTGGCCTTGGGAAAAACGAGTCGTGCAAGCACGGGTTTGCCGCGACCAGGGGTTGGCGGAGTGAGGCGCGCGTGCGGTCGCTGTCCGGGCGGCAATAGGCGGTCGGAGCTTGGCTGGTCCAAGGTGGCGGCGTGGCGTCCTCCGGCGAGCGGAGCTTGCTCGGGACGGAGCGAAGAGATGCATGATGCTAGGGGTGGGATAAGGGCGCTCGCCTACTGGGCAGCCGGGCACGGGAGCAGTCTTGTCACGGCGGTCGGTTGGGCGACGGCGAGCTCGCCGGTGGACGGCGGCCACGCGGTGGGTGGCGCACGGGCAAGCGTGTGGGCGCGCGCGGGGCGGGGTGCTCCTCAGGGCAGTCAAACAGGGCCGGTTTTGGGGCCTTTTTCTCCAAACTTTTCAAAAGAACTCGTGAAACTCCAAACGTAAAACTTGGAGACCTAACATCTGGCTTCAAACTTTATGAAAGGAGTTTGCTTGAAAATGAGACGAATTTGAAACTATGGAGTTGCAAAGTTCAGCGGAACGCCGGCCTCCGGGGACTTAGGTAGATGTTGGTTTTGCTGTTTTTTCAGCATTTGGGCCAACTTTGGCTAAGATTTTGAGTAGCTTCCCATTTGAATCAGGCCAAAGTGTAATTGAAGGAAAAGTTCTTCGGTCTTAGGACTCCAACTTCTATTAAGGACTTTTCTTGATTTAAGATCAGATTTTTGGAGGAACAGGCTCGGCAAGATGCGCGCTCTGGATGTTTTCCACACAGCGCTGGCATGTAAAAAGGCTGAGTTGACTATTTTACATGATTTTGACCAAGTTTTTGAGTAGGTTCGGTTATGATTTGGACCTGGGTCAGTGTAACAAAGTTGGAACACACTCAAGGAACTACAACTTCTAGTTAAGGTCTGACTTGAGGTTAGACATAAAATCGTGAGATAACTGGTTGCAAACTTGAGGAAAAACATGAATTCCAGGACTTAGGTCATTTGTAGGGTTTTGATATACTCCTAATTTGAATCTCGTTTTTGACCTTCTCCTACTCCGAATCGGCCAAGTGTTATTAATAAAAGTTATTTGAAATTAAAAGTTTTACAACTCTTATTTGGGCAAATTTTTAAGTTTGTATATAAAGACTCAAGTTTTTGTAAACATTTCACCTCTTTTACTTAGTGACTAATGACTTGCTTAAGTTTAACTATACCTAATTAAGGTAGAGTTGTTACAGCGTAGACTTCATGGACTCCCCAAAGACTAGTCGGGTCAAAAGGAAACTACTCTACCGAGTTAGAGTAGGACTATGTAACATACTCGACTATTACTCTTATACACAATCCGTCCTGTAACCCTGCTCTTGCGACTATATAAGGGCGGGCAGGGACCCCCTCCAAAACAACGAAGAACAAGATCAATACAACCAACACACAGGACGTAGGGTATTACGCGATCTAGCGGCCCGAACCTGTCTAAATCGTGTTCCATGCGTCACCATCGACTCCTTGATTCTCAACGACACCCACCGCACAAAAGACCACATTGGGAACTCCCTAGGTGGGTTGCCGGTCTAAAACACCGACAGCTGGCACGCCAGGTAGGAGAAGTCACCGAGTTTCTACGCGTGAGATCGATGGCACTAGTCTTCGGTTCCTAGCTTTGCATCGCTGACGGCGCTGGATCCTTTCAACGCTGCATCATCGGCAACTAGAAAAATAAGTGTCTCGACGAAAACTTTCTTCATGAAGAAGCAGAGAATCTCGTCGGGAAAATACAAAATTTCAACGTCAACAACATTGAGTTGGACTATGGCTCGGACTCGACCTTGATTTGGACTAGCCCGCATAGGCTGACGTAGAAGTCATCCCGCAAATCGACTTCAACTCGAAGTTGATTCCCGCACGGACTCTGCAATGCAACCACGGTCCACCAAGGATTCCTTACTCGAGGCCAATCCAGACTAGAGGCATTTAAGGACTGCGACTACGACTCGGACTCTCTCCAAGAGATCCCTTTATCAGTCCCAGCTCAAGGCTTGGTAATTACTTCGACTCCACAAGGAAGTTTCATTTATTAGCCTGAGATGAAGCCACCGTTCCTTACCCAAGATTACAAGTCGCGCCTTGTCGCTAACATAGACAACCTCCCGTATCAAGAGGGTATCCCGCTTACTTAAACCCGTGAAGAAGGAAGCACTACGGAGATTGCAACATCAAGCTCTGGAAGCTAGTACCCTAACGGAGATTTCTTCGTCATCACATCACCAAACAACGACGCAGGTGCCAGCCACCAAAAAACTCCTCGATGGGTTGGACAACTCGACGAAGTCTCACAAGATGAGTTGTCAGCTCCGCCCCACAAGATGAAACCTCTGAACAGAGAAATCAAAGAAGAGCACGCAATGATGCCCGAGCAGATCATCGCCGACTACTAGCCACGAACATTCCCATCGTGAACCTCAAAAGAGCATTCGATGTAGTGCAAGCTCGAGAGCACAACACTCCACTCGCAGCAATTGCCTCAATCAATCTCATATCAACTCTCATACCTCATGACAGAGACAACGAGTTAATTGCACAACTCGCCGAAAGGGGCAACGAGTTAATAGCACAACTCGCAGAACAAGCTTACAAACTACTCGACAAGGAATTGCCAATCCCATCTATCCCTCGCAACTCGGCCCATCAGGACGGCAGCAGAGACGTTGCAGTCCACGGTGGCAATCACGAGGCTCCAAGAAATAGTAACGAAGTAGTCAACCAGTCGAGACAACATAGCTAAAGGCAAAGTACAGATGAACGCGAGGCCCCAAGGCGAAGCAAAGACGCAAAACAGGCTAGCTGCACTAATTCAGCAAAGAGCCCTCGCCACCATAGAGCTGATCGCGAAGCCTCAATCTTCAATGACCAAAGAGAGGTAATCAATAACAACCATCACCGCGAACGTGATAGCTAAGCCAACAACTATGATCACTTCCCCACCTTCACTACACGGATAATGAAGACTAAACTACCTGAGAAGTTCAAGCCGACAGGGATCACCAAGTATGATGGCAAGTAGGACCCAGTCTGTTGACGCTGGTCTTTTACACGTGTTAGGGTCGGCGTCAGGGAGAGAAAAGAATGGCCGACACAGTCAAATAGGAGGCTGTGGCTAGGGAAATCGGCCGATAAAGCTACAGTGTTTCGGCCGATTAGCCGATGAAGTCGATGGAAACTAGCCGATTGGAAGCCAGAGCAGCTCGACCGATATGGGCCTGAATGGGCCAAGGCGGTAACAAAGTAAAGACAGAGTTGGCCCATAGAGGATTGATTGGTGCTCGACTCTGATGCGAGTTGTATCCATATGTAAATATTTATTATTTTGAATAAGAGATAAAATCGTAGTCGGTTAGGAAATCAGTTGTAACAGGGTGTAAATAGGTTCCTTGTAAGGCTTGTAGAACAACAAACAATCATCAATACAAAATCTACTTTTTCACGCAGCTTTACTTTCAAGTCGGCGACTTCGCCAAACCCTTTTTCTTTTCACGAGTTCGTACGAGTTGGTAGGACTGCATTAACACGACCTCCGACCAATTTGTAAGTTCCACGTATCGAGTAATATCTAAGCTTTAACTTCGGGCGCATCGCTGTTGTTTCATTTAGATTTATTCACTAGTTATCGATATTTACTAGAATTATAGGTTTTCCCTGTTATCTTAGTTTTTATCACTAGTTATCCAGCTTGTAGCATGAACTGTCGGCTATATCAATATTTTGTTTATTATCATACAACCGATTAGATCTGTTCCAAGTGTTGTCTCTGTAGCATTGTTTAGGTTACTCCAGTAGTTTCTTTTACAATTGCCACATGATCATCGACTATTTCTTAGCTGGTCATCTTTACATTAAATCAGCCAATCCGCTGATACATCTTGTGGAATAGATCGGAATGTTAGCCGATTGAATCTCTGGAATTGGATATCTTTTCTCCCTTGTCAATCAACAGGTCAGATTGACTGGCACACCCCGCGAAACCGCATCAGGGCGATAACCCGAACAAGAGCTAAGCAGATTCTCCCAGGTCGTGTGTGCGATGCAAGAGTCAGGGCCACTGTCCGATTTTTTGTGTCAACACACTTTTGGCATGCCCGGTGGGACTGAAAGGAAGATTCGACATGTGGAAGGCTGCTGAAATCTTTGAAGACAACATCATTGAAGTTACCAAGGCAGACCTCAAGGATGATCATAGGGATGAGATGGCAAAGGCTATGGAAGAATTCAAGAAAACCGTCGGATCAGGAGCGGGGAACCCGTCAGGAAAACCGCTCTCCCGACTCCCGAAGACTTGGGGAAGATGTCCGAGATGATCCAACAGTCTGTCCATCAAGCTATGATTGATCAGTCCATGGTGATGACTCACACAGTGTACAACGCCGTCATCAGCTCCATGGCCAATGGTGTGGCACAGGGGTATCACGGGCCAACTTACGCCCCTCCTATCAGCGCACCGGTCAGAGGCTTCTCGGCGGCACCTAGCATGTTCCAGTCGGCTCCTCAGCCGATGCAGATGCAGAACGGGAGGTACAACACTACATTGCCCCTAGGTTATAGCGGCGCAGTTGGAAATGGCAGGCATACCTGCCAATCTGGATCCATCCACTGGTTACGGAGTGCCTCCAAGAGCTTACATCCCAAAATCTCCGGTGCAGACATCATTTCCATCAGCTTCTCGGCCGAAAGTCCCGCAATATCAACAAACTGCTCCGGAAATCAGCAGAGGGGTAGGCATTCCGGATCCCCTCAGAACTGCGGTGCCAATGGTATTGTACGATGAGGCAGCAGATGCGCTACGACATGTTGATCCTACTTGTCAACAGCCATCGGCTCCTCAGCCGACAATCCAGCCGCAAGATCTACACCACGCTCCCAATCATGGTGCCGCAAGTTCAACAGCATATGCCAATGGCTCAGCGGATTGCACATCAGTAGCAGCAGCAGGTGGATTGGACCGCAAGAATAGCTGATATAATACAAGACCAGTTCGGATTGAAGCCAAAGATACAAACCTACACATACAGAATGCCGTACCCAGCCGCCTACGACCTATTTCCGTTCCCTCATCGGTACAAGGTGCCCGACTTCACTAAATTCTCGAGTCAAGATGACATGTCCACGGTGGAGCACGTCAACAGATTCATCATCCAGTGCGGAGAAACTGCTGCACAAGACGCTCTAAGGGTACAGTTGTTCTCATCATCCTTGTCCAAGTTGGCCTTTCAATGGTTCACTACGCTGCCGCCCAACTCCATCGTCACTTGGGCCGATTTGGAGAAACAATTCCATAAGTACTTCTTTGCGGGGGTCCACGAGATGAAGCTGTCAGATCTAACTAGCCTCAAGAAAAGAAGCGACGAGTTGGTGGCCAGTTATATATACAGAGGTTCAAAGAGGTGAGGAACAAAAGCTACAGTCTGGTTTTGACTGATGGCCAGCTGGCCGATACCGCTTTTCAAGGGCTCCTACAGCACATCAAAGAAAAATATGCTTCCCAGGAGTTCGAGAGTTTGAGCCAGATAGTACACCGGCTGTCCGGCCAGGAGGTGCACCTCTTTGACCAATGAAGAAATTTCCAAAAAAGGTGGCATACGTGGGAGGGTCCGATTCAAAAGAGGAGGCAGAAATCGGCTTGGCAGAATGGGTCAAAGGCAAAATGCCAATCTCGTGCCCATTTGGAAAAAAGGAACCAAAGACGTTCGGCTTTGATACATCTAAGGCTGATAAAATCTTCGACTTATTGCTACAGGAGGGACAGATCAAGCTCTCATCCTACCACACAATCCCGTCAGCCGAACAGCTTAAGAAGATGAAGTACTGCAAGTGGCACAATGCCACATCTCACAACACCAATGAGTGCAAAGTCTTTCGTCAGCAAATAAAGTTGGCCTTCAAGCAAGGGAGACTTAAATTCGAAGTCCCCACAAAACCAACAAAATAGATGAAAATCAACTAGCATCCCTTCCCAGCCAACATGGTCGATGTCGGCGAAAAGAACGCACTCCAGACCAAGGTGCTGACGTCAGAATCGGCCAGAAGGAGCGAGGCCGTGGACCCTAGGAATCAGGTCTCGGCCGGTGATGTTAAAGGTAAAGGCCGAGTAGAAACAGAGGATGAGAACTTGGAAAGGCCCCGTTAGCCTATCACGTCTCGGGACTTAGTCACCAAGTACCAAAGGCAAAAGGAAGACGCGAGACGCCAGGACGAGATGATGCGCCGGCACAAGGACCACTGGAGATGTCCGTTCTTCATCCACTGTTGGGAAAATAATCTCAGATTGCCATCGGCCGACAACTGCCCTAAGTGCAACGGCCAGTACCTCGACGGCCGTCCGTTCAAGAGGTCACGCTCCGGAGATTGAGGATAGGAGCCGATCAGCAGAAAGGCTCGAACAAGAAGACAGGCGCGTTTCAGTGCGAGATCAGCTGAGGGGCAGAATAAATGAGTATAATCAGCCGGGGGGTAGAGCTAACGCATATAATGGGCTGGGAGAGATGGCCGACGCAAAAGTCTCTAACGAAAATCCTCTGGGCCAGAACCGGGTAGGGAACGTACGAAGCCGTCGGGTAAACTAGTGAACCCCAGATGGTGCCCAGATGGTTTAACCAAATCCTAAAAGAGAAGGGTCCAACGCTTACGCCAATGGGAACAACAGGAGGAAGAGCAAAGGCAAGCGCTGGAGAAAAAAGAAGTCAAATCTCAAGTTTGGCGCCCTAGAAGAAAAGCTGATGAAGAAAATGACAATCAGGGTTCGGCTGCTGACATTAACATGGTGTTCATCTTACCAATGGAGTTCATGGCTCCCGCTGACCGCGATAATGCAACAGAGGTAGAAGAGCGGATGGATCAATTGGCTATGGAGCCAATGACCACCACTTTTAAAAAACCCGAAGATGAAAAACGCCAACATCTCAAGCCTTTGTTCCTCAAGGGGCATGTTGACGGATGACCAGTCACCAAGCTGTTGGTAGATGGAGGCACGGTGGTGAACATCATGCCATATGCCATGTTCTGAAAACTTGGCAAAGGGGAAGGAGACTTGATCAAGATGGACATGATGCTCAAGGACTTCGAAGGCAACATATCTCCAGCCTGGGGGGTACTCTGCGTCGACCTCACCATTGGCAGTAAGACCCTACCCACCACTTTCTTTGTCATTAATGTAAAGGGTCCTATAATATGCTGCTTGGGTGAGACTGGATCCACGCAAACTGTTGCATCTCGTCTACAATGCACCAATGCCTTGTACAGTGGATCGGTGACACGATTGAAGTGGTCACCGCCGACTCTTCTTACAGCGTTGCCACAGCCGACACGCAATAGTGGAGTTACGAGCACGTCAGATGCATATCTGGCAGGACCTGGGACACTGATTTCTTGAAGGTGTCCGATTTCGGTCTAAAGTCGATCTAAGCAGTCGGCTCAGAAGCATCGTTTTGATGGATGAGTACGTCCGAGAGGATGGGAAGCTTGGGCATGGGTTTACGTCGGCCAATTCGTTAGAGATGGTAGACCTTAGAGATGGTAGCAAGCCAAGGCCGACGTATATTAGTGCCAAGTTAGATCCTGAGTATAAGCATGAGTTAGTGGATTTGTTAAGGGAATTTAAAGATTGCTTTGCTTGGGAGTATCATGAAATGCCTGGTCTAGACCGGTCGATTGTCGAACACCATTTGCCCATAAAACCAGGGTTACCGGCCATATCAGCAACCCACACGACATTGTTACCCAAAAATTTTACCTGATATAAAGGCTGAAATCATGAGGTTAATTGAAGCAGGGTTCATTCGGCAGTGTCGATATGCCGATTGGATTTCTAATATTGTTCCTGTATATAAGAAAAATGGAAAACTACATGTTTGCATTGATTTCAGAAATCTTAACCAAGCTACGCCGATGGATGGATAGCCGATGCCGACGGCCAATGTTTTGATAGATGCCACCGCGGGACACAGGGTCATCAGCTTTATGGACGGTAACACCGAATATAATCAAGTATTAATGGCCGAAGAAGATATCTCCAAAACGGCCTTCAGGTGTCCTGATCATCTCGGTTTGTTCGAGTGGGTAGTCATGACTTTCGGTTTGAATAATGCTGGAGCTACATATCAGAGGGCCATGAATTATACATTCCACAAGCTTATCGGTGTTCTGGTAGAAATTTACATCGATGATGTCGTTGTCAAGTCAAAGGGACATCGACAGCATTTGGCCGATTTGTGCAAAGTGATGGAGTGCACGAGGAAGTATGGGTTGAAACTGAATCCGAACAAGTGTGCTTTTGTCGTTTTGGCTGGTCAGTTTTTGGGTTTTTTGTCCACGAGCGCGGCATCGAGATCAACCAGAAGATCATAACCGCCATCAACAAAGTTGTGGCCCAACAAGACAAGATTAAGTTGCAGTCCTTAATCGGCAAGATCAACTTCATCCGGAGATTCATATCAAACTTGTCTGGACGGATTCAAGCTTTCAGCCCATTGTTGAGATTGAAGCCCAACCAAGAATTTGTTTGGGTTGAAGAACAACAGAAAGCGTTAGGTGACATCAAACGATATCTGGTGTCCCCTCACGTGTTGGTTCCTCAGGCTGATAAGCCTTTCAGATTATATCTATCAGTTGATGAACGGGCTATCGGTTCGACGCTGGTCCAGGAGTTTGAAGGTAAAGAAAGGGTAATTTATTACGTCAGCAGAAGACTCTTGGACGCTGAAACCAGGTATTCTCCAGTGGAGAGGTTGTGCCTTGGCTTATATTTCTCTTGCACTAAACTCAGGCACTACCTATTGTCGACGGAATGTGTAGTCGTGTGTAAAGATGATGTCGTCAAGTTTATGTTATCACTGCCAATTTTAAAGGGTAGGATTGGAAAGTGGATTCTGGCCCTCTCAGAATTCGATTTGAGGTACAAATCGGCCAAGGCTATCAAGGGTCAAGTGATGGCTGATTTCGTAGCCCAACACTATGGACCAGAAATTACTGTCGTCGAACCAGCTCTGTGGACTTTATACTTTGATGGATCTTCATGTGGGGTTGGATCAGGAATCGACATCATCCTCATATCGCCTTGATCGGCAAGTTATGATTTGTCTCTACTGATTGAGGCTTCTGCCACTAATAATCAAGAAGAGTATCGGGCTATCTTAAAGGGCATCCAACTGTTGAGAGAGGTCAAGGCTGACGCGGTGGAAATATTTGGGGATTCCATGCTTATCGTAGATCAGTTGACTGGAAAATGTGAGTGCAAGGATGATATTCTGAGGATTTATTATGAAGAATGCCTTCAGTTACTGAAAGAGTTCAAGACTGTAGTTATTGAACATATCCCCAGAGATTACAACGAAGAAGCCAATAGACTTGCCCAGCACGCTTCTGGTTACCAGCCGATTCATGGCGCTTTGGCTCTAGAGTTGGCACCCGACGACTGGAGGAGAGAGATCGCCAACTATCTAAGGGATCCATCCAAGAAAGTTGATCGGTGGATATGCTTCCAAGCCACAAAGTATGTGTTACATGAAGATGATTTGTTTTATCGAACGATTGATGGAGTATTACTCAAATGCCTCGGCGTGGAGGAAGCAAAAATCTTGATGGGTGAGATCCACGAATGTGTTTGTGGGGCCCATCAATTGGCCTTCAAGATGAAATGGATGATCAGAAACAATGGGTACTACTAGCCGACAATACTTGAAGATTGTTTTAAATATTATAAAGGCTGTCAGGATTATCAAAAATTTGGCCACGTGCAATGAGCTCCGGCCTCGGCTATGAACCCGATAATAAAGCTGTGGCCATTTAGAGGCTGGGGAATTGATCTTATCGGACAGGTTTATCCACCATCAAGCAAAGGGCATAAGTTCATATTGGTGGTGACCGACTACTTCACCAAGTGCATTGGGGTAGTCCCTTTGAAAGTCGTGATGTCGGCCAACATGATTGAATTCGTGAAGGAGCATATTATTTATCGATTTGGTATTCCTCAGACTATCACGACTGATCAGGGGTCAATGTTTACTTCAGGGGAGTTCAAGGAGTTCACTACCAGTATGGGGGTTAAGTTGTGGAATTCTTCTCCGTATTACGCTCAGGCTAATGGTCAGGCCGAGTCATCAAACAAAGGGGTTATTAAGCTGATTAAGAGGAAGATTTAAGAACAACCAAGACGGTAGCATACGACGCTGAATGAGTCCTTGTGGGATTATCGGATGGCTTGTCATGGTGTCACCAAGGTGTCCCCTTACCAGTTGGTATATGGACATGAAGTGGTATTAACTTGGGAATTGAAGGCTGGGTCTAGACGTGTGCCACTTCTGGATCAGTTGTCAGCCGATAACTATTCCACCCTCATGAGAGGAGAACTGGAAGATTTGGCAAATTAGCAGCTAAGGGCTTTGATTAGTATTGAGGAAAATAAGAAAAGAGTCGATGGATGGTATGACAAGAAGGTTAAGGTCAAGCAATTTTCCCAAGGGGATTTAGTCTGGAAGTTGGTCCTGCCGATAGGATCTAAAGATCCCAAGTATGGAAAATGATCGCCTACCTATGAAGGGCCGTACCGGATTAGCCAATGTGCTCCAGGCAACGCGTACATACTGGAGACTTTTGAGGGAGAGGAATTTACAAGGGCTCTGAATGGAAGATATTTGAAAAGGTACTACCCCAGTACATGGGTAGACGCTTAGCCGATAATATGGCATATCGGGCTTTCACGACTGACGCGTATTGAGTCGTGTTCATATAGCCGATACGAGAGACATCACCTTAAGATGAAAGGATTTATATGAATAAACCGATCATTATTCGGTACATCAACTGGATACATGGCCGACATGGTACAAGTCGCCCTCAGATAAAAAGTACCAACATACTCATAAGTTACAATAATTCAATGGCGTTCCAGTCAAGCTTTATTCATGTCAATCTCTTTTTGAAGTCGATTTAATTCGATCTAAAGACGGGCGTTCTTTTCATCCACTTCTGCCATGTCATCTTCGAGGGCAACTTGACGAGGCGGTTAAGGGCTCCTTTCGACTGGTTGCTGAGTTGGTCTTCTAGAAGCTTTGGCCTCGATGTCATCTATAATCCTCTTGATGTGTGTAGGAAGGTGATCCTTGAGTTCCTCGCAATGAGTTTGGATCAGATCTTTGTCAGCCTGGGTCAATGGTTCATCGGAGTGCATGATTTCAATGGCTCATTCAAGACCGGGGCTGAGGTGGTTTGGCTGTGAGAGTAATAGATGATCAATTGAAAGAAAAAATCAATCAAAGAGGGAGAGGTTAACTTCGTACCTGATTGGCAGAAGAGGAGGAAGCCATCTTGGTCGCTTGATCTGAGACTTGGCAGTGTCTACAAGGAACGAGAGTTAATGGGTGCTGTGCGAGTGCTTTTGGAGGGGCTGCGAAGGACTCGTATTTATAAAAAAAAGATGGTGACAGTCAATGGTTAGTAAAAGGAGAGCATTTAAAGCAAGTGACCGTTGAGTCAAAAGGCTGCGGAAAAGGCCGTTTAGATTCACATTCAAGATAGAAACGTCAAAAATATCAATGTTATACGAAACTTTCAAGGGCTGTTTGAGTTCATTACAATTATCCGAGGAGATTGTTTAAGGCCTCGATTGCTCATAGGCGAACCTGGTCGGCCGCATCCAGCACTCGCCGATCGTCATCGGCCGATCCTAGGATTTCTAGCACGTTACGATGGAGACGAATGGCCTCATGAGCGAGGGTCTGCCTTTCTTGTTTCAGATCGGCGATGACAGTCGGAAGATCTTCAAGCTTCTTTTCTTCGGCGGCGATAGCTTTCACGAACTGTTCCATCTCTTTGGCGAGTTCTGCTCTGCGCCGTTTAAGCTGATGTATTGCGCTGATGATGCTTGGACGGGAGGTCTCGAGGATGCCGATCCGTTGGTGTACCTCTTGCGCACGATGCTTGTAAGATTCTTCTTCTTGACGCACCTTCTCCAGTTTAGCACGATCAGCCATGTGTCGCAAGGCTCTAAACACTGGGACCCGCATGGTTTCGATGTATGCCGCGGGTGTAAAAGCCTCTTCTGCATCTTCTGGGACTTACCCTTTGATCTCGTTGAATATTCGATGTATTGGTTCAGCATCCTCCACCAATCGGCCAACATTTTCCTGGAGAAGGGCTCACATGTTTTGGAACTTGGCGTGGACGTCTTCTGGTATTAAGCTCAAGGTTATCTGGCGTGATGCAACTTCCTCATCATGAGAGACCGCGACAGCAAAAGAGAAGAGGCTGTTGTTTGGTGAATCCTATTCCTGCAGAGATGGAGGAGAAGCATTTTAGCTGACAGAAATGAAAAAATTGGCTGACAAAAATGGAAGGTTCTTACCTCCTCAAAATAGATATCTTCTGCTTGGGTTGGCAGAATTGCTACTCTTGTCTCAGGAATCGGTGGAGGTAGTTCATCAGAGGGAGAAGAATCGATGATAATCGGCTCTCTGGTAATAGCCGGTAATGTGCTTGGACCAACCTCCTGAAGAAGGGAAAGGAAAGAATTTGTGAGTATAAAAAGGATACTAGATCTAAATGTGGGTCTTGGTTTTCTTACCTCTAGGAGTCGCGCGGCCGATGGGCACTCAACGGGGGACGACCGATGTGTCTAGAGCATCCTGTGCTAGGAATCATCCGATTTTAGTTGAAGGAGTGATGGAGATTAAGTGAAGAGCGTGTTCTTTACCTCAATCTGAAGATTTGCTGGTGGCACAGTTTCGGCTCAGAGATCGGCCGATTGAGGAACAGTCTGCTCCGGAATGAGTTGTGCGGCCTCTTAAGAACGAACGAATTTAGTATTGGTGATACATATGAAGAAGTTAGAGCAGTAAGATTACCTCTATGACCTCCACTAGGAGAGATGCAACCGCCGACCCAGCTTCTAATGCCGCCAGAGGATCAATGTCTTGAATTGTTGGCAGGACACCTACTTGGATTGGTGCGGCTGAGGGCTCGGCCGACGTTGCTGACGATTGGTCGACTGTCCGAGCTGTCGCCGATTCAATATGAGCTCGTACCCTGCGGCTCGTTTTCTTTGTGGTAGACATTTTGAGCTTGTGTTTCAATCGGCCGGTGGCTATATCTTCCATTGATGGAGCATGATAGCCAATAAGAGGGTACGACGTGTACGGATGGTGGGTCTCTATCAGCCTGCCGCTCCGACTGTGCGTTGGAGGCACTTGGCTATCGACCTGCACGGAGAAGAATGGACAGTGATGAAAAAGTTCTTTGGCATGAAAGAATGAAAGCAAGGAATCGGCAGGAAAAATATTGTTACCTTTGCGTTTGGATCGGCGTGAGTGGGGTCCAGTTGATTGCAATACACCGCAGGAACCACACAGAAGAGGTGTTGTTTCCACTCGGCCCACCATAATTTGAATTGCTGAGTAGAGAAGGGTGCCACCAGCCAAGTGCTCAGATCAATGGTGTTGGAGTTCCGTGTCAAACTGCATAATCTGTTGTATTCAAATCCTCTTGAAACCAGTTCTCGAAATTTCACTCGGCCAACGAAGTGGACTCCAATTGGCATTTATCCCAAGCCGAATTATCTGGCTGCCACCGATGGGTTGTAGAACTCATATGTTGGGGAGTCCTTCCAAGAAAAGAAGTTCACCGGCAGAATTCTAGGTTTAATCCGAATGTCCATGATTCTCTCATCAAAAGTATTGGTACACGAGTCAAAGCAGTCAGGATTCTCAAAAGTTGGATCTTCTGTTTGATATGGATACCAGTTCGTTACTTCTTCTTTGAAGCCATTGTAAAAGCATCTGAAGTGCTCGGCTATTCTTGAGGGAGCAAGCTTGCTGCCCAGGAAAGAAGATACAGCTTCTCCGAAAGAGGTGCAGCGGCGTCTTGCCGATGGGTTAGTCTCTGATTCCATATTGGGGAAGGTCTTAGTCTCGATCCGCTCTTTGAAGATTTTGCTCATGTATAAATTGAGCCAGAGGTTGATAAACCACCAAGGACCACCAGGGTTCCCGATGGGTACCCCAGATGATAGCTTCACGGCGACTTGATGCAACATGCAGTACACTGACCCTAGCAAGTGTTTTCCCAGAGGGACGGCGGCACCTCTTACTAGTGCTTCGGCCAAAGCTTGCGTGTTGGAGGTAGGACCGACTAATTTGCCAAAGAAAAGATGTTTTTCTAGACACATCATCAAGGAGGTTGTGTGCACCTTTTTCGTGATAGGTCCGGTCTTCGTGTTCTTCTCGATAAAGCATTTCCATCCGTCGATGGCTTTCATTTCCAGCCAATCGGTGGGTTTGATTAAAAGATCGAAAAGTCTATCAACTGAGGAGATATCGAGGCCAGTCAGCATTAGAACATCGGCCAAGGTTGGAGTCATTGGTCCGTGGCCGAAAAGAAACGCATTGAGAGCGTCGGACTAGAAATAAGATGCCGTGATGAGTAGAGAGTCATTCCTTTCCATATGAGATAGGGACAAATTTATGCAGTGGTCGATTTTCCGCTCATCCCAGAAGACTCTCTTGGAATTCGGCATCCTGAAAAAACACTCTCTCCAACCGGGAGTCTGATTCGGCCAAGACTTGAAGGTGTTCGTCCAATTGTCCAAATTCATAGTGGATTGTTTAAATGGAATCCTATGAGTTTCCAGGCTAATCAGATCAGTTGGGTCAGGATCTCCCATAGGACCAAGACCGATGAGTCCAGGGGTGTCAGCCATGGGGATGGTAATTCTCTGCCTAAGTTCCTGAGCAAATGTGAAGAAAGACTAAGAACAGATCTAGAAATCGCGAATAGGTAAAAATGGGGGCTCAGAAGACTTTACCTCCGGGATGAAGGCCATGGTGGCTGTGGGGCCTGCCATTGGGACTTGGAAGCCGGCGCGATCGATGAAGAACGGGAGAAAGTCACCGGAGTGCACTGGAATGCACCTGGAGGTGGAACAAGCGGGGGCGTCGGAGTGTGTTGGGAGACAATTCGCTGGGAAGGAAACCCTTTTCGCCCAGAGGAAGAAGAAGCGGTGGAAGAGATGAGTGTTTGGGAATGGCTCGAGAGAGGGATAAATATGGGATTTTTACCGCACCGTCTGTGCTAATTTAAAAAAGGGTGGTTTCCTGTGGGCGCTATGTTCAGAAAAATGTAATCATTAGGGAGAAGATTTCAGGAGAAAAAAGGGTTTTGCCGCATCTATTGTTGCATCTCTTCAGAAGGAAGGAATCAGAGTTGAGAAAATTTCGGAGCAAAAGATATGTTTCACTCCAAAACTATGGGGCATGTGTTGACACCGGTTTTTTACACATGTTAGGGTCGGCGTCAGGGAGAGAAAAGAATGGCCGATGAAGTCAAATAGGAGGCTGTCGCTAGGGAAATCGACCGATAAAACTACAGTGTTTTGGCCGATTAGCCGATGAAGTCGATGGAAACTAGCCGATTGGAAGCTAGAGCAGCTCGGCCGATATGCACCTGAATGGGCCAAGGCGGTAACAAACTAAAGACAGAGTTGGCCCATAGAGGATTGATTGGTCCTCGACTCCGATGCGAGTTGTATCCGTATGTAAATATTTGTTATTTTGAATAAGAGATAAAATCATAGTCGGTTAGGAAATCAGTTGTAATAGGGTATAAATAGGTGCCTTGTGAGGCTTGTAGAACAACGAACAATCATCAATACAAAATCTACTTTTTCACGCAACTTTACTTTCAAGTTGGCGACTTCGCCAAACCCTTTTTCTTTTCACGAGTTCGTACGAGTTGGCAGTGCTGCATCAACACGACCTTCGGCCAATTTGTAAGTTCCGCGTATCGAGTAATATCTAAGCTTTAACTTCGAGTGCATCGCTGTTGTTTCTTTTAGATTTATTCACTAGTTATCGATATTTACTAAAATTATAGGTTTTACCTGTTATTTTAGTTTTTATCACCAGTTATCCAGCTTGCAGCATGAACTGTCGGCTATATCAATATTTTGTTTATTATCATAGAGCCGATTAGATCTGTTCCAAGTGTTGTCTCTGTAGCATTGTTTAGGTTACTCCAGTAGTTTCTTTTACAATTGCCACGTGATCATTGGCTGTTTCATAGCCGGTCATCTTTACATTAAATCGGCCAATCCGTGGATAGATTGTTTGGAATAGATCGGAAATTCAGGCGATCAAATCTCTAGAATTTGATATCTTTTCTCTCTTGTCAATCAACAGGTCAAATTGACTGGCACGCCGCGTGAACTGCATCAGGGCGATAACCCGAACAGGTGCTAAGCGGATTCTCCCGGTTCGTGTGTCCGATGCAAGAGTCAGGGCCACTGTCCGATTTTTTGCGTCAACACAGTCCAATGGCTACGATGCTACTCACTAGCTACGATGCTACAAAGGTTATTCACATCCCCATATGCATGGAACCCGCGCCACTAACATGGCTCGAGTCACTCAAGCCCAAGTCAATCGATTCCTAGGAAAACTTGACGAAGGCTTTCACTAATAATTATGCGGGCTCCATGTCTCGCCCAGGCAACAAAATTGACCTGAGCCAAGTCAAACAAAAGGAAAACAAGACACTTCGCGACTACCTACGTCGTTTCTTTGAAAAGAAGGCTACAATAGTCGACATTTCAGAGGGGGACATCATCGAGTGCTTTCAAAATAGCCTCTATGATCGTCGAACATACCAAGACTTTGGCAGGCGTCGACCAGCCACTGTCAAAGATCTCAAAATCATGGTGCAACAATGGGTAGACAAAAAAGATAAATAGCGTGAGAGATTTAGCTCTCATCACAACCGTGATCGCGACAATAATAACAACAATCATAATCAAGATAGAAACGTAACAATGATACTCGAAACAACTACTCGGGTAATCAAAACCACAAGCGCAAACCTGACAACACCGTCGCGGCTATCTCCAACTCAGGAAAAAAAGGGCCACCCAAACGCAATGACAGGGCCTCCTTCACCGAGTTACTCAAGAAGCAATGCCCATGGAATCCAAACAGCAAACACTCAGCGATTGATTGCTACAGCATGCGGCGAATAATGCAAGAATTACCCGCACCACCCCCTCTTGAAGACATTGGTCAGAAGAAGGACAAGCGCAAAGGCAAGGTCGACGAAGCTAACGAAGGTGAAGGTGAGTTCCAAACTGCCTCTAAAACGGTCAACGTCAATTTTGGTGGAATCCCAGGTACCGCATCCAAGTGGTCCAATAAGCTAGTACTTAGAGAGATTATGGCTATCGAGCCAACAACTCCTACATCACTCAAATGGTCTGAAGTATCCATAACTTTCAGCAGAAAGGACCAATGGACAAGTTTCTCAGAACTAGGCTGATTCCCTCTAGTACTCGACCCTATCATCGCAGGCTCAAGACTTACCAAAGTACTCATCGATGGCGAAAGCGGCCTCAATGCCATTTTTCGCCAAGACACTAAGGAAAATGCGCCTCGACATCACAGACATGCTTACTCCAACAGACTCACCATTTTACGAAATTGTCCCAGGAAATGCTGCCATACCTTTAGGACAAGTTGTCCTACCAATCACTTTCGGCACCAACAAACATTACCGAACCGAGTACATCAGGTTTGAGGTTGCCAACTTCGAAACTTCTTACCACACCATACTCGGAAGACCAGCCCTGGCCAAGTTTATCGCCATACCACACTACGTGTACCTAGTACACAAGATGCCAGAACCTATGGGTGAGTTAACACTATGTCGATACTTGAGGCGATCGTACGAGTGCGACACGAAAGCTGTCGAGATTGCAGCGACATCTCAAGCACCCAATCCCATGCAACAAGTCTTCACAGTTTCAAAGAAACTCAGCCCCACTGAACTCAAGATCCCAGAAAACAAGTCAGGATCGACTAAGGTGAAACCAGCAAGCGAGAAGGACTTCAAAACCGCCAATCTCCAAACTGGTGACTCATCCAAGACAACCCTGATTGGAACAGGATTAGACCCTAAATAGGAAAGTGCGCTCGTCAGTTTTCTTTGGGCTAACCACAACATCTTTGCTAGGAAGCCAGCTGACATGCCCGGTGTGTCCAAGGAGCTGATTGAGCATTCATTAAATGTCGACCCCAAAGCTACCCCAAAAATACAACGACTACGAAGGTTCGTCCAGGACAGAAGAGATGCAATAAAAAAAGAGCTAGCCAAACTACTTGCAGCAGGGTTTATCAAGGAGGTTTTCCACCCTGATTGGCTAGCCAACCCTGTATTCGTTCGCAAGAAGAAGAATGAGTGGAGGATGTGCGTCGACTACACAAACCTCAACAACCATTGCCCAAAGGACCCCTTTGGACTACCCAGGATCGACCAAGTAGTCGACTCCATACCTGGGTGTGCTTTGCTATGATTTCTCGACTGCTACTCAGGCTATCATTAAATAGCCCTCAAAAAAGAAGATCAAGCCAAAACAGATTTCATCACCCCATTTGGAGCATTTTGCTACAAAACAATGTCTTTCGAGCTAAAAAACGCAGGTGCGACCTATCAACGTGCCATCCATATGTGTTTCAAAAAGCAACTACACCGCAATGTAGAAGCTTATGTGGACGACGTAGTCGTCAAAACAAGAAATCCAGACGATCTAGTCGCGGACTTAGAGGAAACCATTGCAAGTCTAGGAGCATTTTAGTGGAAACTCAACCCTACAAAATGCATTTTCGGTGTACCCTCAAGAAAATTACTCGGATTCATCATTAGCTACCATGGCATTGTGGCCAACTCGGAGAAAATATTTGCCATCACAAATATGCAAGCTCCAACCGGCATCAAAGATGTGCAGAAGCTTACAGGCTGCATGGCAGCCATCAATAGATTCATCTCAAGACTTGGAGAACGCGGATTACCCTTCTTCAAGCTACTCAAATGACAAAACAAGTTTCAATGCACAGAAGAGGCAGACAAAGCCTTCACATAGCTCAAGGACTTCCTGTCAAAACCACCAATCCTCACGGATCCATCTCCAAACGAGGACTTGCTCCTATGCATAGCTGCTGCTACTCATGTTGTCAGCATAGCAGTAGTAGTCGAAAGGTCTGAACCAGGCCACGTATACAAAGTCCAGAGACCCATCTACTTCGTCAGTGAAGTACTCTCGGACTCCAAAACTCGGTACCCACCGGTGCAGAAGCTACTCTACGTGATCCTACTTACCTCACGGAAACTACGACACTACTTTTAAGAACACAGCATATCCGTCATCACCGACTTTCCACTCGATGAAATCCTTCTTAACAGGGATGCAACGGGTAGAATCTCCAAGTGGGCAGTAGAACTCGAAGCTCTGTCTCTAGATTTCAAACCTAGAACAGCTATTAAATCCCAAGCTCTAATCAACTTCATGGCGGAATGGAGGGAAAACTAGGTACCAACACCAGTTGAAAGGTCAAAACATTGGGTTATGTACTTCGACGATTCCCTCAAGCTTGAAGGCACCGGTGCAGTAGTACTCTTGATCTCTCCAAAAGGTGAACAACTCAAATACGTTCTCTAGATCTTTTGGGAAGTATCAAACAATGAAGCCGAGTACGAAGCAATTCTACATGGCCTTCGTCTCGCAATACCACTCGGTATCAGCAACTACTAGTATATGGTGACTCGCTAGTCATCATTAACCAAATCAATGATGAGTGGGATCACAACAAGAAAAACATGGATGCCTACTGCAAGGAAGTCCGCAAGCTAGAGAACAAGTTCTCAGGCCTTAAGTTTCACCATGTCGTACGCGACAACAACGTAGCTGCTGATGTGTTATAAAAAATGGGCTCAATTCCTGCAGAAGTTCCAGCAAGCATTTTTGTACACGAGCTTCGTAAGCCTTCCATATAAGAACAAGCCACTCCAGCAACTACCAACACAAAACCTCCAGCACCCAACCAAGGGATCATGATGATCAAAGTTGACTGGAGATCACCGTTCATCGACTACATCAAAGAACAAAAACTACCCTCTGACAAGAACCAAGCTGAACAAGTCTCGCGATGAGGAAAGAGCTATGTTTTAGTCGGAGACAAGCTCTACAGAAGGAGCGCATCTTCAGAAATACTCATGAAATGTGTCACCCGAGAAGAAGGTTAAGAAATCTTGGAAGAAATACACAAAGGAATATGTGGTAATCATGCCTCTTCACGAACGATTGTAGGCAAAGCTTTTAGAGCAGGCTTCTACTGGCCCATGGCACTAGCCAACACAAAACATCTAGTCCACAGATGCTAAGGCTGCCAATTCTTCGCCAAGCAACAACATGTCCTCGCCTACCTACTCATCACAATACCTCCAATATGGTCCTTTGCATGCTGGGGGCTTGACATGATTGGTCCACTCCCAATTGCGCTAGGAGGGTTCAATCGAGTACTCATGGCCATTGACAACTTCACCAAGTGGATCAAAGTCAAACCTGTCACTTGCCCTAAGGCCGACCGAGTCCTTAACTTCCTGGACAAGATCGTACATCGCTACGGTTTCCCCAACAGGATCATCACTGATTTGGGATCCAACTTCAACAACCACGACTTCTGGGAATACTGCGAAAACAGCGGAATTGATGTACGATACGTCTCCATCGCTCACCCAAGGGCCAACGGCCAACTTGAGCATGCCCACAGCATGTTACTTGAAGCTCTCAAGTAAAGACTGCATGACATCGGTAACACGAAAGGAGGCAAATGACTCAAAGAACTACCCAATGTTCTTTGGGGATTACGCACTCAACCATGCAAGCCTACTGGGCACTCTCCCTACTTCCTCATATATGGGTCAGAGGCCATCCTCCCTACCGACGTCATGTGGCAATCTCCCGCAGTTGAGCAGTATGACGAAGGAGTGTTAGAGGAAACAAGACGCCTAGACCTGGACAATCTAGAAGAAACAAGATGTGCAGCACTAGTTCCGTCAGCCAGATATCTCGATAGGCTACGACGCTATCACGACCGTAATGTCAAGGAACGTTCCTTTAATGTGGGTGACATGGTCCTCAAATGCATTCAAGACACATCAGGGCTGCACAAACTCAACTCATCATGGGAAGGTACTTATGTCGTATCCAAGGTCATAGGGCCTGAATCGTACCGACTACAGGAACTCTCAGGTGAAGAAGTACCAAACTCTTGGAATATAGAGCATCTGTGTCGCTACTACCCATAGCAGACTACAGGACGTGTACTCGGGTCTTCACCCACAGTTTATTAAACAACAAATTTCTTTGGCAAACACTACCTATCTTTGCCTCCGCTCGACTATTCACAGCCACTCGAGCTCTTCAGCTCCGCGAGCCCCAGCGCTCCGCCTTCGACTTGATTCCGTCAAGTCTCTTCGAGTTATCACAACTCGTCGGCTATTCACAGCCACTCGAGCTCTTCAGCTCTATGAGCCCCAGCGCTCCGCTCTCGACTTGTTTTCATCAAGACTCTTGGAGTTATCACAACTCGTCGGCTATTTACAACCACTCGAGCTCTTCAGCTCTGCGAACCCTAGCGTTCCGCACTCGACTTGTTTTCATCAAGTCTCTTTGAGTTATCACAACCCATCGGCTATTCATAGCCACTCGAGCTCTTCAGCTCTGCGAGCCCCAGCACTCTGCCCTCGACTTGTTTTCATCAAGTCTCTTCAAGTTATCACAACTCATCGGCTATTCATAGTCACTCGAGCTCTTCAGCTCAGCGAGCCCCATCGCTCCGCCCTCGACTTGTTTTCATCAAGTCTCTTCGAGTTATCACAACTCGTCGGCTATTCACAGCCACTCAAGCTCTTCAGCTCTACGAGTTTTAATGCTCTCTCGCCGACTCATCTCTACAAGACTAAGTGGTTTCACAAAGCCACGACTCACTGTGGTACAATGCTCCATGATAACAAGCCACGGCTACGGCGCTAGTCATTCGTTCTTCAAAGGCACAAGATTGCCGCAACCATCAGTCAAGGAGTACTCAAACTCACTTCACACTTGCATTTTTTGCATTAACGAAACTCCGCAGGATTACAATCGACTACCCAATGAAGTCGGGGTATACAAAATACAACACAATTGCACAACAACGACTGTAAGTTGTTAGAGTATATTAGGCAACTCTGGATATGGTTACTTTAGAATTGATTGTAATCTCGGGATAACATTTCTTATCTCTAGGAGAGGCCACTTGCCCTCCAAGCCATGTACTCCTATATAATCAGCCCAAGGGGCTCAAGCAATATATCCCACGCATTATACGTAATCTCTATTACTTTCATGGTATCACGAGTCTAGGTTACAAACCCTAGGCCTCCGACTTCTGCTGCCCAAGCGCCGCCCCCGGGGAGATCAATCTCCGCCAGGGGCAGCGCCCTCATAGGATCCGTGGCCGATCCCTCTGATCCACCGTGCCGATCATGGTCAAGCAGCAAGCAGATCGCCCCTCCACTCCTCCAGGCCGCGGCGGCCCCCGGCGGCGCCGGCGGGCGGCCCTCCACTTCTCCATGCCGCAGCGGCACCCGGCGGTGGTGGGCGCCCCTGTAGGCCAGGTGCATCGTGCGCCACCCCCAACCGCTCCGACCGGCGACTGCCCCCGACCACCCCGGCGGTGGCGGGCACCCCTCCAGGACGTAGCAGCACCCGGCGGCGGCGGGCACCCCTCTAGGCGCAACTTGACGCTACCTCCGGCCACCCCGACCGCCTCGGCGGCAGCGGGCGCCCCTCCAGGTCGCAGTGGCACCCAGCGGCGGGCGCCCTCCGACGAGCACCCGACCGCGTGGGCGACCGCTCCGACCGCAACAGCAAGTGCCCGACCGTGCCTGCAAGTCCCCCGACTGGCGCATCCGGCTACCTCGACCGCTCCCGACTGATCCCTCAGCACCTCCGACCGGCGCATCTGACCGCACCAGCCAGCAGCCCCTGACCGCTCCGACCAGAACAGCGCATCCTGGCGCTGCCGCCGACCGGTGCAGGCGCCCCTCTAGGCCGCAACGGCACCCGGTGGCGGCGGGCGCCCGTCTAAACGCATCCTGGTGCCACCCCCTGACCAGTCCAACCAGCGCATACGGCCGTCCTGACAACTCCCGACCACCCTGGTGGCAGCGGGCGCCCCTTCAGGCGCAACCTAGTGCCGCCCCCGGCCGGCACCTCCGACCGGCGCATCCGACCACCCCGACCGCTCCATCGGCACCTCCGATCAGCACATCTGACCGCACCGACCAGCGCGGTCGGCGACGCCAGTCCTCCGCCGGCCTTCGCCGGTCGGACTGGTTCTCTGTGGGCCTCTTCCTGCTGCTGCTATTTTTCCATTTCCCGATCATAGATCGAGTTGCGTCGCCCTACCATCCCGTCGTCACTTCATCGTCGACACTCCCGAAGACGAGGTTGTTGTTGCGCCCTTTAGGCTGCTGTGGCGACGCTCGTGATCACGCTATCCTCGTCGACGACGCCACCTTTTCAGGCGGTGGCACCACCCATGCTTCTGGTCCTCATCACGCTGGCTCTCGGTCCGAGTCTGCACCTATTGCTGCACGCTCGCGGACACCGCCATCGACTCTGCTGAAGGAAGATGCAATTGCGCTCTTTAGCTGCACCATCTACCATCGCGCTTGGCTCATCGTCCTGCTAACCCTGTTGACAAGAAGCTGCTGCTTTTGTGTATTCGAGAGCCTTCGCTGACGCTTCGGACCCGCGCCCTCCTCCATGGCTTCGATCACATCCACCAGGGGCTCAAGCAATATATCCCACGCATTCTACGTAATCTCTATTACTTTCACAAGCAACTACCTACTGGCAGTTAGAACAGAAGTCCCAGGCTTTTACTATATCACAAGGATACACAAGCCTGGTGACTGCTCAACTACCAAGGTGTAAGCCGTGTCAAAAGGCAGGACCTGCACACAAGGAAGCTATGCAATAGGTAGTTGTACCCTGGTTCCTCCCCCTGACAACCGGAACACCAGGTACTCCTTCACCGTCGCTCCCTCGACGGCGACAGGATGAATACCCGATGTGGGATCAGGAAGAAAAGCACTAGGGAGACGAAGTGCACTCCCCGAAGCTGCTCCCTGGACAGCTTCAGCGCACAAGTCCTTACCGTATGCCACACCTCCACCTCTAATCAAGGAGCCGGATAAAGACCGCGGAGCTCATCATCCTTCACTCGCAAGTTCCAGCATGAACTAAGCTGGATCACGAGTTGCAAGATGAGGCACGCGGCAAACCCTCCTACGAGGATTCTTCTAGCATCGCGGCTATCCCTACGAGCGTAAGAGTCTGTGAAAGGAAGGTGGCTCTAATCTATGAGGAATCTTCTAGCACTGGGACACTCATTTGAAGCTCTCTACTATCAAACAACAGCAACCTGAAGCAAGCTATCACTATACTGAAGGGCATAATCCTGATTAAGTACCCAGAGGCTCACTTATAGCTGAAGGGCTGCAACTGCCAACTACTCGCAGTTACTGCTCGCTCGTGACGAATAACCTGAGACACTGACAAAGGTCAGAAAAACGACTTAACTCCACGCATGTGACCACACTGAGCACAACGGACAAAAGTGAACAGTGTACCCATGCACCCTCTCAAGTACAAGGCAATAATAGCTACAATACCCTTACCAGCAACTTCAATAATTGAAGACCACACCAAATACTACGACTACTCGATTACTCGGATTTGTTTCCTGACTACGAGGTCAACCAACAAAGATCATCGTTCATAATCAGAATTTAAATTTCTCGACAGAGCAAGATTTACAATACAATTGTTTGAGTACAGTCACAAGTGTTCGGCAAAAAATACAACACGAGTTCAAACGACAAGGGTTCCTCCAAGGATATAAACTCGGTCATCCTCGCTGCAATGGGCTCAGCCTCTTCAAGATACTGTGCATAAGCGTCCTCTGTGCAGTTCCGGGCAATACCATCTCCAGCCGCTGACAAGTTCGCCCTCGGGTAATATGACTTGACAACTGCGTGGACTTGCTTGCAGATAGTCTTGCACAGTCCAGCGACTCTACCCGGGGCAGCTCTCAGTCTCTCGACTAGCGAGAAAGGCTCAGCATCATCTTCGGTTAGAGCAATAGCATTGACTGTGTCCTGAGCAGCACTAGTCAACTCTTGAAGAACACCCTCCAGTTTCTCCGCAGTTTTAGCATGGCCTCTATAGGACACCATAGCCAATGCCAGCATCATTCCCATCCGATGTTTCCTCTCCTTCTCGCGCTCGTAAGCTGCCCGAGTTTCCGCTAGTGACGCCCTAAGGTGGACGGCCTCATCGGCTACCCGGTCGTGAGCATTTCTCCAGTCAAGTACTTGGCTACTCGCAGCAGCCTCTTTGCCTTTGAGCTCTGCGTCAAGCAACACAGAAATCAGAGAAAAATCTACGACTACGATTAAAACATACTCAACAACCACGAGTACTCACCCTGATATTCTCTGATTCAAAGATCTATAGCGATTCTCCAGTCACTCCTGAAGGACTTCATGATCACTCCTCTCAATCGCAAAAGATTTTGCGGCCTCCTCATGAACTCTCAAGGAATCTGTAAGGCGGCGACACTCTTGCTCCAATTGCGCTACCCGCTGTGCGACTTCACTGTGCTCTTGAAGAGCCCGAGTATTTTTCTGGGCCTTATCATACAGATCCTACAACACCACAACACAAGCATCAAGACTTGTCAAAATACAATTAGTCAGAGAAAATGGGCCATACACACCTGAAAGCTCTGGATAGCTCTCTTGATCTCCGACTCCGATGGAAGCTCGAGTACCGAATCCCCAGTGCTCTTGGCGACTTGAGGCTTCAGCACTTTACTCACAACAGACCCTGACAAGAAAAAAATCAAGGTTAGCTACTGGGTATAAGGGAGCTCCCTTTCAAAAGCATCCCTACTCCAGTAACATACCTGTTGCGCTGACTTCGCCTACTCCTATCGCAACAACCAGTGCCAAGGCATCAGCACCAGTCGCGCTCACAGTCAACGCAACTTCAGCCGCTGTAGGCGGCACATCTCCAGAACTCTCAAGGACCGTAAGGCCCTCCACTGAGCGGATGACCTCCTGTAGCATATTCATGGTAGCACCCACAAGACTTGCGTCTTCGATCTCAAGAGCAGCATCCATAGTCAAGTCGACTATGGGCTTAGAAACGGTAGTTGACGGGCCAACCTCAACCTCTGCCTCCACCTCGACGGAAATAATGTCTTCAGCATCCCTAGATCGATCAAGTTACAAGATTATCATCCGGCTACAAAGTACAAAAATCATCAAACAAAGGAAAAGACTACAAAAATCCTTACTAGGCTAATCGCGGTGGCAAACGAACATGCCTCTTTTCGACTACCACCGACTAGATACTTGGCACTGGCTCCACAGGGGCCATAAGAGGAAAGTCCTCCACTCTTTCGCTAAGTCCTGAAAAGAACCAAGGTTGAGACTACGTACGCACGACTACCAGAACAGATCACGTACTCACCACCAGTAACATCCTCAGACAACGAAGCATCAGCAGCTACTTCCGGTGTCTTCACAGCATCCGCCACCACAGATGCCGTGGCCTCATCACCTACTGGGTAAGTAGCCTGCCCGGGGGCTCTCAGCTCGGGGGCTATCGGCTCGGGGGCTACACGCTCGGGGGCTGCTGACCCTAAGTTTGACAACACCTCCTCCACAGAAAGCTCTTCAACAACTGCGACACCGGCAGCTGCATCTCTGGCAATCATGACTACTTCAGCAGAAGTAGCCTCGTGATCACCAAAAGTCAAGTTGGCGGCCTTTTCAACATACAGACTAATATCGTCAGTATTCTGGAAGTAATACGACTAAGTCAACAAGAAACTCAAAGTACTCAAATAGTTACAACTCACGACTACATACCTTGGTACCTCGTGACCCATCAGGGGTCAAGTCCGAAGCAGTCGCAGTATGCTGAGTAGCGGGTTTCTTCCGCACTACTCCGCGTCTCTTAGCCGGAGGAGCAGAAGGCGCATCTTCAGTTTTACCCTCGGCTACCTCCTTATCCTCGGAAGGCGTGGTCAAGAAACCAACCAGCACCCGGGACTACAAAAGACAACATTGTTACTCGGAAAGTACTACTTGTCAACAAAATCAACCGACTACATCTTCGACTACACAAAATGAACAAAGAGAAGCAAAAATACCTCTGTGGGTCCATACCAACCGTCAAACTATCAGAGGACTCCTAGGAGTACTGGCACTCCTTGATAGTTCTTGAAGAACTTACCCAACAACGCCTCCACATCATCGTCGGATACGTCTTCAGGGGACATACGCGACGGGTCATTAAAACCCGTGTACTCGAAACCCCAATGAGCACGCTGTTGCAGGGGTGAACTCTGCATTTGAGGAAACTGGCGGCTACATGGACCCCAGTCAACCCTAAAGTTCTCAACTTGGAAATCTGCACCAACAAGTCGGTGATCTCATGGGTATCCTCAGGCTCCGTTACCCAGTTGTCTGCATGTTTCAGAGCATGGCCGGTGACTACTGGTAAGACAGGATCATGGTTCCCAATATAAAACCACCTCTTTTTCCAATCGTCATGAGAATTAGGCAGGTCGTACTCAAGATACGCACCCGAGTTTCTCAACTGAAACCCAACTCCTCCAAAGACTTATGTCCTAGTCGTGCTGGGTTGTGGTTTACACCAGAACAATTTCCTAAACAAGTCCAGACTAGGCAAAACACCCAAGTACACTTCGCACAAGTGTACAAAGATAGCCATATGCAGCACGCCATTCGGATTCAAATGGACTAGCTGAAGACTATAATACTCGAGAATACCTCTGAAGAAGTTAGAGGTAGGCACCGCTAGGCCTCTCTCGATAACGTGAGCCAGCATCACTGTCTCCTTGGGGTGCTCTTTGAATTTCCACGTATTTCCATATGCAGGCCTCCACTCAAGCTCCACCTTTGGTTGGAGCAGCTTCGCATCAACCAAGGCCTGAACCACCGGTTCCTTCATCACAGAATGCTGCAGGTGGCCCCAAGAGGCGGTGGCGCAGTCTGGTTCGTCGAGCCACACTTGGGCACCGGCAACTCAGGCTCCTTGCCCTTCTTGGATCTAGATCTCAACTTGCTGGTGGTCGTGGCCTCCCCCTGGATCTTCTCAGGTTTCTTGCCCATCTTCTTGGTATGCATCAACTAATCTTGAGGAAAAAAGGGGGTGAAGAAGGCTGCAGTGATCTCTCTTCAAAAGATTGGGTAGGGCAATAATGGAAGCAGCAGCGCAAACAGGAGCAGCGGCACTAGGGTTGCAAAAAGGATGCAAATTGCAGATCTGCTACAACAGGCGTGCCAATAATTAGCGTTGGGCCCTCCTATTATATCAGCAACATTTTCGGATTCCAACCATTAATCAAGCAATGGTCAGATACGACTCAGATTTACCACCATATAGTATCCGACGGCTACTCAGACCAAGACATTGATCCCTTCTCCGACTACAAGTAATCGACCAAGTGCTCGGGGGCTGCGTGTACCTTACCCATTGGATAAAGTTTTCTTTTTCTGAAGACTAAGATAAGTCGAAGCAAAATTACAAGTTTGACCCTCAGCCTGATTCTTCGATTCAACCTAAGGCTCGGGGCTACTCCATATGGAGTGCGATTGTCATCACACTACCATATGAAAAGTTTCAAGACAAAGGTTACTCGAAGCAAACGTCGGGAACTGCTAAGAGTACCTTCCAGTCACGTACAGGTTCAGTACTCAAAGGTTGACCGCAGTAAGAAGTACTCGGGGAGCACCAGGAGACTCGGGCAATGTTCTTCAAGTACTCGGAACTGTTCCTCTCAACTACAAAGTACTCAGGGGCTTGTTGGTTGGGCACCCTCGGGCCCACTAGAAGACTTGTACGGATCCACTCAAAGGAACGTACCCAAAACCTACTCGGACATGAAGACTACCCTGCAGGGCGCGTAGGCTTCATGGACTCCCCGAAGACTAGTCGGGTCAAAAGGAAACTACTCTACCGAGTTAGAGTAGGACTCTGTAACATACTCGACTAGGACTCTTATACATAATCCGCCTTGTAACCCTGCTCCCCCGACTATATAAGGGCGGGCAGGGACCCCCTCCAAAACAACGAAGAACAAGATCAATACAATCAACACACAGGACATAAGGTATTACGCGATCTAGCGGCCTGAACCTATCTAAATCGTGTTCCTTGCATCACCATCGACTCCTTGATTCTCGACGACACCACGCACAAAACACCACCTTGGGAACTCCCTAGGCGGGTTGTCGGTCTAAAATACCAATAACAGCTGGACAAGTTTAAGAACCGGTCATGCACTTTACTCTTAAAAAAAAACTTCCTATCCGAAGTTTTAACCTTCTACGGCAAAGCAATTATAGAAGTAATCAAACACTAAAATAATTGCTGAATTTCATCATTAGTTGATCGATCGACACACTCACCAAGAGGCTTGTCATGCATGCTGTATAGCAGTGATGGCATACATGATGCATTCATTCTTCTGGATACTGTCTAGCAGTGATGGCCACGAATGGACATGCAATGGGCCTTTTCCTTTTCCCTTCCTGATTAAATCCATACTTAATCACATATTAACAATTTGGTGGCCCTATTCGGTCGCTCACCTCGCACTCCCTCATCGACGGCCCTGCCAAAGTTCATAGGATCAACTCATGACATACTATCTCGTTATGAACGAGGGTAGTTCTATTTTTATTGCAATCCATTTAAATAAATATTTTAGTTTTGGACCCATTCGAGATGATATTTTCTAAACTAGCCTTTTTTTATCACACCAGGCTACACGGCATGACAAAAACACTATGTCACGCCTTATGCATAAGGCTTCATAGAGTGTTTATGTTACGTCATGAGAATGACCAAATAGGCTATTTTAAAATTATCGCTGGAGCAGATTAAAAATAAAACATCATGTATAAAAGAGTTAAGAAAAATTTTAAAATTAAAAGAAGACATGAGATGCCAGTCCTCAAACAAAAAACATGAATACACGTCCCACTACCACATGGCAACGTGGGGTCACAGTACATCTGCTAATGTAAAAACAGTGCAATGCGGTTTCTACGGTGATCTCTGATCTGAAAAGCTCATAATAAAGTGTGCTGTGGATCCGCATCTACTAGAATATATAATCGGAATCATGTGATCGACAAAGTAGTTATTAATGATCCATTGACGAGGCATAACCCCCGCGATTTGGTTACACGCTGTATATCACTCTAGTCATGGAACGCACACTAGTTGTACGCACTTTCGCCGGTGGGCGGGAGAGCTAGCACACATGTATAACACACTTTGCCTCCTCCATTTCCCACGCGCCCCAAGTGCGCGCGCGCGCACACACACAAGGACACACACACGTTACTGAAAAATCGCCAAACCCATTGCAAAATGAAAATTTGCAATAATCACACGGTACGGTACCAAAATAAAATCAACAACCGAACCCACCAAGCTGATTAGTACTGGACGTAGGAGCGGTAGTCGGTGTTGGGCCTCCAGTTGGCCGGGATGACGTTGTAGGCGACGAGCGTCCTGCGTGACTCGCCGCGGATGCGCAGGGAAAAGGGCGCGCGCAGCGGGTGGTTGGAGTCGAGGCGCCAGACGGAGCCCCAGGAGCGGCGCATCGGCGTCCAGTAGCGGGAGCCGGACTCGAGGAGGTCCATCTGCGACACGGTGCCTTCCTTGTTGGCGTACTGGACCAGCACGGCGAGGTACACGGGGTTGGACCCCTGCTCCACGTGGAAGTTGATGGTCAGGCCCCGGTTGTCGCAGGACACCCGCCGGAACTCGATGTCGATGATGCCGGCGTGCCGGAGCAGGTCGTTCAGGCCCGGCCGCGCCAGCGCGCCGAACGCAGTGCCGCTCAGGTCGAAGTGGTACTTGGCCACCGGGTAGTAGTTCATGTCCGTGATCATCACCGTCTTGGGCTGGCCGGAGCAGGCGGGGTTGTTCTTGTTGGTGCACTTTATCTGGAGTTTAGTAATTAAGTTAGCAGAGAACGTGAAAAGATGCGCTTTGCATGTTTTAGTTTGACTTCGAGAATTAATTCTAGTAGTCCTCAGTCTAGTGGCTACTAAAAAATGTCGTTAACTTCGAGGAAAAAATATACTACTTCTACTACTCTGGCAGTGTAGGTCTGTACATTTGACCGAGCGATCTTGTGAATTAAATGATCCGGGTAATTTAACCGCTACTCCTCCCGTTATTTTTAGAACCAAAATATCATCTTTGACTAAATTTATATAATAAAATATTAAGATACCAAATAAATACTATTAGTTTCTTCATTAAATATATTTTTATAGTATATCTATTTGATGCCATATGATTTAAGTCAAATATAAAATGATTTGACTTTCAAAAAAATTAAAATAATTTATAATTTAAAACGGAGATACCTGGTAGCATGCTCCGCAGCCCTGGCCGTCCTTGAACAGGGGCTGGTTGCCGCACGACGTCATGGACATGAACGGGTACTGGTTCGTGTGCTTGAACCCGCACGCGCCACCTGCAGAAACCATCGGGGGATGCACGACACAATGTCAGCCACCACGGCACACGGCATGCGAAACCAATGCAACATCATGTTAACACGACAGCGCTAATTAGCGGCAACGAACGCATACATACCGTTGTCGTCGGGGCCGGCGCCGTTGGGCGCGCCGTACCATGTGGCCTTGGCCGGGAGCCAGCCTCCGGAGCCGCGGAGTTGGCGGGCGGCGGAGGAGGTGTGGTTCAACTCCGGGTGTGCTCGGACGCCATGGGCGACAAGCACGGCGAGGAGGGCGACGACGAGTGCAGCTGCCCGGGCGGCCATCTATCTCAGCTTGTAAGCCAAGAAGAACCTTCTGTCTGTGTACTTGTTGGCTTATGTGTTGTAGTTTGGTGATGGTGTAAGGGGCGAGACTGCCGGTGTACTTATAGACGGACAACAAGTAGGTAGGCAAAGGAGCTCGAGCAGTTGGGCATCGGTGGTCGTCGCCACATCGGACGTGCCGTGTTTGGAGGTACAGGGTCACATGGCCACCGTACCGATCCGAGCTAATCATGGTGGAAATGGAGTACTCGGTCCGCGAGCCAGTCTGCCATTACAAATTAAACGCGCTCTTTGGCAGTTACCCACATGGTCGTCGTACGCGCAGCTCTCCCCTACCGTACGCCGGTGTGGCGGTGCCAGCCAGCCAATGAGCCAATGATTCCCAACTCATCCCGCGCAGCCATCTCAGCGGACCAACTTTCCTCTCAACAACCGTCGTGGAATCTGAACCGTCGGATCGGGACCGGGACCACGAATCTGGTGACGGTGGGCCCTACACTCCTAGTAGCTATACCGTGCTGCCTGCGATCACCGTTGATCCTGACTGCACCACGCATCGGGATGCCAATTAAGTATGGCAAGCTAACCGAAATCTTTTCGATCTAATTGTAGATTAGATTGACACCTGACGGCTGACGCGTTGGCCTAGCAATAATCGGGAGATTCGTTCGGTCACAACTCACAAGCAACTGAAAAACGAACTGCTGGTGGGTTAAACTACACCTGGACGTTAATCTCCGAACACTGGGAGGCAATCATGCATCAAAACAATCGATCTATCGTTTGTTCTACTATCTCCGAATACAGATTCATCGATCGTTACCACTTGCCGGCCTATCATTTGACTTTAGATTTTCCTTTTTGTGGGATGACTTTTTTTTTTTTGTCTTTTGATGGTTTCATACGCATGTAATGTGTGTGTACAACTTCCACATGCAAATGTGAATGGAGAGTCGCACTCTGTAACTACTGTAGCCATGCGAGACACAACCGCGCAGCTGACTTTCTCATCGACGCCTTGCATTGAAACATCTGACCCTCAATCCTTGAGCATGCATGTTCTGCTTATCGGCCACCATGCATATTTTATGATCGGTGGATTACTTTAGCGCCAGATCGGAGACTTTGCATCTCGTCAACATCGATCTGTACTTATCAGGATTTTTTATTTAGCGGAGCATTCAATTCCATTTCGCAACACGGGAAAAAAGGTTGGCAAATTGCAAAAGGAATCGGAGACCCCATGATCCCATATAGGCGACGACGACGGCCCTGATCTTACCTGCGCAAATTAAAAGGAGGTGAAGGCCGGCGCTATTATTTTCGTTATCTATGTGTAGTCGATCAACGATAATGCGTAGCGTATACGTTCGGCACCCAGCGGAACGGGGCGTTGTCGCACGTACTGTACGTGCGGTGCTGTGCAGCAGTCTCCCACCGATTGCACGTATAGTTGCGATCTCGTTCGTAGTCCTCCTCCACCAGCTTGCCATTTGCAAATTGGCAATAATGTGCCGCAACAGCCGCAACCAGGAGAGAACGTGACGTTGCTTCTCCTTTTTCTTCACGCATGACATGTGCTTGGCGCCCGTCCTTATGTCTCTCATCTGATCGATCAGAGACTGGCACTTGCACAGCGCAGCTCGTCAGCTCGTGCTCATTTGGCCGGTCAAAACATTTATCGTCCACCGGAAAAAGGAAGCAGAGGAGCACTGAAGCGCCACCGGAAAAAGGGCAGCGAAACTTGGTTTGTTTGACCCAGAATGAACGCATGGAGTTGGACTTCAATTTATCTGGACAAGGCTAGAAGAGGCCCCAAAACGTGCGCCAGATTGAGCGGTTTGTCTGTATCTGTAGAAAATAAGGCCGTGTTTAGTTGGGGAATTTGGGAGGTGCCAAATTACTGTTACAGTACTGTAGCACACTGTAGCGTTTCGTTTGTATTTGTGAATTATTGTCCAAATATTGACTAATTAGGCTCAAAAGATTCGTCTCGCAAAGTACAACAAAACTGTGCAATTAGTTTTTAATTTCATCTACATTTAGTACTCCATGCATGTACCGCAAGTTTGATGTGATGGGGAATCTTCTTTTTGCATAGTGTCAAAGTTGGGAGTTGGGAGTAACTAAACATGGCCTAAACTACTTCTCACAGAATAAGTTTTACGAGGATGTGTACCATGGTACAGAAGGTTGGTGTATGCAATACATTGTATGGGTTGTGTGTAGAGAGTCTGAATGACACCTCATAGTTGAGTGATATGGGTACAAAAGTTTTTTGTTTTTCCCCGGGTCTCCCGGTTGTTTCACTCCATTATCAATGAAATAGACACATTCAGTGCACGTTCGTTCAAAAGAAAAATAGTTGAGTGATATGTGGAGCTGTGGACACAAGTAACGTACATCATCTTTATAACGGGTAAAATGTTGTCGTTAAGAGTTTCTCTTATGCTGTTCTAGATTATTTTTTCCCCAAAAATAAAGTACAAATACAAATACAAATACAGATGTTTATATACACGTATTCACACGCTCAATCCTATAAATATAAGTATGTAACTCTACTTCTATGAGCACCTCCGCAAGACTGAACTAACGGATTTCGAGATTGACGAAGTCACTACATGTGCCCCTCTGTCGACGGGCACATCGCCTACTACTGAAAGAATAATAACGATTAAATCCTAAAATAAATCTAAAAAAATACAAACACTGTAGCGAGTGGAAGACTCAAATCTGAGTGGACAGGTTCCACCACGAGGAACTTTACGTCCTTACCAGTGAGATACAGCTCGGTTCATCCAGCCCATTCATTAATTACTAGATGACAACTTTTTCTCTCCTCTTCCTCTCCCCTCCACGTCATATAAAAAACCTACATGGCACCTCTCCTAGACAGCTAATGTCATCCCAATGTGTACATGCCTTAGGGGGTGTTTGGGAACACCCTGTTAAAGTTTAACACCTATCACATCGGATGTTTGGATGCTAATTAGGAGTATTAAACATAGGTTAATTACAAAACTAATTGCACAGATGGAGTATAATTCGCGAGACGAATCTATTAAGCCTAATTAGTCCATGATTTGACAATGTGGTGCTACAGTAACCATTTGCTAATGATGGATTAATTAGGCTTAATAGATTCGTCTCGCAAATTAGCACAGGGTTCTGCAATTAGTTTTATAATTAGCTCATGTTTAGTGCACCTAATTAGTATCCGAACATCCGATGTGACACTGTTAAAGTTTAACACCTCGTATCCAAACACCCCCTTAGTAGTTTTTGAAAAATCAGTTTTGAGTAGTCCGTACTGCCTTCATCTTGCCGTTGCTGACTTGTTGTGTCCACCGCTACAACCTGCTGCCACAGTATACTTCTCGCTTCACCCTCCCAACCCCATCCTAGCCCACATATTTTTTTGTCGTGGCCCACGGTGCCTCCGCTCCCTTGCCGCGCCATCTTTGCTCGGCAAACCTGTTACCCTTAGCATGCCTCTAAAGCAGGAGCATTTTGGTGAACCCTAGCTTCCAAACACTTCGCTGCAGTACCTCCAAAAGCTTGCTGGAGACCCACCTCCTTCCTAACCTCGTAAGAGAACCCATATCCCCTAATCTTGTTGGAGATGGTTGGATGAAGATGTGGAGAGGAGAAGAAAAATCGAGTAGTTTATAATTTTTCTTTCAATATCATGGGCCAATGTATGCTTCCCCATAGTTTGTGGAGTCCTTCTCGATGTGATGTCCATTGTTGAGGTTGAAACAAGGACTTATTGAACTGATTTTTTATTTAAAAAAAAAATAATTGATTTTGATAAATCTCGAAATTCCGATTTCATGATGGTACTACTTGTCCGAAGGTAGCAGGGGTAGATCCCTGCGCAGTTCACGGAGCTCCTCTAAAAATTTTAGCTATAGATGAAGAAGAGGAAGAAAAAAAAAAGGAAAGGGGATGAAAGAAGGGGAAAAATCAGACCTCCCATTCTTCAAGTCTTGGATCCGCCCTAGTTAGAGTAAAGAAACAAAACTTTCTATAAATTAGGGTAAAAAACCAGTTTAAGGAATCTTCAGAAGGAGTAGCTAGTTTTCAGAAAACAGTACACAAGGCCTCCACAAACTATCTATCGCAGCCGCCTGCGATTCCGCCAGCAGCAAAGATGCTTGCTTGCCACACCGGGACCGCTAAAAGCTCAGCTGTCAGCTCAGCCGAAGTTGAGAGTGGGCGGTTTGCCGGCCCCTTAAAGGTTACGAGAGCGCGAGGGCCGACGACCTCGTAGGCCGCAGAAATCCGGCGCGAGACCTCCGGGCGGCGTTCGGCGGCGATGTTGACGTTCTATGCGGGCCGTTGGCTCGCTCTCGGGCCCGGCGGCGGTTGCCTTTCTTTTCCGCCATGGCGGCCCGCACCTATCAGATGCAGAAGGCTGTCATGCGCCTGGAGCCCATTATTGGTCTCTTTCCGGTGGGCTAAATTGTTTTGACGAGCCCAAAAGGAAATGGATCATTGAGGTCTCTCGTTTTCTCACGCTGTCATATGCATGTTAGTACCACTTTATGCAACTGAAAAGGAAAAAATGAAATCGACAGCTGAACTGCTGGACACAAAACATTGTTTTCTTTTATTTCAGGAGCATCTTCCATTTTTCGAAGTGAATCTAGAACCTACATGCTGATGCCTCGTTTTAGTATAGTGGTCTTTGTTGAACACCTACAGGCTACCGCGAACCTGCATGCAGCATGCTGATGCAGCAAGGTTAATCATCAGAAGCCTATAGGATCGGAGGAAGTGTCTGCATCCTGTTCCCTGTATAGCTTCCCGTAATTTGGTACGGCCATTGGAAGTGACTGGAGGGCAGTTTGACTCCAGTAATTACGGCAAGAATCCAGTTCAGTCAGGCCGGCCCCTTTAAGCGGCCGGCGACTTTGCCGGCCGGCTCTCATCACAATAGTGGAAAAGCGACGGATCGTTGTCACACACGGTAGATTAACTACTTTTGTGACGGGGAAATCAAAGGGCTTTGGACTGAAAGAGACTTGTGTTGGAGGGTTAGCATCCTTTGCGTTCAACCAACGCAATAGTACTCCTTCCGTTTCAAATTGTAGGTCGTTTTGATTTTTCTAGGTTCATAGATACTTGTATGTATCTAGACATACACTATATTTAGATGCATAGTAAAAACTATGAACCTAAAAAAATCAAAACGATCTACAATTTAAGACGGAGGGAATACTGCTTTGGCCGTTGCTAGAATTATGGTGACGGTCCTTTTCAGGATTGCCAAATCTGCGGGAATGGAGTGCCATCAGAAAAAGAGCAAAAGGCTTCAGCATTCGGCATGAAAGAAAATAACCTCGATGGGCTGGAGTTGTCGCTTGCAGGGTTTCAGTTCAATTCAGAAAAGGGGGTACCTGCTAGGTCAGCCGCAGAACCTTCGATTTGGACTACGTATTAAACACATCCCATATAACCACCAAATTTTAATTGTCTTCCTTTTAGGACCAAATTTTAATCGTCTAACTCTGAAGTCACAAGTCAAGGACTCTTTCCACAGGTAGTAAGGTACCACCGTTGTTGGTTAGCAAGTCAGGATCAGCCCCTCTATTTTTTTCCCAGAAGAAAGTACAACCTCCGGCCTCCATGGTTCCATCAGACATGCAAACAGCTACGGAGTATTTACAGCATGTAAAATTGTAAATAGATGGACAACTAGATTTGAACCCTGGAAGGCGGAGTCATGTACCCATGGTTCGACCACCACGGCAATTGTGCCTTTTCAATAGACTCCTCTAGTGCATCTAAATAATGAAATAGTGAGCGGCTTATAGACCATTTATTATGCATGAATTTCATAAAAAATATTTTGATTTCCTAGAAAATAATTCTCAAGTTTAAAATTTAAATAGGACCTTGGAGAATCACAACCTTATATGCTGAAAAAAGCTATAATAAGAAAAAGATAGAAGCATACTTATACTATGTAGCACACAAAATACTGTTAATAATTTATAATCTTGATCACACTGGTACAAGCGTATCGACAATGATGGGCGGGAAAGCACATGCAAACTTTGCCTCCTCCATTTCCCAGTCGTCAAATCTCCGAAGACACGTACACAACACCACCTAAAGCATACAAGGACACCCGGCATATTCACCGGCTAATTAATCAGTAGTAACTAATAAGGCACCTCAATCCCATGGAAACGATGCAGTACCAAGCTAATCGAGCCAATGATGCCGAATTATCGTGTCCACTGCCGTGTCCAGCAGCAGAGACCATTGGTTGCTAGTACTGGACGATGGAGCGGTAGTAGGTGTTGGGCACCCAGTTTGCCGGGATGACCTGGTTTGCCACCAGCGTCTTGCCGGACTCGTTGGTGATGCGCAGCGAGAAGGGCGCCTGCAGCCGGTGGTTGGAGTCCAGCCTCCAGATGGAACCCCAGGACTCGCGCATCGGAGTCCACGAGCCGGAGTTGGCCTCCATGAGGTCCACCTGCACCACGTCGCCGTCGCCGTCTTCGAACTCGACGAGCACCGCGAGGTAGACGGGGTTGGAGCCCTCCTCGACGTGGAACGTCACCTTCTGGCCCGGGTAGTTGCAGGGCACCCTACATGAACATGCCATGTGGTATGTTTAATTTGGGTTAAGGATTTGTCGCCAGGCATGCAAAAAACGCCAAATTGTAAAGTGGAAGTACGCTACTAATATTTGTGCGAATCTACTTAAACCGGTCGTTGTCGTTAAATGTTGATTGAGCAAAAGTACAAAGGCTCCACAACAAAAGTAGCTAGACGGTCAAGATATGATTCTGTTCGTGTGTGTAGGGCCTTCAGATTATTTGGTCGGTCAGTGGTTCTGTGTTGCAACGAGCGGTGCAAATGTTTACCGACCTCTGGAACTGGATGTCGATGATGCCGGCGTGACGGAGCTCGTCGTTGCGGCCGGGCTTGGCCATGGCGCCGAACGCCGTGCCGCTCAGGTCGAAGTGGTACTTGGCGACCGGGTAGTAGTTCATGTCGGTGATTATCACCGTCTCCGGGTTGCCGGAGCACGCAGGGTTGTTGACGCATCGTATCTGAAAAAAGGTCAGCAACAAGGATGCATGGTTAGGCAAAACTGTGCCTAATAATCTAGTTTTTCTCTCGGTCCATCTCCATTTCCGTTTCCACGAGGGCAAACGACACGTGTCGTCCTGGAAATAGGATCTCTGACCAAGTAACGCACTACCTGATAGCAGGAGCCGCAACCCTTGCCGTCCTTGAACAGCGGCTCGTTGCCGCACGACGTCATGGCCGAGAACGGCGGCAGGTTCACGTTCTTGAACCCGCAGGCGCCACCTGCATGCACGAAAGCTTACAGATCTCGTCCAACACCATTACACGCAGCATATACGATCTGGCGACGCCATGCACCGGCGTTCATAGACGTACCGTCGTCGTCGGGGCCGGCGCCGGTGGGCGCGCCGTACCAGGTGGCCCTGGCAGCCTCCCAGTTGGGGTCGGCGGTGAAGGCAGAGGCGTTAAAGCTCACCGGCCTAGCGCACGAGCCGTACGAGACAAGGAGGGAGAAGACCAGTGCACCAAGTGCAACCACCTTGAACGAGGCGATCATCGTCGATGCCTAGCTCGTTAGTTGCTAGTACTGGGCAGACAGGAAGCTCTGTGTTTCGATGGTCGGGAGAAGCACATTGCCGGGGTATTTATAGGCGGGAAAAAGAATCGAAACGAACGCAGTGCGCCGCGATCGCCATCAACGGCCGTTGCACCCGACGCCCTTTGGTAGGGGTCACATGGCTATGGAGCAAATCATGGGAGGGATCAGGGATGGAGCCTTCAGGTCATGCGTGCACTATTTTACAAAGTAACGGTTCCTTGGCGGTTATCGCATATTCGCAGGTTTTGTAGTATGAAAAGGACATAGTACCTGTATACGGATTCTTGTGAAAGTTTATTAATATATACTCTTCTCTTTAGTGATGCACAGTTCTCTACGATGATGCGCGTAAACGAACGGAAATAGAAGAAACTAACGGCAGGTTTACGACCAATACACGGACATCATTAATTTGTCACGATTCTGTGTACTGAATCAGTTAATCGTTGGAAGCTGCGTTGGAAGATAGGTACCTAATCCGTTTCAGTTTCCTGTAAGCAAAGTGATACTATATGCCCTTATCGATGAGATATAGTAAAGCTACAATGATATGTTGAGCAACAATGATTATATATATACTTAGCCACTTAGGACGAAATCCTTGTTCGTTGAGATACCTTGCGAAGTGAATGCAGAAAGCCAGATACTGCCCTAAGATTGGTAGGGCATGTGTCAATTCTTCAGTTTATTTTACAAAAAATACTCCCTCCATACTGGTATTAGAAGTCGTTTAAGACATGATTGCGCTTACCAAGAGTAACTAGTTAAGGGAAGTTTTCCTTCTTTGCCCTTATTAAATAGCGCTGCGGGTGTCCCTTATACAACAATTCTTCATAGACCAAGTGGTGAGCACCCCTGTTCCCGAGGTTGGTGGTCAAGTGTTCGAACCCCTAGTGACACACTATTTTTTTGGACGTGGATTTTGCATGGCGCTATGCGCTGGCTATCGTCTGGGCGCTTTTTTTTTCGTTCACTCGTTTTTTCGGTTCGGCGCGTTAATTTCGTTCGTTTGGCGCTCACAGCTCAGCAGGTCCGACGGTTGGAGTGCCTGCGGTATTAAGACTCGAGTGCGTGCAGTACTACTGCCTTGCCTTGACTGTTCTTCACTTGCTTGTTCATCTAGCCATGGCTTAGCTTCTTCTCTAGCTTTCTACCTGCTCCTTCCACAGCAATCTGTACGGCGTGATGGCTCATGTCCTCCATGGCTTCGATTTGAACGTTCGTATGGAGGAAGATGACGACGGCAATCATCCCTTCAATCTCAACGAGCCTATACTGGAGGACCACAACAACAATGGTAACGTGCTCATTCTTACTCATTTTTTCTTTCCTTTTTTTATATTCACAGCATTAACGTGAGGTGATCTCAACTTTCCGGTATAAGAAGATGACGGCCCCAACCCCAACGACGTGCTTGATTTCGATGAGCCAGAATACGACGGCGCTAATGATGCCGACGGCGGCGTGTTTGATCTCCAAGAGCAACAAGACGACGGTAAATGCATCGCTTCGATCTATCCGTTCATTGCTTGTTCATATTATTTCGGTTCTCATTATTGTTTTTTTTACAGTACTGGATTTAAACTTACCAGTAGATGAGTTCGGTGCAGTTGATTTGGACTTTGTACAAAATCTTGCTGGTAATTTTTTTTGTCACAATCACATTCTTCTACTAGATCATGCATGAAAGTGTTTGTTTTTTCCCTATAATTAGAACATGCCATGAATAAGTAGTATAAACATGCCGTGAATAAGGTTTTTCCCTATAATTAGAGCTACGAACGTGATTCTTTTTTCTTGTAATAGAACATGCTGTCCAGAACCCCAACGTGGAAGCAGTTCATGGAGGATTACCCCACCGAAGGAAGGAAATGACTGAAGCTCTCCGAAAATGAGTTTACCAAGCTTTGTTAGCTAGAAGCAACGATGGTACACTACACAAGGAAGACACTGCATTTGTTGCTGCTCAATTTGACATTCATATACGGACAGCTCAGCGTGTTTGGAACTGAGGTAAAACACAACTTAGAAGCAGTGTTCCGGTTGTGGTTTGTAGTCTAAAGAAGGGTAGAGTTGGACGTAAAGCAATACCTTTTGATTTGGAAGCATTGCGAAACATTCCTCTAAAGGAAAGAATGACTATAGAGGATGTGTGCGCCAAACTAAACATGAGCAAATGGAGGGTTCAAAGGTGTTTGAAACTAGGATTGATTAGGCGCCACTCTAGTAGCATCAAACCATATCTCACTCAAGCTAACAAGAAGTCTAGGTTACAATGGTGTGTTGACATGGTTAATAGGGAGTTGCTTGATGATCCAAGGTTTAAGGAGTTGTATGACTTTGTGTTCATTGATGAGAAATGGTTCTACCTACATCAAAAATCTGAAAGATATTATTTGCTACCCGAAGAAGATGAACCCCATCGGACTTGTAAGAATAAGAACTACATCCCTAGGCTCATGTTCTTGTGTGTTTGCGCTCGGCCAAGGTTTAGGGATGGGAATTGTATTTTTGATGGTAGGATCGGTTGTTTTCCACTTGTTCAGTATGAAGCGGCTCAAAGAGGTAATGAGAGGACAGGCCGTGTCCGTGGAGACTTGGTTATGAAGCCCATAACTTCGATCACTAGAGAAGTGATTAGAGGTTTTATGATCAACAAAGTGTTGCTTGCCATTAGAGCTAAGTGGCCAAGAGAAGATGTGGGTAGACCAATATTCATTCAACAGGACAATGCACCTTCTCACTTGAAATTGGATGACCCACAATTTTGTGAGGCCGCTAAGCTAGGAGGATTTGATATTCGCCTAATATGTCAGCCACCAAACTCTCCAGATTTCAACATTCTCGACTTGGGTTTTTTTCAAGCTATACAAGCAATTCAATATGAGAAGAATGCAAAAACAATGGAGGCTCTACTTCCAGCCGTGCAAGAGGTAATTTGCTCAACAATTGTTCACACATGTTTCGATGTTTTCTTCCACAACAATTTGCAAACCGAATTAAACTTCCACAACAATTGTTCACACTTGTTATGTAGGCATTCATGGAGTACTCACCACGCCTTGCAAACCGAATGTTTCTAACACTACAAGGTGTTTTCGTGGAAGCTATGAAGAAGAAAGGTTGCAACAACTTCAAGATACCTCACATGAAAATAGGAACATTGGAAAGACAAGGTCGGCTGCCATCTTGTATCCCTTGTGATCCATCTTTACTGGATGAAGCCGAGGCTACTCTTGCTGCATGAAACAAGTAGATTGATGGTTGTTAGTTTTAGTAATGGAGACAAATCTTGTTAATTATCAGTTAATTAGAATTCAATGTTAATGATCTTACCGCTGCTTTGGCGTCCTCCATAGCCTTCTTGGCATCGAGCTTACGCTCGCGCCTCTCCTTAGCCTCCTCTTTGACCGTCTTGAGCACGTCTGGAGGCAGCACGATTTGATCGCCATCGAACACGATATTGTCGACATCTGGAATGAAAAACTCACACTCGAATTCGTAGAAGCCATGAATAACGGCGAAGATCATGTAGTCTGCGTGCTTGAGACCACAGCGAGAGCATGGATAGCGCCCACTGTGCACACGATCCCATGCTTCGCGGTTTTCATGAACGACTTGACAGCGGCGGCAAATAAAAGCGTCCGGCGGCAAAGAATCCGGCACCATCGCCGAGTCTGGCGCGAGCTCCTGCAACTCCGGCGAGGGGATGGTATCTACCTCCGACTCAGGCACGATCTCCTCCAACTCCGGCGCAATGATCTCCTCGGACTCCGGCGCGACGATCTCCTCCGACTCCGGCGCGGCGATCTCCTCGGACTCCAGTGTGACGATCTCCTCGGACGCCGGCGCGATCTCCTCCGGCACGACGATCTCCTCGGACGCCGGCTTGGACTCCATGACTTGGGCGAGCGGCGAGCGTACGCGCGTCTGGCAGCGAGCGCGAGCAGCGAGTAGACGAGGCAAGAGGCAAGCAGGCGAGTGGACGACGCGAGCGGCATGCGGCGCTATTAATAGTGATTAACGCGGCAGCGAGTCGTGGGAGGCGAACGGCGCGTTAATAGCGGCGCTGGAGCCCAAGCGGAGGGGCAGCAGCGTCAAATTTTGCCTAACCACGCCAGAACGACTTCTTTTACTCGTTTCCATCCAAACGCCAGAACGACTCCTAATACCAGTATGGAGGGAGTACAAGCTTCAACTATCCCTAGAGTATAGTTTTTCAACCCTCAACTATAAAACTATTTACCTTTTAACCCTAAACTATTAAAACTGTTGTCTTTTCAACCTTGGCTCAAATCTAGCGTGGTTTTTGGTGACATTTTTTTGAAACTATAATTTTTTTTGTGACATTCGGTGGTGTTTGCGATTTGCCAAGGCTAAAATAGTTTTTGCAGTTAAATTGAATATGTTTGAAACTTGTGATTTCCTCACTAGCACCGTGGAGACTTTTGACCGGCGTGTAACCGTCATTTGGCCTCTCATTAGCCAAACTCTCATAAAACTATTTGGCAAGCTTATTAGCGACAAGACAATTCACCCATAGGCTATGCAACAAGTATATCGCTTGGTCAACAGGCATACGAGGGTATTTGAAAAAACATAAAAATTGCAAGTGCTATCTAGACCGTAAGGAAGTGATTTGCATATGTGAGTATTTAATGTTGAAGACTATTGTAGCTTGCAGGTGTTTTCTAAACTTGCAAGTTTGTTAGCGACTGAGGGTATGATTTGGGGATAATTTGGGCCATGGGATTTTAACCTAATTTTAGCAAGGCGCAAAAGCGTTGCTGGTATACGACTTTCCTTGTACCTGCGGGATCGTTGAGTGCTCCTTCAGATGCGGCACACGTACACTGTGCGACGACCGTGCAGCTAGTCCGTCTGCTCCATACCGTTGTACTGGCTGGCATGATCTCCGCCACTTCCAAAGTCCAAACTAGCATGTGGCTGCGGCCTGCGTGCAGGATCGAACTTGGGTGGCGTTGCGTTGATTCCTTTTCCTTCACGCATGACATATGCCTCGCGTGCGTGGTGCGCGCGTTTTCTGAAGATCATTGAGCTAGTGGTGGTACGTGCTGTCGGCCTAACACTTGCGCACAACCCGTTTCACGTTTAAGCTGTTAAAACATTTCGTACACGGTACACCGGCGAGCGCAAGAAAGCAGAGTCCACGGAATCAACCTCAGAAGAAAAGGCAGCAATTTGGGCTGTTTCAGATTGAACGGGTGGAGTTTTGACCGGTAATTCATCTGATCGATCATCTCTACAAATACAAAACTGTCGTGCTGAATGCACAGGGTCCCTGTACAAATAATACAATCTCACATCATAGCGGAAGTGGATAGTTTTTATCTGCTTATAATACGTCACGCAGCTGACAAACAGGGAGCCCATGCCGCCGTGCGTGCACAACCGAGAACATACCCACAAGGCCACCGGCTCCAGAAGTCGCCCGTCCGCCCGCAACCGAGACGCCACAGAGCCGACGAGACCCGGGGCCGGGGGGCCGGGGCACGCAGTGAGCGCTGAAACCTGCGCGCGCGGCAACAACGCTAGGCGCGGCGACGGCGCGGGTTCCGGAAATCTGGTGCGGAGCCATAGTTTTTTTAGTTTTTATAGGTAAAGTCTATGTACGTTGCCACTAAGCGAGACATCTTTCTTAACTCATTCTTAATGTAAAGTTTCATAAATTTATATTTTCAAGAATGTCACATAAGCAGGAATGTATTTAGTTCATAGATGAAATAGCTCACACAATGTATAGTTTCATCTTTTGGTGTTTCCAAAACTACATGACATAAAGATCTTAGAAATAGTGTACATATAGTTTCATCCTCATAAAATTATTTTTTTCTTTCACCTTATAAATAGTGTGTCATGTCATCAAAATTATCTACGTAGCCGCTCATTTATTATCCATGAAACTTCCATTAAGAATACCTTAAAAACCACCCCTCCAACCATGATTTCTTTAGATTCTCTGCTTATCCTTTCTCTCTCTATCCCTTCCTCCTCTCCTTCCCCTCTCTACTCTCATTTTCAACATGCAAAACACGAAGCTGCAGCTCCCAACCACCAGCCATCCTGCAGCCCCCTCTCCATCGATCTTCTCTGCTCAAATTAAACCACTTCCTTCCTACCTTCCCCAATTTAGTCAATGGCGGGCTGCAGCCTGTTGGAGCGCAGGCGGCCGCTGCGGGGCTAGCGGCAGGCTCCATGGTCCAGTGAGTCCAGGTACCATCACACTTCACCCCAAAGAAACAGAGGAGCGCAAGATTGAGGTGGAACTCGCTGATTCTGTTGTTATTCCTTAGATTGAGGACACGTTCCTAGCCGCAAGAAGATTAATTCGGTGGCCGGCCAGCTCCGACGTCCCCGCAGGCGGTGGTAGGACACGGGCGAGCGGACGGGCGGCGCTACGCTGCGGGCACGAACGGCCAGCATCAAGGCAACGGGTGAGGAGCTTTGTGCCGTCGGGGCCGGCCGGGGCGGACGTGGGCAGGACGCACGTGAGCGTTTCGCGGCGGTGAGCCAGAGCAGCCGTGCGCGAGTCGCGGCCTCCGGCGAGTCCGGGCGCCGAGATCTCCAGCGCGGGCGGCGGCCTCCGACGACTGCGAGCACCAAGCTCTCTAGCGCGGGCGGCAGCGTCAAGCTCCCTGGCTCAGTGCGGCAGTCTCCAGCAGTGGGGTCGTCTGCCCCCGCACAAATAGGGCGGGTAGTTAGTTTTTTTTATACTTAGAAGTGAATTTATTTGATCTTATTTTTACTTTTTAATTCTCATTGTAATTAGACAATTTATCAACTTCTTTTATCATCATATTTTGTGGCGTAAAATATATATTCACGGTGAAAGAAATATCATAAAAATTTGTTCGGAGCTATGGCCGAATTAGTAGTTTTTATGTATAGTCCGTTTTTCGGAGGAGCTGGCGAATACACCTAGCCCTTTCAGTTGTTAAATCTAAGTGGACTAGCTCATAGTATTTTTTTTTACGAATAACAATATAGATGTAGTCAATTAGACGCGCACATACACACATATATTTACTTATGTCTTTGATTTTGTATTGGTGAATGAATTCATTTTCAAGTTGATCAATCTACCCTTCCAGCAACAACAGCGTTGCGTCTTCACTTTTTGTGTAGGTGATGTGGTGTTGAGGGGTTGACCTTGTTAAATTCTATGATTTCATCTACACTTCCATTTCACCAAACCTATCATCTTATCTGTGACTCCGTCAAATCCCTCCACACTTGTAGATCAGTTCCCACGCCACCGCCCTTACCGCAAATGAAGAAGATACACACAAAGATTCTTCGCGCCCAACCTCTCCGGCATCCTCATCGCCAATGTCCTAATGTGTGTACCCTATCACTTGCTTTGCCACTTCAAGTGTATCTCCCAATCGTGGCTCGTGCAGTGCTCCGACCCCTGCTCCGCCGCAAATGGTTGTATGTTATGAATTATGTCTTTTTTTATACCCTAGATTGTATAATCGAGCTTATATAATCTCAAGTGGTAAAAAATACTCCAAATTATAATCTTGATTATATAATCTAAGTTCCTGATAATCCTATAAGCTATCCATACCAACTTATTTCATATTATAATATGATCTTTTACCAAAATGTCCATTAAATTTTTGTGATAATTAACCACCAGTGAGCTGGTACCTTTCTTTTCCCTCTCCATTCGGCTTCCTCCTCCCCCTCTTCTTTCCCTAACCCAGCGAGATTCGGTCAGATTCTAGTTGTAACTGTACTATATTATTTTAGGAAAGATTATGTAATATAATTTAGTAGTGATACGTTTAGTAAATTTTAAATGAGTAGTCAAATAACTTTTTTTATTCTCTCCAATATTGTTATTTTGGTCCATTAACCTAGGCCCAAAGATGCGAAAGGGCATGTAGCGTAGTGGTTAAAGCACTTGAGTAGCACCCAGCAGGTCCGGGTTCGACTCCCTGTGGGAACGAATTAAACGAGTCTGAAATAAAAAAACTATAAAAAATACATAGGGGCTTCCTTGCTGATTACGGTAAAAAAAACCTAGGCCCAAAGATTTATCCATCATTTTCTCTATTTTTCTCCTTGGATTCTTCTTCCTTCTTCGGTAACTAAGCTGCCCTGCATCTTTAGTACTGTAAGTTTTTTTGGAGCTCCCATGGAGAGTCTAATAGGTCTGGTTTGAGTTTTCAATCTTGTCTACTTTTCCTCTTCTCTGATGACACTTTCAACATCATCATCTTCTCTGACAGGGTATTTGGTGCAATTTACATGGCCCATCTTGTTGCCGAGGTTTAGTCTGTCGTTACTTTGTTAGCGGCATCATGCTTCCCACCCAGCTAGAGATTGGCCCATCCATATTTTGTGGCATCCTATAGACATGAATGAAATTATCTTGCATGCCTTCAAGCCAGGATGGTAAATGCACCATTTTATATTTGCATAAAGTTTCCGTATAATCTCATTGTGTGTATTGCCAATCTGTTTTTATTTTCCTTTGGATCTGTAAATATTGGAAGCAAGGATCTCACAGGGATGTCCTGGTAAAAGCAATTAGTAAAAATCGTAAACAGGAGAATAATTTATTTGTTGGAACAATTGTGTTATTTATGAAGCGAGGAATCTGTTGTAAAATACAATAGCAAAATTTGAGATTGAATCTTTGCCAAATCTGCTGTGGCACTGCTTGCCATGGCCAATTGCTATTTTGAAGCAAAATCCAAACAAAATTATGGCAAGCGGCTTAAGGCACATTTGCTTGTCTTGAAATCTCTTTTAGACTCTATTCGTATTGCTTTGCCTTCGTATAATCCTGCTTGTTGTAGCCACAAACACAAACGCTGGCCACGACTGCCATGACCGGCCACCCAGGCAAGCTGCACAACGCTTCTGACCAAGCCACCGATCGAGCCACAATATGGTTGGACGGGCTGTTGGTCAGAGTAACATTCGACCATGTCAAGCGACTACTAAGGTTCTTCATCTTGCTTGATCCGTTCTTTTAACTTCTAGTTCCAAAGCTCGCACCATCTTCCATCAAAGCACAATGCTCCATTTTGAGGTTGCTGTTTATTTGTGGTGGCATGCATATATTAGCACTTCGCAGTTAATTCGGCTTTCAAGTCACTCGATGCCATCGATGAAATTTTGCACCAGTACAACGCTCAAAGTGATGGCTTGCTGACCACCTTGCCCATGCCGAGGACGCCCTCAGTCATCCGCTTGGTCGCCATCGCCAGCACGGGCGTGACAGACAGTATTGTCAAGCTTCAGGCTGGTGGAGTAAAGGGAGTCTACAGTCTACTTCTGGATGAACTTCGTGAACTCCTCGCAGACCAGGAGTCCGTCTACTCGTGTGAGTTGCATAAGCCAAACCTGTGAGGTTATGATGATAACACACTCAAAGCTCTGTAGCAGCTGAAACAATGGGGAATTCGAGAGGAAAATTTTGTGCTTCCAATGCAAACCACGGACTCATTGGAAATAGGAAGCTAGAACTATTTTGTGCTATTATTTCTAGGGCTTCTCGTCTTTAATCGTTTTTTCCTAATAAAACTTCTAGCAATGGAGCGCAAGAGATATGGATGAGATGAAAAGAAATCAAATATATAGCTGGACTTTTTCTAGTTGAAATCTTGTCCATTAGATCATCAAAAATCAAACGCTCCATTAGATCATCAAAAATCAAACCATAGATCGAAGTCGATCAGTTGCTTGCTCTATCATGGCATATTGCGTAGATAAGAATTCTTGCCATAGATTCATAATCGTCCGTAATGGCTGTACCGATTGGATGTCAGCCCCAGTAAGCAATGGCTGCACCGATTGGATGTCCATTGATGCACAAATGACGTTGCTCCTTATGTAATGCTTGACCAACAAAAAAATCACTAAATCTTTCATGTAACCAAAGTAATTTGACTCATGGTTCCAATGAAACAAATTTTCACTTGTTATAGAAAGAGCCAAGCATCGATCTATCGACGACCACATGGAAAGACTTAACCGATGTGCAGGCTAAATCCAACTCATTAGCATCGCAAATAGCTGCTATATGCGGCTATGAACGCCAAGGCTCAAAACACGCATGCATGGCTTGACAACGCTGCCGGCACTATGGTCGCACATGATGCTGTATCTAGGGGGTTGAATGTGTGAACACGATATTACAGCTCTGTTTTCATCATGGATGCTTATGTTATTTTCTACTCCATGCTTCGTTCTATAGCTTGCTCTGACGGCAACAAATAGGATCGATTAATTTTCTCTCCTTTCCAGTCGTATAAATAAAGGAAATAGTTCTTGACATCGTGTATGGTACATGGAAAGATGTATTTTCTTATATATAAAGGAATAATCCCTTGGTCTGTGTTAATTCCTTTTTATTCTGAATATTTTTCTTTATTATTTATTGTTTGTATTCAACACATACTTTAAGTTAAGACATATATAGGAATCAAACTACTTATTCTTCATATTTTAATTCCGAAATTAATTATTATAGTTGTATTGGATATTGACTTTTTGGCTGATCTAGGCCGTTGGATCTTCATAAGATCTAACGGTGTATATTTTTCTCTTTTTTCAATTAATGTGGTAATTTTTAGACCTCTTGAAGCCAAGTAGCTTCTTTTAATATTATTGTGTCAAGATAATAGATGGTGTGGGGAGAACACCGAAGCGCCCAACGCGGGCCTTGTTTAGTTCCCAATTTGGGAGTAGCAAAATTGGCATTTTGTCATAAATGCGCAACTGTAGCGTTTCGTTTGTATTTGTGAATTATTGTCCAAATATTGATTAATTAGGCTCAAAAGATTCGTCTCGCAAAGTACAACAAAACTGTACAATTAATTTTTAATTTTGTCTACATCTAGTACTCCTTACATGTACCGCAAGTTTGATGTGATGGGAAATCTTCTTTTTGTATAGTGTTAAAGTTGGGAGTTTGGAGGCAGGCCGCGATATCGGTCGTGTCTTCGCACGTTGGTTGCCGAGCCGACTTGATTTCTCAGTTGAGAAATGGCGTCTAGGAATTTTCCTCTCTCTCATCATTAATTCTATTGCCATCTGAGATTTTTACTGATGTCCCGGGTGGGTGGTGATCAATCGGCTGATCGCTGCGTTCCGCTTGCCGGCCGCTGGTTCGATGGACAGCACGGGCCCGGCCGCCGCCGCCGGCGGCCCGCACCTCACATGCAAGCATGCAGCGCGGCCGTCGGCATCCGATCCCTCGCGCGCGCACATGCGCCTGGATTCGTCGTGCATCAGTTACTTCGTCTCTTTCCGGGGATACTGTTTGGACGGGCGAAAATAAAATGCGTCGGTCACCTTGGCTCTCGGGTCTTTATGCAACGGAAAAAGAAATGCTGTCGACAGCTGAACTGCTGGACCAACAGAGCACACTGTTCTTGTTGTCCACCAAGCGCAGTGATGCTTTGAGAAGCATCATTTGACCCTTTTTTCAGGAAACCTGGTTGCGGATGCCACAATTTAGACAGCAAAATCCTGTAAAACACCCACAAAATGCCTATATATGAAGCTCATGCCGTCATGTACCCTGTAGCTCTCCTTGATTTAGTGCGGTCATTGCAAGTGACTGAAGCGAGAGTTTGACGCCAGTAATTACGGCATGAATTCGGTTTATTAGCTCACTCTAAAAGGTTGACTTGGCCGGCTCTCACAGTAGTGAAAAGCGACGAATGATTCTATGATATATGGTTATACAATCAGCATCCTTTGCGTTCGACCAACGCACTGGTCGTTAAGTACTCATACCTTGTTCGTTGTACTGCATGCTTTGGCCGGTGCATGGACAATGATGCTGTTCCTTTGCAGGATTGCCGTATCTCGTTGGAATGGAGTACCATAAGCAAAAGGCCTCATCAGGAAAGAAACCTTTGCTATGCACTCGCATCCCTCCGAACTGTCGCTCCAAGTGTTTTTTCGCCTTTACAGTCGGAAAGGTGGTCTACGCTAATTCAGAACGTCTGCACTGAAATGCTGCCCCCTCGGAACATCCAAATCTTCTGACCCGGAACTCAGAAATCTTCCGAAGGCAGAATTGCTGTTGGTTACAAAGTCAGGATCCGATTTCCTCTGGTGCAGGGGCGGACCCAAGGCCCGGCCACCCTGACCATCTGCCCGGGCTCATTGAGCAGTAGTCCACTGAATGAACAATTAAGCTAGCAAAAAATACCTTCAGCGTGATGCATCGGCAACTGGGCAAAGGCACACAGCAAGGACAAGGGCCAAAGCACGTCCCCAGGCTGCAGCCTCTGCCCATGCTGTACAAAACCTCTAGGTCCGCCACTGCACTGGTGCATTCTTGGCGCCTAGACTGAATATTGGAAGATCCAGAAAACGCAAAAGGGGGGGAAAGGTGAGGTTTAGGGACTATTTGGGAAAGAAGACTTTCGCAGGACACACAAAGCAATTCTGCGTGGGACTATTCAGAACACAAGAATTTCACAGGGAACAAATTGATTTCCGTAGAATGAAGACGACTCTTACCTTTCAAATAGATATCAATGATAGTCGTCCATCCGGTCACAAAATAAATGATGTTCTACGATCAGATCGTATATGAACGGATATGACTGACCCCATATTTATATTCATATTCATATTTTTCTTCAAAGTCACAAAATAAATGATGTTCTGCGATCAGATCGTATATGAACGGATATGACTGACCCTATATTCATATCCATGTTTTTCTTCGAAGTCAAAGTCGCACACATATGTTGTTCAGAGATGGATACGAATGTGGATTGACTTGGTTACGAATAAATGTGTATCTAATACGGAATGAGTCGATCACGAATATTTTCTCAGGCATTGAGTAAAAGCAATCATATATACCACAAGTGCTCTAATCATTTGAGCATTCCACAAGTCCAAATTCCAACTAAATTGTGCTTAAAGAAGCAAAATAGTAATTTACCGTTGTTGCATAGATACATGGGGTAGATAAGTAGCTTGTTTCTTATGGATGCTCGAGTACACAACATTCTACAACTATTGTAGCACTTTGCATTTCAATTAAGTTGAGCTTTTCAACAAACTCACTATAATTTAAAACTTTACAATTTCTACCAAAATAAAAACATGTACTTACATGTTTCTCAAACACTGATTTTTTCCTCAGATTAACAACTTTTATAAGAACAAAGTTGTTATATTGACGTATTATTTTTTAGATTTATTTTAATTTACTTAAATATATTAGTGAAGTTAGAATTTGAATATAATTCCTTTTTAAGTTAAAAACACTTTACAAAGAGAAAACAAGAAACTATTTTTAAGTTAAAAATACTTTACAAAGAAAAAACAAGAAACTATTGTTCACTTACCCTCTTGGGCCTTTAGTTGAGCCTACACGTCAGGATTTGGTATCCAATATCTACAGATATCACCCTTCCTGTATTTGTAGCCGACATCCAACAAGACTATCTAAATTTATATCCGAACCAGTATCCGACCCTCCTTGGTCGATCAGAATAGTCGGAAAATATCCATATTATTTGTACCCCTATCTACTTGTGGGTAGTCAACCGTTTCAAATTCTAGTTATATATTGCATTTTATGTGTTAATTTTGGGGTATGATATGAGTAATCCAAAAGTACTAGTTAAATCTGTGTTTTTTATATTAGATCATTCTGGTGTCCAAACATTAATTATTTGTAATTGGAGGTGGGGTATATGACTGAATAACTGAAAAAAATATGAAGTCCAGCCAGATAATCAACACAAGAAAATGAAAAGTAAAGTGTCATACTGATTAGCAAAAGGACATGCTTGAAAATTGCCTTTAGTGATGCTTTGCCACCAACGGATCTCAATCCAAATGATATGAGATAGACTTCAACAAGGGTTGTAAATGAGCCAACCTCGAGCTTATCGCTTCAAGCATGAGCTTTTAAGGGCACGTTCAACAGTTTAGACGGCTGCCATCTGTAAGTCACATATAGACAGTGAAACCGACAGCTTGTACAATGATTTATCTTTTAAGTTGTCTGTTTGGTTGTCTGTTAAGTTTTTAATGCCCGCATGTAGCCACGACCAATCGTAAATAAGATTTGTGTATACTATTGTGTTGCTTGTTGAAAAAAAGAAAGATCAAGCTTAAATAAGATCATGGTTACATTTTTTGAAAACATAAATATAAATAATATTCAAATATATTTATATTAATGTAATAGAACAAAATTTTCATAAATCAAATAAAACATAATATGACTAAACAAGGAAAGCTTCGCTGTTGTATGATTACTCATGTAGGTTCAGATTACAAACAGTTTAGATGCATACATTTCCAAGCTTCATTGAACAACTTGTTCGAACACCTGTTCTCTTGAGTTCCTCTGATTGCAACGACAATTGAATTTAGATTATGAGCTACACCAACAAACGCCTGTCACATTATTCAGCCAAAGAATGGTAGGTAAAGGGAAGGATATCATGAAAAGATTGCTGGGTATGATAGCAACGAGCCATACGATGTCACAAATATTCATGATAACTGAATTCAAACTGTGGTGAGAAAGGAACCTGCAAGCAGTTCCCCACGCCAACAATTAGAGATCTCATCTCAAAGCCCTATTTCAGAAATCAGAAGTTGGAAACCATATCAAACTAGAAACTAATATATCCTGGCCAATGGCCATTTCAGAGAGCAACTTTGAAAGGGGCAAATGATTCAATATTGGGCAGTTTCTTACTTGAGTCAAGTCATTGCATCTCGAGCATGTCCATGTATAAAGAGCAGTTAAGTCTGACATATACACCTAGAGATAATACATCGCCATCGGCTTAAGTTTAGTTTGACATAAAAGCAGCAAACGGTAGGACACTGTTGATATTCAGTTCAAAACAAAGGTCGTGATAAAAAAAATGGGAAAAGTTTTAAGTTACCACTGAAGCATATTCCACAATAGTCTTTGCAAGAGTGTGATGGTAGACAAAAATCTGATCACTCTTCTTGATAGGTAGCTCTGTGATAAAAGACAAAACAAAATTGTAGGCTCATTCTGGTGTTCAATAATGGAACATTAAAACAAGTATTGGCTACAGACACTATTAGCATGAGAAGATAACCATAATAAATAGACAATGTGCTTAAGGGGAAACTGATTTCAGCTTCTCAATTTCAATTCGCCTTAGCCTTCCAAAAGTGACTACAATAGCCCCTTTCTTCCAACTGAAAGAAAAGGCAGCTTCCTTGGCCTTGTTAAATTATTGCAGCTTTAAGCTCAAGCATAAATCATCGAATCAGTAATTCCATACAATAAAACTGTCAATGCCCAAACATATCATGGTTATTGTGTGATAACTAATGCCTATTGGGATATTGGAGTCCCAATATCACCCACACTATAACCCTGAAGCCAAATTCTATGAAAATCAGACAGTCCTAACCATAAGGACATAGCTGGTAGGTGTCCCTTGTCTCTACACAAAGTTACACCATTTCAGATGTTTGCGAATGCATTGACACGCTGAATCCATTCACTGGGAACTGTAAACTGACCACGGGAGAATCACATGGAACTACCTCTTCCGTGAGAAGCAACCGAGAGCAAGAGTATGATGAGAACCACCACGCCGGTGCACCTCCATCTCCCCATGAACCTGCAGCCACATCCAGACTGAATCTCAATCAAACGGAGGCAGTAGCAACAGAGAAGAAGGAAAGCTTCGCAGCCTGGCTAGGGACAGTGAAGGGGGGAACGTGCGGCGGCGGCGCCTCGCGCCCAGCCAGCAGCCAGCAGCCCCCAGCCCCAGCGCGGCCATGGCGCACGAGAGGGGGCCGCAGCCCCACCGGCCACGACGGCGCGGCCATGGCGCGAGGGGGGCGTAGCCCCGCAGGCCAAGGCTGGGGGCGGCGTGGCCTGGCAGGAATCGGCGGCGCAGTCGCGGCGGCCGAGGCTGGGGGCGACGCCGTTCTCATGCTCCGCGTCGACGGGGCCACCGGCGAGCTCATCGCCGCTCGCCTCTTCGACCCCCTTGCAGAGCACGCCGGGGATGGAGCTGGATTTGGCGCGCAAAAGTCCCGCGCGCGCCCAAATCAGCTGCTGTCCGCGCGGGATCCAAGCGCGCTGTCTCCCCTCTGTACAACGGTGCTGCGGCGTCTGTTCCCGCCTTGGAGCACGGGACGCGGTCGTCGTCTCGCGAGGCGACGGCGCGCCCGTCGCCTGGCTGAGAGAAGGTCGTTTTTGCAAAAATACCGGCTCGCAGACGGCTCCTAGACGCCCGTTGTACGTGCCCTAAGAGCGTCGAGCCGAGCTTGATCCGAGCCTCAGAACCGTTCGAGCCTATAGCTAGGCTCAAGCTTGGCTCATTTCAAGCCAATCTGGAGTCGAGCTTTAAGGGAGTCAAACACCAATAGTTCACGATCCTTGAGATTTTATCAGTTACAAACTTAGTTAATCATATAGTAATTAGACTTGAGCCATTGTCTTGTTTGTAGACTTTGGCAATTTGGAAAATGCAATTGGGAAAGAAAATTAGATACATGTATGCATATTTCAGAGTCATAACTGATAGTAATACACAAGCTTAATGGAGCTTTTCGATCTCGAGATCAAGCTCGAGCTTAGCTTGTTTAGAATTAGGACCGATCTCAAAACAAGCCTAAGATGAACCAAACACGAGCAGCTCACGACCCTAGCTTTTCGAACAGCCTTATCTTCAACCTCTGTTTTTTCGTGCATATCCTCTGAGTCCAGCGGGAGCAGGAAGGGAACCCCAAGCACGAACAGAACCCCATTCGTGCACACACGAACAAGACCATCACATTGTGCTGAAATGTCCGTCGCCAGTGAGGTCTCGCGTTTCCATACAACCGAAGCTTAGCAGGTGCCTTTACTTAATGGTGCACAAAACAGTGTTTATAATTTAAAACCTTGATCACACCATTACATTCATAGACAGTGGGCCGGGAAAGCACATGCAAACTTGCCTCCTCTATTTCCCACACGTCAATCTCTTACAGACACAAACAACTCCTACTGATGCCAGCATAGCCGGACTCCTGATACCTCACCTACTAACTAATTAAGGCACCTCAATCCAATGGAACAACGAAATAGTACCAAATGAATCGAAAATCTATCAGTGACCGCATTATTGTTGGCAGAACCAGATCATGCATGAGCTAGTACTGGATGATGGAGCGGTAATAGGTGTTGGGCACCCAGTTGGCCGGGATGACCTGGTTGGCCACCAGCATCCTGCCGGACTCGTTGGTGATGCGCACTGAGAAGGGCGCCTGCAGCCGGTGGTTGGAGTCCAGCCTCCAGATGGATCCCCAGGACTCGCGCATCGGAGTCCATGACCCGGAGTTGGCTTCCATGAGGTCCACCTGCACCACATCGCCGTCGCCGTCTTCGAACTCGACGAGCACCGCCAAGTAGACGGCGTTCGAGCCCTCCTCGACGTGGAACGTCACCTTCTGGCCGGGGTAGTTGCAGGGCACCCTGCAGGAACAAGCCATGTGGTGCGTTTGGACATGGATTAGGCTTCAAATTAAGCAACCTTTGTCGATCCACAGTGCATGCAGACTCCAAATTCGGAGTGAATTGGAAGTACTGGTACTAAATATTTCTGCGAATCTACGTGGGCCCCAGCCCCCCATTTAAAACTGGCTGTCGTGTCGTCAAAATCGGTTGAGCAAAAGTACAAGGGCTCCACAGAACAGGTAAGCTAGACGGTCGAGCTAATGATTCTGTTCTGCGGCTCTGTGCAACGAGCAGCAATGCATGGTACCCACCTCTTGAATTGGATGTCGATGATGCCGGCATGGCGGAGCTCATCGTTGCGGCCTGGCTTGGCCATGGCGCCGAAGGCCGTGCCGCTGAGGTCGAAGTGGTACTTGGCGACGGGGTAGTAGTTCATGTCGGTGATTATCACCGTCTCCGGGTTGCCGGAGCACGCAGCGTGGTTGGTGCATCGTATCTGAAGAAGAGGAGCAACAAATGGAGTTAGTGAAAACAACAACTGCATGTACCTCAAATAAGCTTTCGGATCGGTATCCTTTTCCTGTTTTCCACGACACGGCAGAGACGGAAAAGTCTACGTACCTGGTAGCAGGAGCCGCAGCCCTTGCCGTCCTTGAACAGTGGCTCGTTGCCGCAGGACGTCATCGCCGAGAACGGTGGCAGGTTCACGTTCTTGAACCCGCAGGCGCCACCTGCACAAAAAAAGATGGGTCGCCAAGGGCATGCATGCAGAGTTAGTTTATTAATCGTCCAAAAATGCGGCATTCAGCAATACGCCAATACCCATACGTAGCCATGACCGAGAATTACGTACCGTCGTCGTCAGGACCGGCGCCGGTGGGTGCCCCATACCAGGTGGCCCTGGCGGCCTCCCAGTTGGGGTCGGCGGTGAAGTCCGACTCGTTAAAGTTCACCGGCCGAGTGCACGAGCCATACGTGACAAGGAGGGAGAAGAGCAGTGCAGCAAATGCTGCAGCCTTGGAAGAGGAGGCCATCTTAGCTCAGTGCAGCAAACACAAATTCTACTCCAAGCTTAAGATCTACTGAAGGTATAGCTACTGCTAGTACCGAGCAGACACTAAGATTCGGTGTTTTGGATGGTTGGGGAAGAGCACCTTGCTGGGGTATTTATAGGGGAGGAAAAGACTCGATCGATGGAACGCAGTGCGCCGCGATCGCCATCAAGGGCTGTTGCACCCGACGTTCTTTGGTAGGGGTCACATGGCTCCGGAGCAAATCATGCGAGGAACGGAGACTTCGGGTAGTCATGCGTGCACCATTAAAAAAGCAACGGCCTCTTGGCAGTTATCCGGTGATGTGTATTGTCGACAGTGCCTTGTACCTGTGCACTGCATTTTTTATGCTCGTCGTCGGAAATGCACAGCTAGTCCTCTTCGATGATGCGTTAGGAACGGCCGAACGGGCCGATTCGCGCACAGCCGGTTACAGGGATGTTAATAAACGGACGACATCATTATTGGTACAGGTAAGGATGCAATCATTAGTAACGATCTGTGTACCAAATCGCTGATTATGTGTTGGAAGAGGCACCTAATCCGTTTCAGTTTCCTGTACGAAATGTGATATGCCATACTACCGACACAAATGATAGATGCTAGTACAATGATACGGTGAATGCTTTGTATTGTGTCTTATAAAATTGGACCCATGGTGGTTGCAAGATACCCTGCAAAAAAGTTAATTGAGAAGCCGCTCTTCCGTCGGACATGCAAAACACGAAATGCTCGGTTTCTTTACACTTTACAGATACGACTGTCCAGCACGCTGCCGGCTGAGTTCTACTAAATTTCTAACGAATAAGAGACTTGTGATTCCTTTACCAAAGTGTCCTGTCAGCTAATAACTGTTGGATTAATTAGGTTAGGCACATTTATTTCAATTAATCAAATAAGAATTAAAAGGTCCACCATAAATGTTAGGAGTGATGGTCAATTTTGCTTGGGAAGTTGAGGAGAGGTTATTATTGTTGTTTATGAGAATTGCTTCACTCAATTAACACAGCCAATAAAATATTAAGAGTTATTAGTGATGACCATTATTCCCATCAATTACTAGTAACTTCCATCGCATTATGATGTCCAGGTTTGATGAACCTCACCTCTTGGAGCCTATATAAGAGAGGCACTTGCTCTCACACGTGCAAAACATCGAAACACTCTAAGGTACTCTTGTTCAGGAGACCTCTCAAAAGTACACTCCGAGCATTAAACTGTGTTAAACTCTGAGGTGTATTAAACTATCTTAAAAGACAAGTGATGTAATTAACTTAACCGTATGTGGAGAAAAAAGAGTCTCCATCCATCCCTTGGTGTATACGACAGGACAACATGTAGCTGAGGCCTGCAGTCGCGCCGAGCCTTGCCTGACTAGTGTCATGCTGAGACCGGATCTCGAGCTTGTTGGAGGGGTGAATGCAAGGTTGTCTAGGTTTCTCAAGCTGGGACGCCGACCACACGAGTTAGTCGTATTGCCTCAAGAGGGGGAGGAGAAGGATGCGGGACCTGGAGGTCAGCGCCTGGGGGTAGCCCCTGAGAGCGAGCTAACAGGTTGGACAGCCTCCGAGCGTCAGGAACAGCTCGGGTAAAAGAAACAATAAGGCACTAGGTACACTAAGAACCACAGAGGTTGTATTTATTTAATGAAAAGGGAAAAGTAGAATAAATAGCTTGTGAATCCTAAGGGTAGAAGCGCCGTAGGTGCTCGATGTTCCATGGATTGGGGACGCCTGAGCCATCCACCTATTGGAGTCGATAAGTTCCTAGCTAGATGACTTCTTTAACGATGAAGGGGCCCTCCCAGGGGGCGGCCAGCTTGTGTATATCCTTGGTGGACTAGATCCAGCGAAGCACCAAATCACCAACGTTGAAGGAACGTTCCCTGGCATTCCGATCATGGTAGCGCCGTATCTGCTGCTCGTGGCGTGCGTGCTGGATGAGGGCTGCCACGTGATGCTCTTCAAGACTGTCGATGTCTACCCGTCGACTTATTTCTGCCTCACCTTCCTTGTAGTATTGGATGCGAGGGGCGCCAAATGCCACGTCGGATGGCAGGACGATCTCTAAGCCGTACACCATAAAGATAGGGGTGTAGCCGGTAGCCCGGCTCTTCTATGTTTGTAGGCCCCAAATGACATGGGGTAACTCGCGTAGCCACTTGGTGGCGTACTTGGATGCGTCGTTGAAGATGCGTGACTTGAGGGATTAGAGGACCATCCCGTTCGCACATTCGACTTGACCCTTGCAGCACGGTGTGCTACTGAGGAGTAGTACACATCGATGAGGTTGTCTTGGTAGAAATCCCAAAACTCGGAGCCTGTGAATTGCTTGCCAAGGTCGGTGATGATCCTGTTCGGCACTCCAAAACGGTGTGTAATTTCCTCCATGAATTGAGCGACTTTAGCTGACTTGATGCTGGTGACAGCCTTGACCTCAATCTACTTGGTGAATTTGTCAACTGCCACAAAGATCTGTGTGTAGCCACCTGAAGTGGTCTTGAAGGGTCCGACCATGTCCAGCCCCTAGCATGCAAAAGGCTAGGATGGTGGGATGGTGCGCAAGGCCTGAGCTGACAGATGCTGCTGCTTGGAGAAGAATTGACACCCTTTGCACCTTTGGACGAGCTCGTTTGCATCGACTATCGCTGTTGGCCAGTAGAAACCAGAGCGGAAGGCTTTGCCAACCAAAATGCTCGAGGCGGCGTGGTTGACACATGTTCCTGAGTGGATTTCATGCAGGAGTTCGAGGCTTTCGCTGTGCAGAATGCACTTCATCAGGATGCCTATAGATGTAGCTTTCCTGTAGAGCTCCTTGCCGATAACGACGTAATTTGCACTGCGCCGAGCTAATTTTTCATGTTCTATTTTATCCTCTGGCGCCATCTGATCGGTGGTCAAGGCTATGAATGGGGTGCGCCAGACTTTTTCTGCCTCAATCATCATGACGTCAGTAGATTTTGGGTCGGCCGAGACCGGAGCGCCAGCGTCGTTGACATGTTCATATTCCAAGGTTTTGATGGAAGGTTTCTGGAGGTCTTGTATGAATATGCCAGCCAGAACCTGCGCACGCTTGGAGCCAAGCTTGGACAGGACATCGGCGGTGATATTATGGTCCTTGGGGACATGGCGGAACTCAAGGGCATCGAAGTGGGCCTCAAGTTTGCGGATTTTCATGCAGTAAGCGTCCATGGACTCCTTGGTGCAGTCCCGGTTCTTGTTGACTTGCTCGATGACAACCTTGGAGTCGCCATAAGCAATGATGCGTTTGATTCCGAGGGAGACGATGATGTGGAGGCCGTGGATGAGAGCTTCATACTCGGCACCGTTGTTGGTAGCCTTGTAGTGGATCTGGAGCACGTACTTGAGTTGCTCGCCTTTGGGGGATATAAAGAGGACCCCACGCCGGCTCCTTCGAGGTTGAGGGCGCCATCAAAGTACATAGTCCAGTGTTTAGCCCTCTCCAGGGAGGGCGTGAAACAACCTAGCTTAACTAAGCCATGTTTAAATCTTAAATAAAGTCATTAGCGCTTAAAGAAAAACTTTGGCAGCGGTGAAGGCAAGTAAAAAGACACTTTTGCCCTCACAAGCTAAACTGCTGTTTAAACCGTAACTCAAATTTTCGCTTAAGAACTTAAAAATCTGTCCAGCTAAGAGTTGTAGAAATCAACTTTCCTAATAGCTTTTATTTTTGGTGTTTTGCCTGAATCTGAGTAGAAGCTTTTCAAAAACTCGAAATTTGAATCGTGTTAATTAAGAAAAATAGTTGAAGTTTCGACTTTGGGACTATTTATTTTGAAATATCTAAATAAAAACTCAAGCTGAGCTCTATACCAAAGTTTTAGAGCTTCGAGACCTTAACAATTTTGATTAAAGAAGTAAGATCTAAATCTGCCCCAAAAGCCTTCAAAACTCAGGTCAAAGCCAACTAGTTTGTTCAACCCAGCCTCAATTGGCAATCCAGGCTAAGTCTTGAAAACAGCCTAACCTGGCATCTTAGCGTGGGCTTATCTCTCAAAAGTTGGGCAGAACATCAGAAAAACCCTTTATAATAGTTTGAGAATTAAGTTTGTATAACAACTTTGTTAAATGGACTCTGATCTATTTTGCATCAGGAACCTTTCAAATTTCAAGCTCAAGTCAGCCAAAGACCTAAAAACCAGCCAAACCGTCGTTTTTCTCTAAGTCTGGAAAACCGGCGTTCTTCCAAACTTTACAGCTTTGAATCTCCGAATCTACCACAAATTTGAACTCGGTCCAATTACAAAAGTTGAACTTTGGTCTGAGGACTACAACTTTGGTAAAGGGGGTTAATGTTATGCGGTTCAAGATTTAGGAGATCTTGTGCCTAGAAATCAGCCCGGGGAGGGATCCCGCAAATCCCTCGGCCCAGCGTGCGCCAGGGCACGCGTGCCGCATGCTCCAGAGCGCCACCGCCGCGTGGTGCGGCTTCATCGGCGAAGCCGTCTCGCCCAGTCCCCGGCCGTGATAGGATGGGTCGACACGCCTCGTTTCCCAGTCGAGCTCGACATCACCATGCAGCTCTTCCACCCCGTCTCGCCTCGCCCGAGGCCTTGCCAGCCACGCCAAGCACTCTGCCCACGGACACACTGCCGTCCCAGCCACTCCGCGGCCCAAGCAGGTTGCCGCTGCGCCCGGTGCTGCCTCGCACCCCGCGCGCGATCCACTCCGCCAGGATCTCCGGCCGTGCCCTGATGCTCCTCGCCTCTCACATCAAGACCTGCCGCGGCTTTGCCCGCTCGCGCCCCGTGACGCCGCCGCCTCCACCAACCGCCGTCCCAGCCGCGAGAACTCCTCCCCGCCTCGCCAGTGACGCATCCCGGCAAAGCCGCTATTGCCGCGCACGCTCGCTTCGCTTCGCTCGCGCCTGTCGCCTCGCCTGCCACGCCCCTCTCCCTCCTCTGTCCGCTAATGGCGTCATCACCATTAATGGCCGCGACAGCACGCACCCCGCTCTCCTCCGGCCCACCGGCCAGCCATGAGCTCCGGCGCCTATATAAACCCCGCCGGCACTACCGTGCTCCCTTCGCCTCTCTCTCCGCTCTAGTTGACTCCGTCCAGAACCTCACCCACTCGCCAAGCTCCGCCGCCGCAAGCTCCTCTACTCCGCGCTCACACGCCGCCGCGTGAGCTCACCGTGGAGCTCCCCCTTCCGCTCAACCCTGCACCTCGCCGACACCGCCAGCCGCTTCACCTCTCTCTCGTGTAGCTCTAGAGCCCGTCCGGGTCCCGCAAAGAGTGCCGCTGCCGCTGGACTTCACCACCACCCGAAGCTCCCCGCCTTTGCGCCGTTCCGCCCCAACCGAGCCTCCCCGTCACCCCCAACTGCTTCAAACCGGCCCAAGGTGAGCTCGTAAGCCTTCCTAGACCCTTACCGTCCCAAGGTCGCCAACGAATCGCCGGAATTTTGGCCGGCCGCCACAACCCACGCGCTAGGGACCCGATTGCGGTTTAGAAAGTCGAGTAAAGGGCTTTAGTGCAAAGATCAGGGACCCCTACGAGATTAAAGTATAGACCTAGTGTGGCGGAACCGCCCAAATTAACTTAGCTAAAGCACATTTAAGTCACCTAACATGCGATCCTGTACTTTAATCAAGTTAACCTGGTAGTCCGTCAGATTTCGTACGATAAACCACTTAACACAGAATCGAGAAAGCATAGCTCATACGAATGTGAGTGGTTTCAGAGATTACAATAGACCATCCAGATTAAACAAGTGCATCAAGATTATTACAACATCGAGTTCAAAATTCAAACAAAGTTGTAGAGTTCAAGCAGCAGAAATAAATAAGCAGAAGCTAACGTCATTGCCAGACATCATGATGAAGCCGACCATGATATCAATGATCCCAATCCTCACCGTCCGAGGAGGGATCCCACTCGACTGTCCACCCAAGAGGAAGTTGTGGAGGCCAAGTGCCACTTGCAGCAAACTCAGAGGCGTCAACATCACCTGAAAGAGATATGCCACAACAAGGCTGAGCGACTACGCTCAACAAGACTTAACCGACCGGTGGTACTAATCCACCAACACCTAGACATGCAAGCTTTTTGGCTCTGGGGTTTGTTTTTGCCAAAAGCGACTAGAGTAGGTCCTTACTTTCAATATTTTAGCCACAAGTTCTAAGTTCATTTACCTGTCTAAGTTAGCAACTATACTAAACAAGCATAGTTTCCAAACAATTTATGACAAGCATTAACATTAACATCATCATCAAGTTCCATTGTTAGTCAGTGTAGCATAGCGATCAAGTAGTCCCAAACTGTGAGAGGCAGATGAATCGATTCAAATTTCTTAACCATGCATGGCGAACCTAACCTCACGACATCCGCGCACCGCAAAGGGTCGCTTCATTTATTAGCCGTCCCCATCAATTCCCAAACCCGTGTTAGGCCCACTTCCCTTGGTACAAGGCTCCATAGACCCAGCCTCTGCCATTCTATTACTGCACTTGTCACCACATGCGGCTGCAAGGGAACTCCGTTCCAGAGACAGTGGAACGATCCGCTCACGTTCCGGTTCAATCAGGTATTAGGCTTCCCCATCCCATACTAGGTATAAGATTAATACTTTCAAACACTTGATCACGAACACTATCACATTTCGACCTTAATCCAATTTCATGTAGACAGACAGGGCAATCCACTGACCACCAAAATAGTTCATAGAGCCCTGCCCCGTCCATCGTCCTTATAGTTGTAACAAAAGGAAAGCAAACAACTCCTATAACTCGCGAGTGACAGTCAATCACTCAACTTTTACAGAGTCCTATTAAGCATTGCAACTACTCGACTTCTTATACTAGTGTTCAAATCAAGGGGCACTATATTCATGCATCTATGGTTTCAATCAATTCCTAGAAATATAAATGCACAATCAAAATAACCAATATATTGCGAGTATTTAAACATAGTAATTTATGCTCCGGGGCTTGCCTTCACGCGGGGAGGTAGCAAACGGGTCTTCGGCTTGCTCGGGCTCGGCTCCGACGGGCTGCAGCTCAGCTACGGTTCCTTCTTCTGATGCCGGGTGAAGCTCGTAAGTCCCATCAGCGAGGTTTCTACACGAAATGCAATACATCAAGTTAAATTCCCAAACTTTTTCATAGGATGTAAAACACGAGTTAGTACTGAAGAAGAAGTTATATTAGGGCCACATTCACCTAAACAAGGTTTTACACCTTCTTTATTCACATAAGGAGGGTGGGTGTGGTGCAAAGCCGGGGTTGATTTGATGGTGATGGTGTACATATAAGCACTTACTTTTATTAAACCTTAGATCGGAAAGTTATCCTATTTCTGAATGTTCTTTTGTATCTCTTCCAGTATTACCTTTATTACCTTAAGGTAGCTTATAGTTAAACATTTTCATAGCGGAGACCTTAATGAAACTAGTCATGAAATATTAACAGTGAGTTATAGGGGTAATACAGAGCCTTTGATGAATTTTTCATGATTTTTAGTGAAGGGCATCTTTTTCTGTACATTTACCCTATTTAATCTTCCCTAAACAAGAAAGTGGTCCTTCTTTCTATTTCTGGTCGGTTCCATATTTTTCCAGCAAAAGACATTATACCACTGACTTATTCCAAAAGGTTTCATACTTTTATCCTTTCTGGTTTAATTATTATGCAAAAAGGCAAAAACAAGCTTAGATTTCCATGGTAAAACTAAATAGAGAAATAAACATCTAATCTGGGTTCCAAAACATTTTTCAGCTTCTACTATCTGAAACAAACACTTGAGAGTTGGATTTAACGTTTTAGCATTTTTCTATGATTTGTTATGATTTAAATAGATTAAACAAGAATTAAAACACATAACATTAAGTCTAGCAGTGACATGTGCCAAAAGTATTTTTATTACAAACTACTCTTTAAACTGAGTCTAGCAAAATTGGTTTGACATTTTTCTGAATTTTCTAAGAATTTTGGTGAATTTCCAAAGTTAAACATATATTCTGCCGATATAAAAAGATAAATCGTGGCAAACTTACGGTCTAGCCCCTAGGTCTACGGTTTAAACACACAAAGCTCCCTAGTTTTAGCAGTAAAGCCCCTGATTTGACTTTCTCAATCGCAATCAGGTCCTTGGGCCCGGGCGGCGGCGGTCGGCCAAAATTCCGGCAACTCGCCGACGGCCTTGGGGCGGTAAGGGGCCGGAAAGGCTTACGGGCTCACCTTGGGCTGGTTTGAAGTAGTTGGGGGTGACGGGGAGGCTCGGTCGGGGCGGAACGGTGGAAGGGCGGGAAGCTTCGGGTGGCGGCGAAGTCCGGCGGTGTTCCGGCGGTGGTGGCACTCTTCGCGGGCAACAAGCAGGCTCTAGAGTTGCGCGAGAGAGAGGCGAAGTGGCTAGTGGTGTCGGCGAGGTGCGGGGTTGAGCAGAAGGGGGAGCTTCACGATAAGCTCGCGTGGCAGCGTGTGAGTGCGGAGCAGAGGAGCTTGCGGCGGCGGAGCTTGGCGAGCGGGTGAGGTTCTGGATGGGGTCAGCTGGAGCGGAGAGAGAGGCGAAGGGGAGCGCGGTAGCGCCGGCGGGGTTTATATAGGCGCTGGGGCTTGCGGTTGGCCGGTGGGCCGGAGGAGAGCAGGGCGCATGCTATCGCGGCCATTAATGACAACGACGCCATTGGCGGACGGAGGGGGAAGAGGGGTGGCAGGCGAGGCGACAGGCGCGGGCGAAACGATGCAAGCGTGCGCGGCAACATTGGCTTTGCCGGGACGCGTCATTGGCGAGGCTGGGAGGAGCTATCGCGGCGGAGGCGGCGGCGTTGCAGGGCGTGAGCAGGCAGAGCCACAACAGGTCTGGACGGGAGAGGCGGGGAGCGTCGGGGCGCGGCCGGAGATCCCGTCGGAGCGGATTGCGCGCGGGGTGTGAGGCAGCACCGAGCGCAGCGGCAACTGGGTTCAGCCGTGGAGTGGCTGGGATGGTGGCATGTCCACGGGCAGAGTGCCTGGCGTGGCTGGCAGGCCCTCGTGCGAGGTCAGAAGGGGCAGGGGAGCTACAGGGCGCCGTTGAGCTCGATTGGGGAGCGAGGCGCGTCGACCCATCTTGTCGCGGCCGGCGACTGGGCGAGACGGCTTCGCCGGTGAAGCCGCGCCACGTGGCGGCGGCGCTCTAGAGTGCACGGCGCGCGTGCTCTGGTGCGCGCTTTGGGTGAGGGATTCGCGGGATCATTTCGCCGGGCCAATTTCCAAGCGCGAGATCTTCCAAATCTTGAACCGCACAATATTAATTTCCTTAACAAAAGTTGTAGTCCTCAAACCAAAGTCCAACTTTTATAATTGAACCGAGTTCAAATTCGCGGTGGATTTGGAGATTCAAAACTCGAAAGTTTGGAGGAACGCCGGTTTCCCGGACTTTGAGAAAAACAGCGGCTTGGCTGTTTTCAGGGTGTTTGGCTGACTTGAGCTGAAGTTTTGAAAAGCTTTGGAGGCGAATTGGACTAGGGTCCAATTGACAAAGTTGTTGTATAGGCTTCGTTCTCAAACTCTTATAAAGGATTTTTATGATGTTTAGTTCAACTTTTGAGAGATAAGCTCGTGCCAAGATGTAGGGTTGATCTGATTTCTAGACTTAGTCTAGATTGCAAGTCTTGGGCTGAGTTGACCAAACTAGGTGACTTTGACCTTGATTTTGAAGGCTTTCGGTGTAGATTTAGAACTTACTTCTTAAATCAGAGTTATTAAGGTCTTGAAGCTCTAAAACTTTGATATAGAGCTCAGCTTGAGTTGATATTAGAAATTTCGAAATAAAGAGCCCCAAAGTTGGGACTTAATCTGTTTTCCTTAAATTGACACAGATTTGTACTTCAAATTTTTGAAGGTCTTCTGCTCAGATTCCAGCAAAACCAAGAATAAAGTTGTCAAGAAAGTTGAGTTCTACAACTCTTAGTTGGACAGATTTTTAGGTTCTTAAGCAAAAATTTAAGTTACTGATTAAACAGCGGTTTAGCTCGTGAGGGGCAAAAGTGTCCTTTCACTTGCCTTCACTACTGTCAAAGTTCTCCTTTATGCGCAAATGACTTTATTTAGGATTTAAATATGGATTAATTAATCTAGATTGTTACGCCTAGGGTTAGACCGCAAGGTTACCTCGGTTTTTCTTTTATAATTGGCAGCATGTGTTTAACTTTTGAAATTCACCAAAACTCATAGAAAGTTCAGAAAAATGTCAAACCAATTTTGTTAGACTCAGTATTAATAGTAGTTTTTAATAAAAATACTTTTAGCACATGTCACTGCTAAGATTAATGTTATATGATTTAATCCTTGTTTAAGCTATTTAAATCATAACAAATCACAAAAAAATGTTTAAAAGGTAAATCCAACTCTCAAGTGCTTGTTTAAGAGAATGGAAGCTCATAAAAATCATGAGAAGCCTAGCTTAGATGTTTAAACCTCTATTTTAGTTTTTTCATACAAATCTAAGGTTGTTTTTGTCTTTTGCACAATAATTAAACCAGAGATGATAAAAATGTGAAACCAACTGGAATAAGTCGGTGGTATAGTGTAGTTTGTAGGAAAAATATGGAACCTGATTAGAAACACAATAGGAAACCATTTTCCTTTTTAGGGAAGAATAAATAGGGTAAATGTATGGAAAAATATGCCCTTCACTAAATTTTTTTTGAAAAATTCATCAAAGGCTCTGTATCACCCCTATAACTCATTGTTAAAAATTTCATGACCAGTTTCATTATGGTTTCTGTTATAAAAATATTTAAGTATATGCTACCTTCAGATATTAAAGGTAATATTGGAAGAGGTACAAAAGAACATTCAGAAATAGGATAGCTTTTCGATCTCAAGTATAATAAAGTAAGTGCTTATATGTACACGATCGCCATCAAAACAACCCCAGACTTGTACCACACCCCATCTTCCTTATGCAGATAAAGAAGGTGTAGAACCTTGTTTAGGTGAATGTGGCCCTAATATAACTTCTTCTTTAGTACTAACTCGTGTTTTACATCCTATGAGAAAGCTTGGAAATTTAACTTGATGCATTGCATTTTGTGTAGAGCTGAACCTCGCTGACGGGACTTACGAGCTTCACCCGGCGCTAGAAGAAGGAGCCGTAGCTGATCTGCAGCCCATCAGAGCCGAGCCCGAGCAAGCCGAAGACCAGTTTGCTACCTCCCCGTGTGAAGGCAAGTCCGGAGCATAAATTCCTCTATTTTAATTACTTGCAATACAATTGCTTCCCTTGTTTGTGCATTTACGTTGCTAGAATTGTTTGAAACCATAGATGCATGAGATAGGCACCCTTTTGATATGAACACTAGTATTTGAAGTTGAGTAGTTGCAATGCTTAATAGGACTCGGTAAAAGTCGAGTGATTGCCTGTTACTCGCGAGTTGTAGGAGTTGTTTGCTCTCCTTTTTGTTACAACTACAAGGATGATGGACGGGGTAGGGCTTTGTGAACTATTTTGGTGGTCGGTGGATTGCCCTGTTTGTCTACATGAAATTAGACTAAGGTCGAGATGTGATAGTGTTCGTGATCAAGTGTTTGAAAGTACTAATCTCATACCTAGTATGGGATGGGGAAGCCTAGTACCTGATTGAACCGGGACATGAGCAGATCGTTCCACTGTCTCTGGAAATTGAGTTTTCCCCTGGTGCATCATGTGGTGACAAGTGTGGTCATAGAACGGCAAAGGCCAGATCTATGGAGCCTTGTACCAAGGGAAGTGGGCCCGACACGGGTCTGAGAATTGATAGGGACGGCTGACAAGTGAAGTGACCCTTCGTGGTGCGCGGATGTCATGAGATTAGGTTCGCCATGCATGGTTAAGAAATTTGAATCGATTCGTCTGCCTCTCACAGTTTGGGACTACTTGATCGCTATGCTACACTAAGTAAGAATGAAAGATGATGATGATCTAATATGGTTACCTACATTAAATTGCTTGGAGACTATGCTTGTTTAGTCTAGTTGCTAACTTAGACTGGTAAATGATCGTAGAATTTGTGGCTAAAATATTGAAAGTAACGACCTACACTAGTCGCTTTTGGCAAAAACCAACCCCTCTATCCAAAAAACTTGCATGTTTAGGTGTTGATGGAATAGTACCACCAGTCGGTTAAGTCTTGTTGAGCGTAGTGTAACGACCTCGGTTAAAAATCCTTCGCGTCAATCTTAATCCGAGTCCCTTATCACCTGTCTCCGTTTACCAAGCCTAAGTGCTCAACCTCCAGATCTCCTGACCCCTTCGATCTGACCCCTCGCCGTGTTTTCCCTAGTTCCGACCCCGCCGACCCCCAACCCACCGTCGGATCTTTCTAAGTCATCCCACAACGCCGCCCTTCAATTCAAGCCGTGGACCCCCGAGACTGACCGGTGGACCCACGAGATCTTTCTCCCAGATCCCCCGCGACAGGCGCACTCGAGTGGCATGCCCGCTTCAGAGTTCCCTTGCCGCGTGGCTCAACTCCTCCGACGCCCGCCGCTCCACCTCGTCGCCGGCCACGACCGGATGGATTCTCGCGCCCCCTTCCCCAATCGCGGCGGAAGCTCCTCTGCTACCCTTTCTGCAGCACCTCACCGCCCGCGTCCATCATCACATCGCTAGATCCCGGCTGCAGAGCCCGATGCCGCCTGTCTTTTCCGTCACCTCTCCACAGTCGCGCCGCCCCGGTCCTCGCTACGCGACGATTCCTCCTCTGCCAACCCAGACCGCGGCAGCGACAGCCCCTTTTCCGCCATGTCAGAAGCTCCGCCCCGACAATCTGTTGCTCCGCGCTTGCCCGCGCGACCGCAACCGCTTGTCTTCTGACCTGTGCGCCCTCGTTCCTAGCGCCGTTTCCCCGGTCACTTCCATCAGATCCACCGCAGACGACGCCCACCTCCGCCAAATCTCAACCACCGGCAAACCCGCGCCTGCGCCGCCCTGACGACAGTGCCCAATGACCACCGGTGTCATCCCCGAAGTCCTGCTCCACCGCCCTCATCGCTCAATCGCCGCCCCGGCAGAGCACTCCATTGCTTCTTCCCCGGCCTTCGCGCCGTTTCTCCTTCTCGCTTCCGCGCAGCTATAAAAGGGAATGCCGGAGCCCCGCCGGAGTTCCCCTTTGCCATCGCTGCCCTCTCTCTTGCTCCCTGTTCGTGCTCACAGTGCCACCGCCTAAGTCTGAGGAACTCTCCTCTCCGCGCAAACACCACCTTCCCCCAATCCACCAGCCACTACTTCCAGTGCTGCACAAGAGCTTGCTCGTGATCCACAAGAAGCACGCCGCCGCCGGCATACCACCGGACATCCTCGCCGCTGTCCCAAGCCTTAGTCTTTCCGCCCAAGCCTATTCTTTCCCGACCCCAAGCCTCGTCTGTAAGACGAAGGTAAGCTACCGACCCTTTGTTCGCCTCGTCCGACCCCTCCTATCCGCCCGACCCCGGTTCCGTCTCGCCCGACCCTGTCTGTTCCGCCGACCTTTCTCCGCCTCGCCCGAGGGCTCGGCTGTATCTTTTTCTTTGAACCAAGGGTGTATGTATAAAACTTGGGGACTTTCCAGCATTACGTCTGAGGACCCCTAGACATCTATTCCTCTAGATTAAGGGTCTGATCATAAGTTTCTCCCCGTCCGACCCTTATATCTTGATCTCCATCAACTCCATCGAACCTCCCCACCCTCCTCTAACTTGTCGCAAGTTTCTGGGCTCAAACTTGCAAGTGTTGCTGTTAAAATAACCGTCTAAATGCTAACCAATGCATTGCATTTGTGTCGAGCTGCGTCTTGCCGACGGCTTCTACGAGCTGCACCCGGCGCCAGAAGACGAAGGTGTAGCCGAGCTCCTGCCTCCAGAAGCCGAAGCTGCCCAAGCAGACGAGCAGTTTCCCTCCTCCTTGCTTGAAGGCAAGCCCCGGATGCATGAATCCCCTATGTTTTACCAAACTTGCACATGCCTTCTTTAACATGCTTGTGCATTTACGTATAGGAGTTGTTTGGAACCGTAGATGCATAACTTAGCTCCCTTGATCTGAACACTAGCTGTTGGACCGGTTAGATGCTTTGCTTAATAGGAAACGGTAAAAGCCGAGTGATTTCCTGTCACTCGCGAGTTGTAGGAGTTGGTTGTTTCTCTTCTGTTACAACTATAAGGACGATGGACGGGGTAGGGTTTTGGGTAACTCTTTGGTGGTCAGTTGATCGCCCCGTCTGTCTATGAAACTTTCTAAGGCCCGACAGCGGTGGTGTTCGTGATCAAGTGTTTGAAAGTACTAATCTCATACCTAGTATGGGATGGGGAAGCCTAGTACCTGATTGAACTAGGGCATGGCTTATACCCCTGCTGTCCCTGGAACGAGGTTCCCGGAGCTAAAAACTTGAAAGTAGGGATACGCCTAACGCTTTTGGCAAACAAACCCCTCAGCCAAAAAGGCTTGCATGTCTAGAAGAGGTGGAGTAGCGTACTCCCTGTCGGTTAAGTCTTGTTGAGCTTAGTAGCTCAGCCTTGTTGTGGCTCCTCTTTTTTTTCAGGTGAAGTTGCTACCTCGGAGCCTCCCTCTACTGGCACTTGGCCACCCCAACTCCCTCCGGGTTGGACGGTTGAGTGGGATCCCTCCTCGGATGGTGAGGAGAGGGATCACTGATGTCCCGGTTGGCCTCACCAGGGATGTCCGACCCCGATGAGTTAGCTTCCGCTAGTTGTTTTACCTTTTGTTGTTTCTCTTCCGAACTTGTAAACTCTGATGTTGTTTTATGGCCAAACTAAATGGTTAATTTGTTAACTCGGTGGACTTGTTGTATTCTCTGGAACCGCTCACCTTCGTGTGGGTTTGCTATTCGGTCCTGTTCAAGTGGTTAAATCGGATGAAATCCGACGGCACTTCGTGTTTACTTGGTTTAGGCATGAGTGTCGCGTATCATGCGGCTTAATCATGTTGACCAAGCAAATCCGAAGTGGATCCGCCACAGCTGGTATCAGAGCCGGTTTAACAAGACAAAGAACACAATAGGTCCTAATCACTTCTTTAAAAAAAATAAAAGTTGCAAGAAACTCTTTGAAAAATCTCGTACGACCGTTAAGGATGACTTTAGTACGAGAGGCCCTAGGGGATTTTGGGGTTGTTTTAGGTGGCTAATATTTATTTGGTTATCTTGCTAACCCTTCCAGCACGTCGCCACGTTTATCATACGTGTGCCGAGTTCCGCATCACGAGTATGCGAGGGTTGATAGGGAGTTCTATTCAAAGGACCCTATCATCGCGGTTGTTTCGCCCACGTTTATTATACGTGCGCAGGTTCCGTATGTAATCCATACGAAGGTTGGTATGGTTCGATTCCAACGAGCCTATCATCACGGTTGTTCGCCACGTCTATTATACGTGCGCTGATTCCGCATCACGAGTATGCGAAGGGTTATACGGTTCCATTCAAAGGGGACCTATTTCCACGGTTGAGTGCTGTCCATGCAGCCTTGAACGCATGGGTGCCGTTCCTATAGTGAACGGTAATGTTTGGGAACGCTTTCGTGGGTGCTAGCACGAAAGGTTCATGTGGTTGTGTCTTCTGCAGGTACACTAACCGCGATCGCCTAGGAAACGTTGCTAGAACCGACTAGTTATTATAGGGAGAGACGTACTGGTTGCCTTGCCACCGGCACTAACTGCGTAAGACCAAGCTTTGGCAGTTGTTTTGGTTAAGAACGAGGTAGGCCGTGCATGCGACATAAGCTAAGAATCTGTAGAGTCACCCTCCTCAAAAACAACCTTGCTCGGAAAAGCTCTTCTTCGGTTCTAAGGATTTTTAGTTTCTTCCAGCTTGTTCTCAGTTAAAAATCCAGATGCTTTTTCTGTCCGACCCTTGACCTTTAGAGTTCATCTCACGTTGTTTTGGTTCCTGGTTCCAGATGGCCGCCCCCGGACATGTCCTGTATGGCGCAGATGGCACCTCCCATTCGATGTGTCTGCACTTCGAGGGTTTTCCCGCTATCTTGTGGGACACCTTGAAGTGGTTCAGGTATCAGTCTCCACCTTTGTATGCGGGACGGTTGTACCTGGAGCGAGGCGTCCAAACATGCAACGTGCAGGCAGTAGTACCTCCCCCTCCTGTGCGGACCGACTGGCCCCCGTTTGGAATCTCAGCATATGGCCACACACTGGAAGACACCTGGGAGTCAGCTGCTCTTCAACTCCTCACTCAATTCTGTCAACTACACCCGCTGGAGGTCACCCTAGACCCCATCGGCCTGTTCCCTGCCAGGAATCGGTTGGACCCGACATGGCTCGACCGCGTCAGCAATATCGAGGTGTTGGCCACCTCCTACTAAATGGTCACCATCTCCACCAATATCCGGTGCATGTTAGCCTTATATCGGCTGATTGAGCTCCAAGGACGAGCCATGGCTATCCTTGCTCGGATCGCCGCGGATACCCAAGGACACCTCCAGGCCGCCAGAAGAGACATGGTGGGCCAAACGTATCAGCTCATCCAACAGGGCATTCAAGTCCACGACATGCAGGACCGAATCTCTGAGCTTGAGGGAGAAGTAGCCGACTTAGTGGACGGCATGATCGAGTTATCAGAGGAAAAGATGGAAGTGGAAATGGAGCTGGCGGTTGGTAATGCTCATCTGGACGAGCATCACGCCGAGCTAGATGACATGCATGCCCTCTAGATGCAGCTGGAAGCTCAAGAAGACCCTGAGGAGGTTGAGGAAGCGTCCAGTATGGACATTGAAGAGGATGACGCCCCTTCTCCCACTCACAGTGTTCCCTCGTAGATGGAAAGTTGTAGGGAACCCATTCTTTTGTTGTACTCCTCGGCAGCCTAAATTTTGGATAGTCCTGTAATAGGTTAGCCTTGAGTTGAGTACTTCTTGTGTTTTAGAACACATTTGTAAAAAGATCCCAGTGAAATCAGATCCTTAAATTGACCTTTGACTCTTTGCAAAATGTTGGAATGTTAGACCATGTGAGTTTGTGCTGTGACCACACACGTCGTTTTCTGTGGGTCTGTTCAAGTTTGGCCGACCCTGGGTCGCGAGATCGGATGCGCCCGATCCCTCGAGGCAGTGTTCCGCCTCGCCCGACCCCTTTCTGTGTGGTTCATTTTACCGACCCCTTGGCTTAAGTTCAGATGTAAGGGAATTCCTGGAGTCTGGGTATGGTATGGTTCGCCCGAAGTCGTGTACTGGGCTAAGATAAATGCTAACTAAGATGACAATGGGAAAAGTGTATCTCCCTTATGAGGCTATGTGTTGCATTATCGGCAAGAGTTGCATTGGAGAAATTAACTTGTGCGTTCCCATCTGTTGGAGTACTTCTAGGATTATGAATTTAATGGAACGTTAACTCTTACAGATGGCGCATCGCACCAGATCTGGTTCTGTGCCCGGCAGCAGCGAGCAAAGACAGGATCTTCCCCCACCCCCACCCCCATCTCCACTAGAGGCAATCTTAGCGGCTCAGACCGAGCTGCTGAGACATCTGGTACAAGGACAACAACAGCAGCAGCCCCATGGTGGAAGGGCTCAGCAGCAACCTCATGTTGCCCGTTATGAAGACTTCTTGGGGACGCAGCCCCCATTGTTCCAGAAGACCCAAGACCCGCTCGATGCAGACGCCTGGGTTCGCACCATCGAATCCAAGTTCGAGCTTCTCACCGCCCAGTGCCCCGACCACAATAAGGCCCGGTTTGCAGCCCATCAGCTACGTGGTTCCGCCCGGCTATGGTGGGATCACTACCATGCCATGTTGCCAACTGACCATATCGTCAGCTGGAACGAGTTCAAGACCGCGTTTAGAACACACCACATTCCGGAGGGTCTCCTGGATCGCAAGCTCAATGAATTCCTGGCTCTTCACCAGGGAAACCGAGATGTGTTACACTACGCTCAAGCCTTCAACGATCTGTGTCGCTATGCCGGATATCACGCGGACACCGACGAGAAGAAGCGGGACAGATTCCGCAGAGGGCTAAGCTTGCAGCTCAGAGAAAGGTTAAACCCGATAAGGGTGGATACGTACAATGAGTTGGTTAACCTGGCCATCTCACAAGAGGACTGCATGAAGGCTCTGGCAGCCGAGAGGAAGAGGAAAGCCCCACTGCCAACGCCCAGCCCACCTGCGCAGTGTTTCAGAATGGTTCCACCCCAGGCGCTCAGCCGACTCCAACAGTCGGGAAGGTGGATCGCCCGACCCTCGCCCGCAGCAGTGCCCCGTTTTCCTGTTCGTGCTCACAGTGCCACCGCCTAAGTCTGAGGAACTCTCCTCTCCGCGCAAACACCACCTTCCCCCAATCCACCAACCACTACTTCCAGTGCTGCACAAGAGCTTGCTCGTGATCCACAAGAAGCACGCCGCCGCCGGCATACCACCGGACATCCTCGCCGCTGTCCCAAGCCTTAGTCTTTCCGCCCAAGCCTGTTCTTTCCCGACCCCAAGCCTCATCTGTAAGACGAAGGTAAGCTACCGACCCTTTGTTCGCCTCGTCCGACCCCTCCTATCCGCCCGACCCCGGTTCCGTCTCGCCCGACCCTGTCTGTTCCGCCGACCTTTCTCCGCCTCGCCCGAGGGCTCGGCTGTATCTTTTTCTTTGAACCGAGGGTGTATGTATAAAACTTGGGGACTTTCCAGCATTACGTCTGAGGACCCCTAGCACATCTATTCCTCTAGATTAAGGGTCTGATCATAAGTTCCTCCCCGTCCGACCCTTATATCTTGATCTCCATCAACTCCATCGAACCTTCCCACCCTCCTGTAACTTGTCGCAAGTTTCTGGGCTCAAACTTGCAAGTGTTGCTGTTGAAATAACCGTCTAAATGCTAACCAATGCATTGCATTCGTGTAGAGCTGCGTCTCGCCGACGGCTTCTACGAGCTGCACCCGACGCCAGAAGACGAAGGTGTAGCCGAGCTCCTGCCTCCAAAAGCCGAAGCTGCCCAAGCAGACGAGCAGTTTCCCTCCTCCTTGCTCGAAGGCAAGCCCCGGATGCATGAATCCCCTATGTTTTACCAAACTTGCGCATGCCTTCTTTAACATGCTTGTGCATTTACGTATAGGAGTTGTTTGGAACCGTAGATGCATAACTTAGCTCCCTTGACCTGAACACTAGCTGTTGGACAGGTTAGATGCTTTGCTTAATAGGAAACGGTAAAAGCCGTGTGATTTCCTGTCACTCGCGAGTTGTAGGAGTTGGTTGTTTCTCTTCTGTTACAACTATAAGGACGATGGACGGGGCAGGGTTTTGGGTAACTCTTTGGTGGTCGGTTGATCGCCCCGTCTGTCTATGAAACTTGCTAAGGCCCGACAGCGGTGGTGTTCGTGATCAAGTGTTTGAAAGTACTAATCTCATACCTTGTATGGGATGGGGAAGCCTAGTACCTGATTGAACTAGGGCGTGGCTTATACCCCTGCTGTCCCTGGAACGAGGTTCCCATGGTGCATCATGTGGGTGCAAGTGCGGTCACAGTATGGTAGAGACCGGGACTGTGGAGCATTGCATGCCAAGGGAAGTTTGGACCTGACACGCGCCTGGGAATTGATGCCGACACAGGAAGCGACCTTGGTGGTGCGTGGATGTCGTGAGATTAGGTTCGCCATGCATGGTTAAGAAACTCGAATCAATTCGTCTGCCTCTTACAGTTTGAGATTGCTTGATCGCTATGTCACCCTGAGTAATAAAAGAATCTGGTGATAACATGGTCTTGATGATGATGTATATACCTTGGTTGGTTCTATGTCTGTTTAGAGTAGATTGCAAACCTAGACCGGATAATGAACTTAGAACCGGAGCTAAAAACTTGAAAGTAGGGATACGCCTAGTGCTTTTGGCAAACAAACCCCTTAGCCAAAAAGCCTTGCATGTCTAGAAGAGGTGGAGTAGCGTACTCCCTGTCGGTTAAGTCTTGTTGAGCTTAGTAGCTCAGCCTTGTTGTGGCTCCTCTTTTTTTTCAGGTGAAGTTGCTGCCTCGGAGCCTCCCTCTGCTGGCACTTGGCTGCCCCAACTCCCTCCGGGTTGGACGGTTAAGTGGGATCCCTCCTCGGACAGCGAGGAGAGGGATCACTGATGTCCCGGTTGGCCTCACCAGGGATGTCCGACCCCGACGAGTTAGCTTCCGCTAGTTGTTTTACCTTTTGTTGTTTCTCTTCCGAACTTGTAAACTCTGATGTTGTTTTATGGCCAAACTAAATGGTTAATTTGTTAACTCGGTGGACTTGTTGTATTCTCTGGAACCGCTCACCTTCGTGTGGGTTTGCTATTCGGTCCTGTTCAAGTGGTTAAATCGGATGAAATCCGACGGCACTTCGTGTTTACTTGGTTTAGGCATGAGTGTCGCGTATCATGCGGCTTAATCATGTTGACTAAGCAAATCCGAAGTGGATCCGCCACACGTAGTCGCTTAGCCTTGTTGTGGCATATCTCTTTCAGGTGATGTTGATGCCTCTGAGCTGGCTGCAAATGGCACTTGGCCTCCCCAACTTCCTCCTGGTTCTATTCAAAGAGACCTATTTCCACGGTTGTTGCGCTGTCCATGCAGCGTTAAACGCATGGGTGCTATTTCTATAGTGAACGGTAATGAATGGGGACACTTTCATGAGTGCTGGCATGAAAGGTTCAAGTTATATTGTGTTTTTCTGCAGGTACACTAACCGCGTTTGCGTAGGAAACGATATTAGAAACCCGATTAGTTATTATAGGGAGATACGTAATTGTTGCTTACCACCAGCACTAACCACGTAAGTCCAAAACTTTTTGACAATTATTTTGGTTGAGAGGACGATGTTGGTCATGCATGCATCATGAACTAAAATTCGTGAAACCAAAAAGCTAAATCATCTCCGCATATGTGTTTAAGGTTATCCTTGGTTGAGGATTTTCTAGCTGCCCCTTTTCAGCATGTTGTCTTGTAAAATTCCTTTAGGTTGTTTTCATGTGTTATCTCCAGAAACTTTATATGAGAAATTCGTGTAAAAACCTTTAATAAAGCTGCTGGTGAAATTTGGTAACTTTTGCCTAAAGAAATTGTAAGCTATGATCAATGTTGTAACTCCTTGTTACTAAAATACTTAGTTTGTGCACCTGTTATAGTTTTACTTTTTCGACTTCCTTAAGTACATTTTCTGCTAAGAACTGCTTAAGAAAAGTTGTGAATAACTTATTGTAGAAAATTTGGTAAAATTTCAGCTTAATTGGATCTCTGGTTTGGGAGTTATGCTCAGTTTACTGCCGCACTATCTCTGAAATTGCCGCATGTACCACCTGTTAAAAACCTGATTATATCACCCTGTTAGGATCTGATTTCACTCCACCTCTGAATACCAAACTTGTTACCAACTATCTGAATAAAATGCTAGTAAAATTTGGAAATTTTTGGATGAGTTCTTGTTGAGTTATGCGCTTTTCTCTAGCCTACCAGAATCTGTTATTCATTTCAAGTTTTGATCTCACGTCTCTTTTATCGATCTTTGGTTCCAGATGGCTGCTCCTGGGCATGTGGTTCACAGTGCAGATGGCACTTCCCACTCCACGTGCCTACACTTCAAGGGTTTTCCCGCTATCTTGTAGGATACCTTGAGGTGGTTTGGGTACTAGTCACCGCCCCTTTATGCGGGATGTGAGTACCAGGAGCACGGGGTTCAAAGGTGCAGCGTGTGCGTGATCGTACCTCCGCCCCTAGAGCAGCCACAGTGGCCACAGATTGATGTCTTGACCTATGGTGATACCCTTGAGGACACTTGGGAGTCTGCTGCCCTGCAGGCCCTCACTCAGTTCTGCAGACTACACCCTTTCGAGACCTCTTGGATCCGATTGGCTTGTTCCCTGCTAGGGATAGGCTGGATGCGGATTGCCTTGATAGAATGAACAACATGGAGGTGTTGGCTACCACACACCCGCAGCACACGATTTTCACCTCAGTGTGGTGTATGAATGCGCTATACCGATTGGTCGAGCTCCAGGGGAGAGCTATGGCTACCTTGGCTCGGATGGCTGTGGATACCCAGGAGGCTCTCACTACCACCAAGAGAGATTTGGTCGACCAGTCGTATGAGCTCATCCAGAGGGGTATACGGATCTCTGACATGGAGACCTGGATCACCGAGCTGGAGGAGGAAGTGACAGATATGGAGCACGACATGCTGGTGCTCGCACAGGAGAAATTGGATGTTGAGATGGAGCTAGCTTTTGCCAATACGCACTTGGATGAGCACCATGCCGAGTTAAATGCAATCCATGCGCTTGAGCAGCAGGGGGAAAATGACCCGATGGAGGAGGAGGAGGAGGAGGAAGACCCTGAGGAGATTGAGGGTGTCTCGAGCATGGACTTGGAGGACATTCAGTCTCCGCCCCGAGTTGGTGACGCTCCTTCTCCGGCACACAATGCTTCTTCCGTGGGCAACTTAGACGATTTCTAGGTGTTGTTATATCGAGTCGATCTTTTGTTGTTTACTCCTCAGCAACCTATGTTTTTGGATGGTAATGTAATAGGTTAGCCTCAAGTTGAGAACCCTTCTTGTATCGAGAAACTTTGCCACAATCCCGGACTTGCCTTGTCATGAAGTAATCTTAATGGTTGTAATCTTGGCAGATTTCAGTCGCTGTTTTCATCTCACTTTTACTGCCACTTCTGTGCACTTTTGAGATAAGTTTTAAATACCAAAGTTGTGCAAAAACTTGTGTTCTAATCGCTCGTAAAATTTCAGCTCCGTCGGATCTGTTAAACTCGTGTTAGAACCGAATTTTCACCACTCAGCTTGCTGAAAAACAGCCGGTATAGCAACGCGCTAACCTCGCTTTTCAACCATGTTACCTAACGTTCGGTTAGCAAGCAGGAAGAACCAAGAATGGAAAGAAGATATATGCACCTACTAAATAAAAGATGAGAAATCATGAGCATAACAAGGAAGAGATATGCACCTACTCAATAAAAGATGAGAAACCATGTGCCTAACCAGGAAGATATATGCACCTACTCAATAAGGGATCTTATTGTTGTTTTTCTCACTATCGGTAAGATGAACGTTTATGATTCAGCATATAATTTTTCCTTGTGATTAAGCAAGCTTTCGAATTACGTGACTAATGGAAAAAGTACACTCTTGCAGATGGTGTGCCTCACCCGCTCTGGATCGGCCCCAAGTGGGCGAGTACCCTGCAGGTATGCACGGTTGGGTGCGAAGCCCCCAAAGGACATTGTGTAGCTCCTTGAGCGACTTGCCACCTTTGGTGTTTCCAATGTCGTGTAGTCTTTCCTTAAGAACTTCCAGTAACATCCCGTTGGCATGGTCAACCTAGCCATTGGCCTGCGGATGAGCGACAGAGATCTATCGAACATCAATCCCACTATTCTCGCTGTACTCCCAGAACTCGTGGTTGTTGAAATTGGAGCCCAAGTCTGTGATGATGTGATTGGGGAAGCCGTAGCGATGGACATTTTCGTCAAGGAAGTCGAGTACTCTGTCTGCCTTAAGGCAGGTTACTAGCTTCACCTCGATTCACTTGGTGAACTTGTCAATCACCACGAGTACTTGGTTGAAGCCTCGAGCACTGTTGGCAGTGGGCCAATCATGTCTAGCCCCCAGCATGCAAAGGGCCAAGAGGGTGGTATGGTGATCAATTTATAGGCATGGATGTGTTGTTGCTTGGTGAAGAATTGACACCCTTGGCATCGGCGGACTAGTTCTTCAGCGTCAGCGAGAGCTGTTGGCCAATAGAATCCTGCTCTGAAAGCCTTGCCCATGATCGTTCTTGAGGATGCGTGGTTGCTGCAGATGCCTTTGTGGATTTCCTCAAGTATGTCCTTGCCATGTTGCCTCGATACGCACTTCATGAGTACTCCAGATGATGCGCCTCACCTGTAAGCTTATCCTCGACTAGAACATAGTTCTTGCTGCGCCATGAGACTTGCTCTGCTTCAGTCTTGTCTGAAGATAACTTGTGCTCCTTTATGTAGTCGATGAAGGGGGTTCTCCAATCTACATCGACCATCATAACCTCCCAGTCTGGTGCATCATGACCTCGATCGGTGGTTTTTGATGGCGCCAGCTAGAACTTGAGCATGAGTAGATCCAAGCTTGGATAAGACGTCCCTAGCTACATTGTTGTCGTGGACCATGTGGTGGAACTCCAGACCAAAGAACTTGTTCTCTAGCTTACATACTTCCATGCAGTATGCATCCATGTTGTCCCTGTGGTGATCCCACTCATCGTTGACTTGATTGATTACCACCAGTGAGTCACCATAGACCAACAATCACTTCATTCCCAGCGAGACTGCCAGGCGGAGCCCGTGCGGGAGCATTTCGTATTCAGCTTCATTGTTGGACACCTCCCAAAAGATTTGCAAGACATATTTAAGTTCTTCACCTTTGGGAGAGATTAAGAAAACTCCTGCACCAGCACCCTCGAGCTTGAGTGATCCATCAAAATACATGACCCAATGCTCTGGGCGCTCTGCTAGCATTGGTACTTGATTTTCCCGCCACTCTGCCATGAAATCAACTAGTGTCTATGACTTGATGGCAGTCCTCGACTTGAAATCCAGGGATACTGCTTCGAGTTCTACCACCCAATTAGAGATTCTTCCTGTTGCATCTCGATTGTGAAGAATATCTCCCAAGGGGAAAGCTATGACGACGGAGATGTTGTGTTCCTAGAAATAGTGTCGTAGCTTCCGCGCGGTGAGTAGTACTGCATATAGCAGCTTTGGGACTGGCGGGTACCTGGATTTGGAGTCTAACAACTCCTCGCTGACGAAGTAGACGGGCCTCTTTACTTTGTATACATGGCCAGGTTCTGGTCTTTTAACCATGATCGCTGTGCTGACAACATTAGTTGTCGCGGCAATGTAGAGCAGCAAGTCTTCATTGGGATTTGGCGCCGTGAGGACCGGTAGCTTTGATTAGAAGTTCTTCAACTGTTGCAAGGCTTGATTTGCCTCAGTCCCCTGGAACTTGTCTTGCCGCTTGAGTAGTTTGAAGAAGGGTAGTCCCCATTCTCCAAGCCTTGAGATGAACCTGTTGAGGGCCGCCATGCATCCAGTCAGCTTCTAGATGTCCTTGATGCGCAATGGAGCGTGCAAATTGGTGATGGAAGAGATCTTCTAGGGATTAGCCTCAATCCCTTGGTGAGTGATGATGAACCCATGTAGTTTTCCAGAGGGTACGCTGAACATGCATTTTGTTGGGTTTAGCTTCCACTGGAAATCTCGCAAGCTTGCGAAGATTTCTTCCAGATCCACAATCAAGTCGTCGGGATTTTTTGTCTTTACGAGCACATCATCCACGTATGCCTCTATGTTGTGGTGTAGTTGTTTCTTGAAGCACTCCTGGATTGCCCGTTGATAGGTGGCGCCTGCGTTCTTCAACCCGAAGAACATTGTTGTTTAGCAGAAAGCTCCGTAAGGAGTGATGAACGCAGTCTTGATTTGATCTTCTTCCTTGAGAGCTATCTAGTGATACCCCGAGTAGCAATCAACGAAGTAGAGTAGAGCGCATGCATCCATCGAGTCTAGGACTTGATCAATCCTAGGGAGCCCGAAGGGATCCTTTGGACAGTGCTTATTGAGGTCTATGTAGTCGATACACATCCTCCACTCGTAGTTGTTTTTCTTCCGCACCAAGATAGGATTGGCCAGCCACTCTGGATGATAGACTTCTTTTGTGAAGCCTGCCATGAGTAGTTTGGCTAACTCCTTTTTGATTGCTTCTCTTCTATCTTGGGTGAATCGACGTAGTCGTTGTTATTTTGGCGTACCTTTGGGATCCACATTTAGTTAGTGCTCGATCAACTCCCTAGGCACCCCCAGCATATTTGATGGCTTCCATGCGAAGATGTCTCGGTTGGCCCTGAGGAAGCTGGCGAGCGTGGCTTCCTATTTAGGATCCAGCCCTGAGCCAATCAGGGTTGTCTTGGAGCTGTTGCCAGTTTCGAGGTCAATGGCTTTGATATCAACTTCACTTGCCGGCTTGACCTTGGTTGGCCCCGACTTCTTCTCTGGGATCTCAAATTCTGACAGGGACAGTTTCTTGGAAGCGACAAAGACTTGCATCATTGAATTTGACAGTTGAGTAGTCGCTGCCAGCTCCACGGCTTCTGTGTCGCAGTCATATGATCTTTTCAAGTCTTCGTGCTGGGAGAGTACTCCCTTAGGTCCCAGCATTTTGAGTACTAGGTACAGGTAATGCGGAATGGCTATGAATTTGGCCAAGGCGGGTCTTCCGAGGATAACGTGATACGATGTTTCAAAATCAGTCACGTTGAACTGGATGTACTCTGTCTGATAGTGTTCTTTGGTCCTGAAGGAAATTGGCAAAACCACTTGACCAAGGGTACAACCATATTGCCTAGGACAATCCCGTAGAATGGAGAGTTTATCGAGGTGAGCATATCCGTAATGTCGAGGTCCATCTTCCTCAAAGTCTTGGCCAATAGTACGTTGAGACCGTTACTGCCATCAATGAGCACTTTTGTGAGTCTAGAGCCTGTGACTACTAGGTCCAGGACGAGAGGGTCGCATCCTGAACGAAGAAACTAGTCCACTGATCCTTCTTGGAGAAGGTGATTGGCACCTTAGACCACTTGAGGAATGTAGGAGTTGCTGGTTTAATGGACGTAATCTCTCGGAGGGCTAATTTCTGGGACCGCTTAGTAGCAGTACCCTATGTGCTGCCAAAGATGACATTGATGGTGTTGGACAGGTTCTGGAATTTTCCGTTATCGCCATCATCTTCGTCTTCTTTCACCTTGCCCTTGTCCTTTGTTCCAAAAGGTTCCGACAGATCTTTCATGACTCTGCGCAGACTATAGCAATCCAATGCAGAGAGTTTATGGTGCGGGTGCCATGGGCACTACTTTTTTAGGAGCTGGCTAAATGGAGTCCTTTCTTGATTCTTGCCACCTTTCTAGGAAGATTGAGACATTGTCGTGACAGTATTGTCTGGCTTCCTCTTGCGATTCTGACCACCCGAGTAGTTGTCTCGGTTGTCATTATTGGGGCAATCATTACAGTTCTTGTCATTACGCTGGCCATTATTCTAATTGTTGTTGTTCTGGCCCCTGTTACAACTAGACTCACGTGGCAGAACCACCCAGATTAACCTAGCTAAAGTGTACTCAACTTTGCCTCACATGCGAACCGACACTTTAATCAAGTTAAAATGGTAATCTGTTGGGTTATACCGATAAACCACTTGTCTCAGATCGAAACGAAAAGCATCTCACACGAAGGCGAGTCCAGAGATTACAACATTCCGATACTTAATATATAAATTCAAATCCAGTTATGACACAACAATAGTTTAAAAGTGCATTAACTAAATTGTTTCAGAGTTTAAGCAGTGGAAAAAGACACAATGCAACTAACGTTGATACATAATACCATGGCGAAGCCGACCATGATATCAATCACCACGATCCTCGCCGTCTGAGGACAGGTTCCACTCGATAGTCCAACCCGGAGGGAGTTGGGTCGGCCAAGTCAAACTGGCAACCATCTCCTCAAAATCAACACTACCTAAAAATATAGCCACAAGCAAGGCTGAGTATACTAATACTCAACAAGACTTACCCGTCAGGTGGTAACTACTTCACTGACTCCTAGACATGCAAGGCTTTCTGGCTGAGGGGTTGTTTTGCCAAAAGCATCTATAGTAAGCCCTTACTTTCAAGTTTTAGCATCAGGTTCTAGTTGATTAACTACTCTAGGTTAGCACCTATTCTAAGCAAGCATGTTGATGAAACATTTTAGTCCAAGCATCACCATTAAAATAATCATTCTCTATTCCACTTGTTACTCGGTGCAGAAGTGGGTCAAGCAGTCTCAAACTGTGAGAGGCAGACGATTCGAATTGAGTTTCTTAACCTTGCAAGGTGAACCTAACCCCACGACATTGCGTACCACGACGGGTCCACACATGTCAGCCGTCCCCATCAAACCCCAGGCACGTATCAGGCCCACTTCCCTTGGATACAATGCCCCACGCTCCCGGACGATGCCTTATCGTGACTACACTTAAACCTCATGATGCACCAGGGGAAACTCTGTTCCAGAGACAGTGGGGCGGTCTGCTCACGTCCCGGTTCAATCAGGTACTAGGCTTCCCTATCCCATACTAAGTATGAGATTAGTACTTTCAAACACTTGAACACAGCTCTAAATACAATTCAACCTTAGCATGTTCATTGCTAGACAGACGGGACACAACCACTAAGTGGGAACCAATCCCGATCCTGTCAGTCGTCCTTATAGTTGCAGTAAGAGTAACCAATCAACTCCTATAACTCATGAGTGACTGGAACTCACTTGACTTTTACCAAGTCCTATTTAGCATAGCAACTACTCGGCCTATCATTCTAGTATTCAACCATAGGCACCTGAGATCATGCAACTAAGGTTTCAAGCAACTCCTATGAACTTAAATGCACAAACATAAGAAACATAAGTAGTGCATAAATTTAGAAAAATTGGGTTATGCTCCGGGGCTTGCCTTCCTATTCTAAGTTAGTGGGAAGCTCGTTGGATGTTTCGCTGATCTTCTGCTCGGCCTCGACATGATGTAGCTCGGCCGGTACTTCCTCAGTTGTCGGGAGCAGTTTGTACATCCTGTCTACGAGATTCGCTTCTACACGAGATGCATATGCAATAGTAAACCTAAACGAAAGGGGGCCCTCCAGTTATATCTCCGCCACCTCCGGATTCCAAGTGTCAGTTACGCAACGGAAAGGTTTTAAATAGATTTAATGTCATAACACCCAATGGCTACTCCTATCAATGGGTTTTTGACCACTTCAACGACAAAAATCACCTAAGTGCTCGGGGGCTGCGGGTACCGTACCCAATGGTCAAAATTTTGTTTCTCAGACTACCAAGAGTAAAACAACCAAGAAGCAGGATTGACCCTAAGCCTGACTCTTCGACTCAACCTAAGGCTCGGGGGCTACTCCATATGGAGTGCGATTGTCATCGCACTACCATATAAAATTCTTGGAATAAGAAGCAACTCAAAGGAGCAAGAAGAGTACCTTCCAGCCATGCGATAGTACTCGAGCACTTTGGACACTGCAACCCCTACGAAGAACTACTCAGATAATGCCCACAGTACTCGAGTATGCGGCGTACGACTACAAAGTACTCGGGGGCTTGTCCAAAGTGCTCGGACATGATCAAGACGGGGATAGGCGTATCCCACTCGGACTAGTCAAGTATGTATATGGAAACTACTCGGGGCAAACCGAGTAGAACTCTGTACCTGTACTCGACTAGGACTAGGACTTGTAACCCTGCCCTTCCGTGCATATAAGGGTGGGCAGGGACCCCCCTCAAACATAACAACTCCAAGTGCATCTAAGATCAATACAAACAAACACATAGGACATAGGGTATTACGCGATCTAGCGGTCCGAACCTGTCTAAATCGTGTTCCTTGCGTCGCCATTGACTCCGTGATTCTAGACAGCCCTTACCGCATAAAAGACCACCTAGGGTACCCCCTAGGCGGGTTGCCGATCTAGAACACCGACATCTGCTAGTAATAACCTTTGAGGAAGGGCAAAACCCTGAGGTGCGAGTATGATTGTATATGTATGTTGATCTCATGGCTATGAATCAAGCCTTTGTTGTATTTGTAGGTAGTCGACAATGTAATCAAGGCGATGGAGGCTGTTTCTGGTGCCGTCTTGTTGGAAGTTCCATCCCCTGGGGAGGTCATTGAAGTCGGAGATAATCAAGAACCCCCTCTGCTGAAATTAGCCCTGGCTGGTAGTGGTCAGGAAGTACCTCCACGTGCCTTGCTAGGAGAGTCTGCCCCCACTGTCAGCCACTACGCTTGGTGGGGAAACCATCGCTAAAGCTGCGGCGATCCACAAGGTAACCATTTTGTTTTTGTATCTTCTGCTGGGCATTCTAGTGCGCCCCCACGGTGGCCGTGGCCTCCCGAGGGTCCTGCTCGGCTTCCCTCAGCTCCTGCTTGGCTAGGTCTTCTGCCTCCGACCTGACTTGGTCTAGCACCACCATCATGACTTGGTCTGGTGCCTCCGGCTCCCCCTGGGGGAGGGCCTCTATGGCTGCTACCATGCTGGCTTCAGTGGAACTCGGGGGGTTGGACTAATTATATGGGGTTCATGTGATTGAGTTGTTCGTACGCAAGTTTCACCAGGTCAGCCAGTTGCTCCATGTACTTATTTTGGGGTATCGCGCGGGTGATGAGATCTATGGATGCGATGGTGGCCAGAGGAGTACGGTGGTGGTGAGTCTAAACTGCTTTGAAAGCTCTATCCAGATTCTAGATTGGTAGATCTACTATGAGACGGTGTCGATGCTCCGCTCTCGCAGTGTTTCTTGCCCTTCGTCGGGTTCTTTAAGCTTCCGTTTCTTCCCCGACGACGTTAGCAGTGTGTTCATCTTGAGAGACATCATCTGGGTGGTGTTCACATCGAGGGTTCCTATCCCGTTGTTCTTCTTCCTAATCACCATCTTGGTTTGTAAGAACGGTGAAAACTTCCCACTCTGGTGAGAAGCTTCCCGAACTAGAGGTGATGACTTTCGTAGAGCCACTTTCTTCTGGAATAGGAGACAGAGGAGCTTCCTCTTGATATGGGAGAGTGTCGAGGTAGGCGATGAGGCGTGAATCGTCATCCTTGGCTAGAGCGGACGGCTTCATGTTGGGCCAGTAGACGAATCTGCCTTGTGGAGTTGATGTGATTATCAAGACTTGTTGCAGTCCTGATAAAGAAGTTTTCTCGTTCGAATCCGAGTAGTAGTCAAGGTCATCGATCTCATCCATATCGGAGTGTGATCTGGACAAGGTCGCCTGGTAGGTAGTGGCCGCGTTGAGGAGTCTGAACAGTAATCGACTTTGGTAGTAGTCCGATTTGCACGATGGTTGTTGCACCAGCTCGTGCAAGTCAATCTGGTTGGAGGGAGAAGTCGAGTTGTAGCCGAACTCATCTCTCCAACCTCTAACTAGGTCAAAAATTGAAAATTCGCTGAAATTCTCGACAAGATCTTCCAGCACTTCGTGATGGAGCTTCATGGTTGAGTGCTTCTCCGAGGCTGGTGCGATGTGGCGGCGGAAACTTCTGGCATTGTTTGCGATGCAAACCCAGGAGTCGAAGACGAACGTCGCGCCTTCTTGAAACACGACGGTTGGCTTGATGATGACTTGTGCCATCGAGTTCGCTAGCGGATTCTCCGCGAGATCCCCTACCTGGCGCGCTAGCTTTTGATGTTTAGACCCGGCAACCTACCGAGGGGGGTGCCCGAGGTAGTGTTTTGGTTGGTGGGGCTCGTCAAGATCAGGAACTCAAAGGTAAACTTAGACACACAATTTAGATAGGTTCAGGCCGCTAAATAGCATAGTACCCTACATCCTGTGTGTTGGTTGTATTGGACTGCTTTGGAGGGGGTCCCTGCCTCTCCTTATATACACAAAGGCAGGGTTATATGTCAGTTGGTTACAAGAATACTAGTTGGATACGACTAGAGAAGTTCTACTCTTATTACAATGGGTACTTTGCTAATCCTCAACTAGTTTCTATCTTTCCCTGTAGACTACGCCGTCCTGCACCATGGTCTCCATGTCAAATACGCCTCGGTGTCTAGCCTCATATTTGGTACTATCCAAACCTTCTGGTAGGCTCATAGATGTATGTACGACAGTCTATGAGAGTTGGTGATCTCTAGAAACTCATGAAAGGCCTGGAGAATGACTTATAAGCTTCAAACCGTGGGGATGCTTTCACAACCTAGTATCAGTGAAGAGCTCTGGAAAAACTTGTTTGCACATGACTGACAATTCAAGGCATAGTCCATTGTTCAATTGTTAATAAGTGTAACCTTAGTTCTAGGTGGATGTTCAACTTAACAGTCTCCACCGAAATACTAGTATATCAAAGATTACAGTGGAACTGAGAGTATTTTTGTGTACCTTGAAATTCTTGGTGTGGATTGTTGGATTAATTGGGTTAGGCCCATTTATTTCAATTAATCAAATAAGAATTAAAAGGTCTATGATAAATGCTAGGAGTGACTAATTGGTCAATTTTGCATGGGAAGTTAAGGAGAGGTTATTATTGTTGTTTATGAGAATTGATTCACTCAATTAACATAGCCAATAAGATGTTGAGAGTTACTAGTGTTTGATGACCATTATTCCCATCAATTACTAGTAACTTCCATCACATTATGATGTGCAGGTTCGATGAACCTCACCTCTTAGAGCCTATATAAGAGAGGCACCTCCTCTTGCTCTCACACGTGCAAAACACCGAAACACTCTAAGGTACTCCTGTTTAGGAAACCTCTCTCTTTCTCCCTCACTATTTTCTGCTTCTACCATGCATTCCCATCGCTAGCACTGCGCGCACAGTTCTGGCGAGAGAGCAGAGCCTCCAGAACCACAACTGCCACTGAAGATCCTGCTCGGGATAGGCAGGCAATAAGGCTTTTGAGGAGTGTTTGATGTGACTGCTCGCTTCCTGTTCGACTACTTCCTGGTGGCCGAACGACTACTTCCTCTACGTCCAACTGAACGACTACCTCCTTCTACTTCAAGAACGTCGTTCGAGGAACTGCACTGCGTACATCTTCCTGCATCACTTGTATGACTATATCGACTAAGGCCAGCCCACGATATGAATAATCCAAATGGTAACGGCGCATCGGTGCCTCAGCACGGGCCCCGCCCTAGAGTACATCCTAAATCTCTTTTGGTTCTGTTTGTTCTTGTTTATTAGAAGATTAAACCTGAACACTTGCACATATCACGCTGTCACCAAGTCACCTAACATATTCATGATAATCTTTTACATGATTAATTTTGGAATTAAAATGTACCGAAATATGCCTAAATTTCTAACAATAACCAACAACACCAGCTACAAACTTGCTTATATAAAGTTCTCAACTTTAGCACCACAACAAACACTCTTAACTAGGTTGATCTTCTTATACGAACGAACGTGGTATTTTCTCTATTTTGGAGAGTAGCAAATAACATATTCAACTAAAATTTTCAATGTAGATCTAGGGTTAGAAATTGAAAGGAAAATTTTGCGACAAGACACCGAACTTGTGTGGTCTATGCTATATATAGGACACTAATGGACAGTCTCCAGCTCATTTCTAGTGTCTTGCAACAAATAAAACCAACTTCAGTGTCCTATTGCATATTCCATGAAACTGCTATATATGTAAAAGAAGCTGTAGTGTTCCAAATTTCGGTTTTCGGTAATGACCATAAGTATTGTTTGCCCGAAGTTTCGGCTGTTCATTGAATTAACTGAACCTGAAATTTCGGGATGTTCATTGAATTAGCCGAATTCAAGATGCCGCAAGCGTTCGCACTCCTTTTCCTTTCCTCATCCTAGACCAACCTTAGCCCCCTACACCAGATGCATCTGAATGACCTTCCACAAATTAAAATACATCAATAAGAGCGTCTCAGATTACCCCTACCTCATACCCAAAACAATTTATCTCCAGCAGATTACAACATGAGGGGATGAAGAGATTACAAAGACAAGGACAGAGGGGATCGGTGGGCCTTGTGAATGGCCTTGGAATTAACTATACTTTATTATTAGTGACAGACGAAGCACTATATCTTATGTTTTTACCTCACCTCTATGGCTCTATCCACGTAATTAAAAAGCTAATGTGGACTTACTTTGGGTAGATGAGGTGTCACGATTGGAGATGTCTTTTAAGTGGATTTCAGTTCTAATGGACCAAACCTGACATTGTGAAACCAGAAAAAGATCTAAGCTCTGAATAATTTCCTAACCCACTGCCGTTGCAAACTTGCAAGGTACTGCGCTATTTGGGCCATTAATAAACTGAATACGGATGCAACCCATTTTGTCTTTCCATTTGCACAAGCAAGCGTAGTTGTTGGTACTGATTTGAGACGTTCCATTACACATGCATGGAGCCGATGCGTGGCCATTCTTACGTGTCACACATTGTTCAAACCGTGCAGGTTTGTCTCCCTGTTCTACAGTTTTACTACTAGTTGGGACCGGCCTCCTCTCCATCCGAAGTGCATATTGGCATGTGCTGCATCTGCATGCAGTGCGAACTAAGAAACGTGATGTTGCATCCTTTTTCTTCATTCGTGGATGGACATATCCGGCGCGTGCATGTGCGCGTTTTGGAGATGATTGAGCTAGCACTTAGTCCATCTAGCGTTGTTCAACCATCGTACGTCCACCGGCAAACGCAAGAATCTTGTAATAATCAACTCCGGAAATATAGGCCGCAAATTCTCTTATTGGACGGATAGCATTTGACGTGATACGTCGTTCTCTGCCTTGAAGCGTCCGTAGGTAGCTCAAGCTGGCCATGCCCCTCCCACGACCGCGAGACGCCACGAGGGGAGCGTTGGGGCTCAGCCAACACCAGCCGGCCACGGTGTAGGCCCGGGAAATCTGGTGCATGGAGGCTGCTCGCTCGGCGCGCGGATGGTGACCGCCGCTGCATTCTGCGTGCCGGCAGCCACTGGTTCGCCCAGGTATTCAACGGCCCGGGCCCGGACTCCCGGAGGTGGCCCGCACCTCACATGCGGAGGCATGCAATGCAACGCAGCGCAGCCGTCGACATCCGGGTTCGCTCGCGCGCACATGCGCCGGGATTCGTCGTGCGTCAGTTGCTTCGTCTGTTTCCGGCTGTTTTGAATGTTCGGACGAGCGAAAAAATTGGGAGTTTCGTGGCTCCCCTTTTCTGTTGCGTTTCGTATCTTTCTCTGCGTGTGTTCCAAAAAGAATTTATTGAGAGCTGGACTTCCCGTTTTTCTCTTTTCTTTTTGTTTGATGAACAGCAAGTGCAGTTACGTTTAGGAAGAAACATCTAGCACCTTGATCTTTTTTCCTCGGTCAATTTACTTTTTCTATCAAAAGAATCGAGCCTCCACTCGCGCGCTTTTATTCAATCACTCGATCGACACTCTTTATCTACTTCATTTGCTTATAGTATATAAAGGACTGTTATGAAAAATCAGTGCATAGACTCGATCGACCTTTTTGTTTCAAAACATGCGCTTCAAATGGGAAATTACAGGCAGCCACTATCCCCATCGTACTGTGCTGAGAGAGTCCATTTTTTTTTTTATGGAAATGAGAGAGTCCATATTGAGGGTAATGATCCATATCTACGTAGTACCACTAGTAGAGAATTAGCCTTTAGTCTAAAGTCCCGGTTGGTAGGGTGCATATCTCCCGAAAATCCATCCAGGATAAACCAACCGGGACAAAGGGGGGGTCTTTAGTCCCGGGTCTTTTAACCGGGAGTAAAGGTCCCCCTTTAGTCCCGGTTGGTAAAAGCAACCGGGACTAAAGGGTTCCCCTTTAGTAAAGGGTTTCCCAACCGGGAGTAAAGGGTTACCCTTTAGTCCCGGCTGGATTCCAACCGGGACTAAATGGCACCCTGCATGGCACTGTCTGGCGCCTGAATTTTTCATGCATGCATCACGTACGTAGTACCGCGGCCCTTTTGTTAACCTTTAGTAGTTGAGATTTTTTTTAGAACGAAATCAACTAGTATTTAAACGAATAGGATTTGTAATTATACAATTACTATATATATACACAATTCTTATACACAATTCAACTAGTACAAATCGATCATAATTAGCGCGTATTATATATACAAATAAATCAAAGTATCTATCTACAATCTTCCCGTCGTGGTGTTGCTGATCGAAGTGTCTAATTGTCGTCCATCGTAATAAAATTCTCCTTTTGGATCTACCACCTCGTCCATTAGGAATCCAATGAGACCTTCACATATTGCCGCTACTCTTTCTTCCTTCAAGAGTCCTTGTTGAATATTGAACATCTATAATTTGGAAATTTGTGAATGTTACACGAACAAATACATATAAGGAGCTAGAAAATAATTAACTAGTAATAGTTTTATTTTACGTACTTTAAAGTTGTGCGGCGTCATCTTCAGTCCCTTGGGTCCCATAAAACTGTGCATGTGCTCACAGATGTAGTAGCCACATAGATTATTCCCGGGTTCCTGTCTTAAGCACTTCAGTGCGGAAAAAAATAAGTTATGAAATATTCTTGTTATACAATGTAATAAATGTGCAGACTTCATACGTACCGGGAAGTCTGTGTTCCATGTAAGTTTTTCTTTGAATGGACCTTTGTGTGTCCTTATGAATTGTTTCCATGCGCTGCGGATTAGAATAATGAATGATATAGTGTAACAGGGATAAAATTTAGGAAACAAACTTTTGCATAGAGATAAAGGTCCAGAATTATTACAAGCCTAGCATGTCTTGCACTTCTTGGTACTCCACCGGATCTTTCCTCAACGAATCGAAGACAGTGACGTGGCTTCTTTCAGGCTCAATTATAATAAGGATCCAGTGGAAGCTGCGTGCGTAAAATGTTCATGCATATTAGATCTAACTAACATGTAGAGATAAGGAAAAAGACATCGAAAGTAGACGGTATACACACACTTACTTGAAGTTGTATGGAAGTAGTATGAAATCCTTGAATGTTTGTTTGTCTAGGAAATTGTATACTTCCACCAAGGTTTTTTCCGGCACTAATTGTATCTGTTGTTGGTTAACTACAGAAAGATCCATGAAGCCTATATGTAGGTACGCCTCTCGGTAGCATGTCTGAATTAGCATCCTACATAAAATGGAAGACGAAGTTAGTACGGTGACGCACGCCAAAATTTACATGTAGAGATAAATGGACACTTACAGAACCCAAGCGCTGATCAGAGAGACGTCCAGGGCATCATGATGGTACACTTCGTATATGTCCTTGAAGTCTAGCCACAGCACTTTCTTGCCTTCGCCGTGAAAATCTATCGGTTTTACCTTCAGGCCGAGCATCTCCCTCGAGTCGGTGGATGCCATCATGTACCATTGATGAAATGCGTACATCTTTGTTGATAGCTTCCGTACCAATGAAGGCTTTACTAGAGGTTTGCCTAGCTCATAAGGCCATCTCGGCTCAGGGGGCGGTGCAGTTGGCGTCTCAACTTGCCCTATGCATTCATCAAGTCCCAGACCTGTTTCTTCCATGAACTTCAATACATTTGCTTGTTGATCCAAGGGCATTGCTTTTACCCTTTGAGCGTCTTTTTTTGATAAATGGCTGAGGTCGGGGACAGGACCGCTGGAAGATGACTTTCCTTTCCTTTTATCCTTTTCATCAGCCTTTACTAAAGCCCGTTCATAGTTTGATAAGAGTAGTATCCTTTTCTTGGCTCCTTCTTCCATCCTGATAAAAAAGTTTAAATCTCTTCGACTTACTGGCGGTGGCTCCATCTCCCTTGCTTTTTTTTCTTCGGCTTGTTTCTTGAACCACTCACTGGCTTCTCGTTGGATTTCTGCCCACTGTTCCGCATGAGATATTGCCTCCTAGCGTTCCTTACGAGTCACTTCAGGCTCCTTTGTTTTCTTCTTTCTCTGTCTTTGCTTGGGAGGCGGTGCTCGTGACTTCTTTAGTGGTGGTGCAGGTTCCTTCATGGGGGCCGCTCTTGGTGCCGGCGACGGTGATCGGGGAGGGGTGTTGTTATTGTCGTCATCGCTCCCACCACCAGGATGTGGTGGAGATGGAGACCTTGATATAGATGGAAGGGACGGTCCTCGAGCAGGAGATGTCGGTCTTGAGGTATGAGGAGAAGGTCGCTGCTGGGGATCTACGGGGAGCGGTCTTGAGCTCTGAGGAGATGGCTCCGTGCCGGGAATAATGATGTAGCGTTTTCGCCATAGAATGATCCCATGAAGCGCATCTGCCAATGTATTTTCCCCGTCTCCTCCCGGGAGGTCGAGCTCTAGACCTTCATATTGGCTATCAACTATTTGCTCTACGCGGACGCTGGCGTAGCCAGGTGGAATCTCCATGCCATGACTGCTCTGCCCCGCCAGGGTTGCTAACGCACTCCCATACGCTACCTGTACATATAGCAGAAGTAAACAAGTTGAACTCCGATCTCGAGGCCTGGATCAATTGACAAGATTGTATAAATATTATGTATAAGTATACCTTAATAGTGAGGTTGCCGACCGGTGCATGCAGCTCACATGAGGTCCGTTGCGTGATGGCATCCACGGGGAACCGTTGCTCCTCCACGGGTAACCCGGGCGTCTGCGCATCGGGGACCCTTGTAGAAGCACAACTGCTCAAGAGGCATTGAGAAGGGCTGGCGGTGTTAGGATTCGGCAATGCTCCAGATTGGGCCAACTCCGCAACTGCGTGGGCCACTCGACGATTGATTTCCTCCATCATTCTTTGTTCTTGTGCCTGCACTTTAGATTCTAGCATCTGCCGCCAGCTCTCCTCGATCTATTCCTTTCTTCGCTTCCGGCTTCTGTACGAGGCGCTGTCGCCTCGGAAAGCAAACTTGCACAGAACCACCCCAAACCCTCAGCAACGTCCTGAGTGCTCCGGATTACCGAGGGCCAATGTGAGCTCATCATTTTCTCGGTCCACCTTCAACCTCCCAGCCTTAGAATCTTCAATGTTCTTCACAAGATGTTCGGCCTTCTCACGTATTGTGTCATTAAAAATCAACGTCCCATCCTCTTGGCTCAGGGAGCCTCCATGAGCGCAGTACCAATTTTTTGATCGTTCGGGCCATTCAATAGTTGCAGGTACGATTCCCCGTTCGATCAGATCTTGTTCCATCTTCCTCCACTTGGGAATTGCTGAGCCATACCCACCTCGCCCCAGATGATGATGGTAGCCCTTCTGACTAGCATTTGTTGTGTTGGTCATGATGTTTTTCACACCGTCTTCACTCCTCTTATATTCAACAGATGCATCCCAGTGGTCCCTCAACTTTGGCCACGCATTGAAGTCTGGAGTTCGGCCCTTCTTAATGTAGTGGGTATCCAGTATCTTCTTGAATGTCTGGAATTATGTAGCCATCTTCTTAAGCGTCCACACTTTCACATCCTTCTCAATATATCCTTCGGGGAATGTGAAATGTCTCTTGACGTCTTCCCACAGCATATTCTTTTCTGTCTCCGGGAGGGCGTACGGATTAGTGCTTCTGCCCTTCCATTCTCTGATGCTGATAGGCACATTGTCCCGGACGATTGCCCCGATCTGACTCACGTACTTCTTTGCTACTTTCTCGGGAGCAACTGGCCTGCCCTCTTCTGTCACTTCCATCACCTTTGTACGACCTCGGGTCTTCTGCCCTTGCGTCGATCCGGAGGGCTAACAGTTCAAGATTCGTTAATTAGTACGTAGTAGTAACGGTGGCGTGAAACAATACAAGAATCATTATATATACCTCGCCGGAACCTTCCGCCATGGCAAGGTGTTGCTGGGGCTGTTGCTCTTCATTCCCATCGGCGGACATGTTGAGGAACATGTCCGCCTGGGTGCCCTCTTCATCCGTGTACGATAGTGGAAGGTTGTCGCCACTACCATCACCAGCGATTATCTGCTCCATGATATACCTTGCGGTCTCATCGTCTGCCATTTCAACTATTGATTGAAACATACATGGAATCATACATGACAGTCATAGAAATCGCCTTACTTATATGTATAAAATGAAATCATAAAATAACATGAATCCTACAAAGTCCAGAATATTTATACAAATTTCTACAAATTAGTAGTACTTTGTGACGAATTTCTAGCAATAACATGAATTTTTACGAATTTCTAGCAATAACATGAATTTTGTACGAGTTTCTAGAAATAACATGAATTTTTATGAATTTCTAGCAATAACATGAATTTGTACGAATTTCTAGCAATAACATGAATTTTTACGAATTTCTAGCAATAACATGAATTTGCGGAGGCCCGGGCGGCGGGCGGAGGCGGGGACGGAACTACAGGTGGTGCCTAGGTTGTGACGGCGGCGGTTAGGGCGGCGGGACGGCGGAGGCGGGGACAGAACCACGGGCGGTGCCTAGGTTGTGACGGCGGCGGTCAGGGCGGCGGGACGGCGGAGGCGGGGACGGAACCACGACGAAACACGATTCATTTCTACCCTAGGCGGAGAGACGAACCTAATTACTACTAATTACTACTAATTTACACTAATTTGATTCTTAAACACATATACAAAAATCTATTGAATTTGTACCTAATTACTACCTATTTATTTTCTAACTTAAAAAAAGGCCCTTGCTGACGCAAGCCGGTGGGCTTGCGTCAGCAAGGCGGTACTCCCGGCGCCAGTGCCGGCCGGCGCGGCGGACCTCTCGCGCGCGGTCGTCGACGCTGGCTGGGGTGGCGGGACGGCGGCGGCCGGGGCAGCGAGGACAGCGGCCAAGGCGACGACGAAGCGAAGGCGCGCGGGACGGCGGGACGGCGGAGGCGGGACGGCGACGAGGCGGCGACGAGGGGCGACGAGGCGGCGACGAGGATGGAGGCGGCGACGAGGCCCGCGATGGAGCTAGTGGCCGGCGGCGACGAGGTAGGGGCCGGGCGCGACGGACGAGGAGGATTGAGGCGGGCTGGTCGGGGCGATGGAGGAGGAGGATGTCTGGGCGCAGTCGGCGGCGGGACGACGACAGCCGGGGCAATGGGGGACGACGACGGCGGCGGCCGGTGAGGGAGGCGGACGGGTGGCAACGGAGCAGAACGCGCGCAGGACTTGGCAAAAATTTTGCTAAGTGTAACTGGCATGGGGGTAGAAGGGGCTACAGTGCCTTTTAACCCCCCCCCCCCTTTTATCCCGGTTCGTAAGGGCACCCGGGACTAAAGGGCCTTTTGTCCCGGGTCCCGTCACCAACCGGGATAAAACAGGTGGGGCTGGGAGCCTACCATTTTATCCCGGGTGCCACCACCAACCGGGATAAAAGGGGGGGCCTTTTATCCCGGTTGCAGTTGGCAACCGGGATAAAAGGGTACGTCCAGGCGGGAGACGAAAAGTACCCTTTTATCCCGGTTGCAGTTTGCAGCCGGGATAAAAGGGGGGCCTTTTGTCCCGGTTGCTGTTGGCACCCGAGATAAAAGGTCTTTTTCCTAGTTTTCTTCTCCCGCCTGTTTTTTGGAAATGGATTTTATTTATCTTTTCACTGCATTTCAGAATGAAAAACAAAAACCTTCACATATTTTGTACATGCAAAAATATATTTAATTAGCGAGTAAATTGACAATAAGTATGATTTAGTCATTAATTCTATACCAGTTCATTTAGCCTCTAAAATATTTATTTTACTGCATCGCTGTGATCAAGAAATTATTCAATTAAATAATTTCAATGCGCAGAAAAATCCATGTTTGTATGTGGTTAACATTGTTCATGTTTATCTAAAAAATCTTCACCTAACAAATTTAAGAACACATGAAATCATACATAGGGTAAATTAAAAATTGTATCAATTAATACACAAAGGTCTTGTAAATTTAGCGCATTACAATACAACGTTGTAAAATTTCTTCTTCACGAAAGTTCCTTGATCATGATTGCGACGTAAGTACGGAGCCTCTTCTTTGGATAGCAGGATGCTTGGATCAACTTCAACGGCGAATGGAGGCATGCCATCAAACTGATCATAATCATCTGATTGGTCTGTTTTATCCTCGACTCCCACGATTTTTCTTTTACCTGGAAGAACTATGTGGCACTTTGGCTCCCATGTCTCTTCTGGATTCCTCTTGGGTTTGCTACACATGTCCTTCACATAGAACACCTGATGCACATCATTGGCAAGTACGAATGGGTCATCACTGTATCCAGTCTTGCTTGGATCTACTATTGTCATTCCGTACTGATCTTTGGTTACGACAGTTAGCTTCACCCAATTGCAAAGAAATAGAGGGATGTACAGCAGTCCGTATTCGAGTTCCCATATCTCCTGTATGAAACCATAATACGACTCCTTGCTATTATTTCTGTCCATGGCATCTATGCGGACACCACTATTCTGGTTCATGCTTTTTTGGTCCTGGGCTCTCGTGTAAAATGTATAACCATTTATCTCATAGCCTTGGAATTTGACGATTGTGCTAGCAGGTCCCCTGGCTAACCAGGCAAGCTGTGGGTGAATCTCAGAGTTACCCATAAGTTGTTGGAGCAACTAGGAGGGAAAAGTTTCCATGTGATGACAGGTAAGCCAAGCGTCGGATTTGGTCGGGTTTTTGGAAACTACCATCTGCCTGTGCTGCTCGATATACGGAGACACAAAGGATGATTGTTGTAGAACAGTGTAGTGTGCCTTGTCGAACAAATCAGTATCATTGCTTAAACTTGATTTCCTTCCAAGGGTGCCCATTCCTCGGAGCCTCCCCTCGTGGCGTGAAGTTGGAACCCCAATCGAGTCAATTGAATCAATAAAATCAACACAAAACTCAATCACCTCCTCTGTTCCATATCCCTTGGCGATGCTTCCTTCTGGACGGGCACGATTAAGAACATAGTTTTTTAGGACTACCATGAACCTCTTGAAAGGCCACATATTGTGCAGGTATACAGGTCCAAGAATACCAATCTCTTTTACTAGGTGAACCAGTAAGTGCGTCATAATATTGAAGAAGGATGGTGGAAATAACAACTCAAAACTAACAAGACATTGCACCACATCGTTCTGTAGCTTTGATAGTGGATGGATCGATTGCCTTCTGCGAAATCGCATTGAGAAACGCGCATAGCTTTACGAGCGGCAACCGGACATTTTCTAGTAGAACACCCCTCAGTGCAACCGGAAGCAACTGGGTCATCAACATGTGGCAATCATGAGCCTTGAGATTTGTAAACTTCTTTTGTTTCATATTTATTATTCCCTTTATATTCGAGGAGTACCCAGACGGGACCTTCATACTATTCAAGCATTCAAACATGCTATCCTTCTCTTCCTTGCTGAGAGTGTAACTAGTAGAACGTAAGTAGTGCTGTCCATTATCTCTCTTTTCCGGATGTAGGTCATCTCGTTGCCCCATGGCTTTCAGGTCCTGTCGTGCTTCCAATGTATCTTTTGAGGTCCCATAAACACCCATGAAGCCTAGCACGTTCACGCAAAGATTCTTCGTCAGGTGCATCACGTCTATTGCATTGCGAACCTCTAGGATTTCCCAATAAGATAGCTCCCAAAATATTGACTTTTTCTTCCACATGGGTGCATGTCCGTTATCGTCGTTTGGAACAGGTTGGCTACCATGTACCTTTCCAAAGACTACATTTACATCCTTCATCATCTCGAAGACACGCTTTCCATTCGGTGTGCAGGTTTTTTACGATGGTCTGGCGCCCCTTTGAAATGCATCCCGCTCTTTCTCAGCTGGTGGTGAGCAGGGAGAAATCGATGATGACCCATATAGACGACCTTCTTACAATGCTTCAAGTAAATGCTGTCTGTGTCGTCTAAACAGTGGGTGCATGCCCGATATCCCTTATTTGTCTGTCCTAAAAGGTTACTCAATGCAGGCCAATCATTGATGGTTACGAACAACAATGCTCGTAGATTAAAGATCTCTTGTCTATCCTCATCCCACACACGTACACCTTCTTCTTTCCAGAGCTGTAAAAGGTCATCAACCAACGGTCTTAGGTACACGTCAATATCGTTGCCGGGTTGTTTTGGGCCTCGGATAAGCGCCGGCATCATAATGAACTTCCGCTTTATGCACATCCAAGGAGGAAGGTTGAACATACAAAGGGTCACAGGCCAAGTACTATGGCCACTACTCAACTCACCGAATGGATTGAATCCATCAGTACTTAAACCAAACCTTATGTTCCTTGCTTCACTTTCAAAGTCCGGAAATGCTCTATCAATTGATCTCCACTGTGCCCTATCTGCGGGGTGTCTCAGCATCTCATCTTCCTTACGGTCTTCTTTGTGCCATCGCATCAACTTAGTATTCGCCTTGTTCCTGAACAAGCACTTCAAGCGTGGTATTATAGGGAAATACCACATCACCTTCGCGGGAACTCTCTTCTTAGGAGACTGCCCCTCGACATCAGCAGGATCATCTCGCCTGATCTTATACCGCAGGGCTTCGCAGACGGGACAAGCATCCAATTTCTCGTATTCATCACCACGATAGAGGATACAGTCATTAGGGCATGCGTGTATCTTCTGAACATTCAATCCGAGAGAGCAAATAATCTGTTTAGCTTCATATGTTGTGGACGGTAATTCATTATTCTCGGGGAGAATCTTCTTGACATTGTTCAACATCCCCTGAAATGCCTTATCGGACACACCATTTTTGGCCTTCCATTGCACAAATTCTAGTGTCGTACCTAGTTTTTTATGGCCCTGCTAGCAACCTGGGTACAACAATTTTTGGTGATCATCTATCATGCGCTGCAACTTTGCTGCTTCCTTCTCAGTTTCGCAATCTCTGTATGCATCTCGTATCACCTGACCAAGGTCATCAGTAGGGCTATTTTCTGCAAACTCATCTTCATCAGCCTCGCCCATTGTAGTACCTGCAAAAGCTTGGCCTGCAACCCAGTCCGGAATGGTGTCATCTTCCTCCTCCTCCACGCCACCTTCCATTACGACCCCTAGTTCACCATGCTTGGTCCAAACCAAATAGTTAGGCATGAAACCGTATTTAAACAAGTGGCTGTGAATAGTCCCCCAGGAATCCTTTGAATACTCCTTCTTGTTATTGCATTGGAAGCATGGACAACATACGAACCCATTCTCTAGCTTGTTCGCTTTGGCCACTTCGAGAAAATAATGCAAGCCATCAATAAACACCTTGCTCCGCCTGTCTGCATTATACATCCATTGCCGGTCCATCTGCATCGTATTACGCATGAAAATGGATTACACTTGACAATGGATTACGCGTGAAAATTGATTAAAGATCCAAACAACATGGTACAATACAACAACATGAAGATCCAAATACACATATTTAAATTAAAGTTCCAAACAACATGATACAATACAACAAGCCATCCACTAGTTATTATCTAGGAGGACTTTAAGCATCCTTGGACGGTGAAGATGAAGGTTCCGCTGACCCAGCCTCATCCTTAGGTTTATTTGTGCCGCCTGAAACGGTAGTACTAAGTGGACGTGAAACATCCGGGACTGAGGGTGGAGCATAACGACCACCAAAAGGAGGTTCCTGACCCGCGGCAACAGATTCTTCATGACGTTGCTGCAAATAACGAAGCATTACTTTTTCCAGCGCGCTCTTTTTCTTCGGCTTATGCTGAGGGCCAACTATGATTTTCCCCTTGCCGAAATAGGAACCACGATCGCCCCCACCATCGCCACTTCCTCCAGTAGCAGAAGCCATCTATGTACAAAAATTATTACCTTAACACTGCATAAGTTGTTGAACTTGAAGACCGTGATTATCTCGCGAGCATGTCCTCAACTGGGCGGCACTGCACTTCGTCATGAAAGAGGTTCAATTCTACGGAAAAGGGGACACGGTCACGATGTCCGTATCCACTCTTTCTCGTAGAATCGAACCTCCTTCTTGACATACGTTGCTGCTCGGCGGAGAACATCCTCGGAGAGATGAACACGGTATGCAAGTTCAACAAGTATGGATTTAAAAAATCATATTGAATTTGATAAGATAAACCGTCTAGACAAGGTAGCATCATTCTTAAACTACTGCAAGAATGCATACTATATATGACACATCAATCTCCCTCACATTCTACCTCAAAATACCTCTCCATTTTCTACTTCATCACATTCTAGCAAATAATCTTTCCATCTCCAAAGCATAAATCAAAGCATAACACGAGGATGAAGTAGCAAACCTTCACAACACTTGTGTTGGCTGAGTCAAATTCCCACGAAAATGAGGGAAAAAACTTCGGGCAGCACCTCCCTTGCTTCGGCACCACCGGAGAGTAGGTGAAGCTCAGCTCTCTGTCAATGTGCTGGACTAGCTCGGGTTGGAGGAGGAAGAAAGTCCTCTGTCTCGGGATATAATGGGGGATGAGTTTTTATCCCGGTTAAAAACTCCAACCGAGATAAAAGGGAACACCTTTTGTTCCGGTTGAAAGTTTAGTCCCAGTTGGAGGATCCAACCGGGACAAAAGGAACACCCTTTTATCCCGGTTGGAGGCTCCAACCGGGACTAAACTTTGTATCCCGGTTGGAGGCTCCAACAAGGATAAAATGGTACCGCCACCGACGCACCCCAGCTAGCCGTTGCAACCGGGACTAAAGGGGGGCCTTTAGTCCCGGTTGCAATTACCAACCGGGACTAACCCCCCCCCCCCCATTTTTGCCTATCGTGGCGCACCCCCTTTAGTCCCGGGCCAACTTTAAACCGGGACAAAAGGGGGCGCATCGAAAGCCAATTCTCTACTAGTGTACTCTCCACAAAACATTACACAATTCTCCTTATAAGCATGTATTTTTCTTATTCTTTTTTAGGAAATCGGCAAGGGAGTACCCGACCTATATTTTATCCTCTACCTATATTTTTCTTATTCTACTTCCAATCCCAAATGACAATTATCTTCTTCGCCTCGTACACAGACCTCGGCACCTCATTCCCCTTCAATAGCATGTTCTTTAGCGGATGCCGTAGCAGGGGCGGATCCAGAAATTGGCTTGGACCCACGCTAAACTAGTTTGTGCTCTGGTTAGTATCAAAAAAAAAGGGACCATATCACAAAGGCAACAAGCTAGGAGACAGAATTTACGAACTAGCCTAATACTTTCTCCATCCTTTAATATATGACGTCGGCTATCTCAAAAATAAACTAACCAACATCATATATTAGCGGACCGAGGTAGTATTAGCCTGTTGAACCATTTTTTTTTCTTGAGTACACATCATAGAACTCATTATTAATTACCTGGCTTCGTGATGACCAACATGGTTGTGCAAGGGACACCTGGGCTGGTCCCGAGCTACAGCCCCCAGTCCGGATCCTAGATCCACCCCTGTGCCCTAGTGCTTTGGAACTCTTATTATTCGTCCAGACAAGAATTGTCTTTTGTTGCAAAAGCTTTAGGTCCCCAATTAGGTGTGTGTACTTCTTACAATTAGGATAATAGGGTTTCTTCCAATCTCGTACAAACCCCTGG